>NC_042630.1:54180115-54531606 GCF_901001135.1 Rhinatrema bivittatum | reverse complement strand
CTTAGGATACAAAAGGGGTGGCTCAGTGACTATGCAATGAGTTGATATCTCATGTAAAAGCAGTATAGTATCTGGAATTATGGTTATATAAAGGTGATTACATTAAGAAAGGAAGCCTTTTCAGATATCTGGATAAGAATCCATTTGTTATAAGTTGATGCCTATCAGAAAAGAAGACAGGAGTCGGGTGACACCTTACAGACTAATCAATTTATTGAAGCCTAAGCTGCCATCCGACGCCTGCCATTTTTGCTACTCCAGACTAACACAGCTCCCCTTCTGAAGATTTTACTGAAAAGAGAAACATTCAGTTGCCTAAGCACAATTTATTTTAATATTCAGTTACCTGGTGACGCAGACACAGAAGAGGAGCTGCAGCCACTGGACAGAGAAGCTCAGTGAATTCTGGGACTCAGAGCTGCCTCAGTGACACGCTCAGGTAAAATCAGAGGGATCTAGTGATGCTCTGCAACCGGTCAATCTATCCTGCTTGCTATTGAGTTGTGTTGTTTCCTATGAATCATCTAGAGTACGGGAGACTGGTTACATTGACATTGGGGGTTGGGACTTCCTTGTTCAACATTGTAACCTCTATAGGCCTAATTTTCAAAAGCATTTGCACACATAAAATTAGGTTTTACAAGTGTAAATGAACTTTACCCATGTAAGTGGGCTTTTGAAAATTGAAATGTCAATAGGATTTACCCTTGTAAGTGCACTTTGTGTGCATAAATGGCTTTTGAAAATTGCTATGATAGTATGTTATATTTAAATTTGTAACTCCTTTGAAAATTTACCTTTATGCTTTCATTCACTTAAGTCATCAGGTGAATGCCTTTGTGAAACAGTTTTGCAGGAGAAAATCCTAAAATCCCCCCAATCCAACAGTTGTTTCAATAATGCCCAAAGACAATGAATTGCTTTCTGTAATAGGAAATGATTTAAGAATTGAACATTCATAGCTGTGTCATCTGGTGCCCCAGAATTTATGGTTCACCCTCCGAGAGGAGTCCTGAGACCAGAATCTAGTACAATGATGGTATTTACAACAGAAACTCCTGATCATACCCTGGCAATTTATAAATTTACCATTGTGCTAAGTCAGACACCAGGGAGCTAATAAGAAAGACTCCTTCAGAAACTTAATAACTTTATTTTAGTATCAGCAATGAAAACTTCAGATTATTCAAAATATCAGCTTGACTTTCTGCTCACTTTACTTTCCAGTTGTCATTGATATAAAAATCTATACATTTCCAGATTTATTTGACAGACGAAGATCCACATTCCTGTCTCCTCATGCATTCAGTATTTATTGCTCTTCCGATATCCACTCATCAGTGGTTAGTAGGGATGTGCAGAGCAAAATTTTATGTTCATATTTTTTATGTCCGAAAGGGGTCCCACTTGCGGCCAATATGGACATAAAAAAAAATCCAATGAGTTGGGTATATGTACATATGTGCAAAAAAAAAAATTAAAAACCCCCTCACCCTCCTTAATCCCCCCCCCAGACTTACCACAACTCCCTGGTGATCGAGCGAGGAGTGAGGACGTCATTTCTGCAATCCTTGGCGAGAAGCATGTGACGTCGGTGGCACGTCGAAGTGACGCAGCGTCACGTGATCCCGGCTCGTTCGCGCGGACGGCTCGTCGGCCCAAAAAGACACTTTTGGCAGCTTGGGGGGGCCCTCCTGACCCCCCATCAAGCTGGCCAAAAGTTCTTTTTGGGCCGAACGAGCCGTCCGGCGCGCGAAATTGCAGTGAATCACGTGACGTCGGGCGTCACGTGATTCCCGGCTGTTCGCGCCGAACGAGCCGTCCGGCGGCGAACTTGCCGGGAATCACGTGACGTCGCGTCTGAGTGACGCGGCGCCACGTGATTCCCGGCTCGTTCGCGCCGGACTGCGCGTTCGGCCCAAAAGAACTTTTGGCCAGCTTGGGGGGGTCAGGAGGCCCCCCCCAAGCTGGCCAAAAGTTCTTTTTGGGCCGAACCGAGCCGTCCGGCGCGAACGAGCCGGGAATCACGTGACGCCGGCGTCACTCGACGTGCCGCCGACGTCACATGCTTCTCGCCAAGGATTGGCAGAAATGGCGTCCTCACTCCTCGCTCCATCACCAGGGAGTTGTGGTAAGTCGGGGGGGGGGGGGGGATTAAGGGGGGGGAGGGGGTTTATATTTTTTTTTTTGCTCAACAATCGCGTATTTCCCACATATCGAACATATCTATGTTCGATATGTGGGAAATCCGATCGTTATGTCGAATCCAATTTTTAAGTAAAAAAAAAATATGAGTTGCGTTTTACTAATGCGGTCAATCCGAATGCACACCCCTAGTGGTTAGTACTGTATTCCAGATTGACAAGTTTGAGTCTGAATGAATGGGAAACTGAAGGAAAAACTGCTCCTCAGCTGTGTTCAAGCTTGTATTTATTATATGTAGAGGACATTTTTCAAGAGAATTATTGTGGGCAAAATGGTGTTGATCTGGGGGCAAAAAAATAAACATTTACAATTGTTCTTCCCAGCTGCACAGGGAAGAGGATGCACGCTGTCAACAATGCATTTTAATTTGACCCTACAGGGAAAAGGGGCAAAGCTGAATCAATGGGTCTGAGCAGGCTTGCTGAGGTAAGCACAGAGTTTTTACTGCAGGTAGAGAATAATCTCTGCTATACAGCTGCCATGGAATTTAAAAGGAGATTCCTTGGAGGGGGTCCCTTCAACATCATCCTGCAGGACTTTTGGTGCATGTAACTCTCCGTAAGTGACTCGTTGTTTAATTTTATCATCTTGCAGGACTTGAGTCAATGTAACTCTTCTGTATGTGTCTCGTTTAATTTTATCATCCTGCAGGACTTTGGGTCCATGTAACTCTCTGTACGTGACTCATTGTTTAATTGAATCATCCTGCAGGACTTTGAGTCCATGTATCTCTCTGTATTTATTTATTTATTTAAGGGTTTTTATATACCGCGGCTCGTTAGTAAACATCACCTGTTTACAATGAACATAAATTAGCAAAAGCTTTACAATCCAACATAATTAAATAGAGATACATCGCTGATAACATTAAATTATAATATAATTCAAATAAATTAAATTAAACTAAATTGACAGGGGGCGTAAAGAGCCGGAGTATCAAATTAATGGTACATTATTAACAGTACAGATCTTACAAGGTCAGTATTAGATGATAGCTAAATAACAATATTAATAATATTGCAAGTAAATATGTCGCCAAAGTGTGTTTAGTGTTATTAAACAATAGATAGATTGGAATGGGAAGATAGAATTATATAAAAGTCATATTATATATTTTTACAGAAGGGACAGGATCCACAGATTGTAGGCTTGTTTAAACAGCCATGTTTTTAAGTTCTGTTTAAATTTCTTGTGGCAGGGTTTCCAGGCGCAGATCAGTGGGCAGTTTGTTCCACCAAAGTTGATTCCAGGCTATTGTGAATGTTCGTTCTCTCGTTGAGACATATTTTATCTGTTTGAGCGTTGGAGTAGTTAGGCTTAGCCTGGTGCGTTTTTCTAATTGGTCTGTCTGAAGTATGGAATGTAAATAACTCAGAAAACCAATGCAAGTCTTGGTTATACAACGTCTTGTGAATAAGGGTGAGTGCTTTGAATGTTATCCCTAGATAGGGATCGGAAGCCAGTGCAGGAATTGTAGAGCTGGAGTAATGTGTCGTAGCGGTGCGTTGTTAGTTAGCAAGCGTGCAGCTGCATTTTGTAGCATCTGTAATGGTTTGTATGAGTTATTTGGTAGACCTAGTAATAAGGAGTTACAGTAGTCCAATTTAGATAATATAGAAGCCTGTATTACTGTCCAAAAGTCGTTTGGGGTGTGTAGTAGTGGTTTTATCCTTTTCAAAGTATGAAGTTTGTGGAAACCATTTTTTATGGTGGAATGATGAATTTCTTAATGTAAGATGATTGTCTATTATGACGCCAAGACTGCTGACTTGTTGTATCATATGATGGTCAGATATTGATAGTAGAGTCGGGCTAGCATGGATGTTGTTTTGTGAAGAGATAATGAGAAGCTTGTTTTGTTGGTATTTATTGCCAGTGAGTTTTCGGTTAGTAGACTCTCGATTTCCATCATTGCAGTATTCCAGGTTTTGAGCACATTGGGTAGGGAGTCATTGATAGGGATTAGGATCTGCGCATCATCTGCATATATAAAGTGCGGGAGAACAGTTTTATTAACAGTCGACAGAGAGGAGTGAGGTATATATTGAAAAGTGTGGAGGATAGGGAGGAGCCTTGGGGTACTCCCTGTAGCAGATTTTTGGGTTTGGATGTGTCTCGTTGTTTAATTTGGATGGGTTTGTATGTGTCTCGTTGTTTAATTTTATCATCCTGCAGGACTTTGGGTCCATGTAACTCTCTGTATGTGACTTGTGTTTTATTTTATCATCCTATAGGACTTTGGGTCCATGTAACGAGTCTCTGTACATGACTCATTGTTTAATTTTATCATCATGCAGGAATTTGAGTCCATGTAACTCTCTGTATGTGACTCGTTGTTTAATTTTATCATCCTGCAGGACTTGTATCCATGTAGCTCTCTGTACATGACTCATTGTTTAATTTTATCATCCTGTAGGACTTTGGGTCCATGAAAACTCTCTGTACGTGACTCATCGTTTTAATTTTAACATCTTGCAGGACTTTGAGTCCATGTAACGAGTCTTTGTACATGACTTGTTGTTTAATTTTATCATCCTGCAGGACTTTGGGTCCATGAAACTCTCTGTACATGACCTCATTGTTTAATTTTGCATGTGCCTTATATTGTCCATGGGTTTCCATAGCAGGCATACCTGCTGTGATATTAAGAGGAGATATTCCCATGGACGTGTTCAGGTCAGGGGAGGCCAACTGTCTGTAGTTGGTATCTACGTGTGCATTTTCCAATACAAATAAATAATTATCCTCAGAAAATACAGCACAAATGTCTGAAGATACTCTGAACTCACTGCAATTTTGCAAGTGCTTGTGCTGTGAAAATTGGAGTAAGTAGTGCAGCCAAGAGGTGCCCCCAACTCCATTGCTGTCCTAGAATTTTGAATATTGCTTCACAAATGTGTCAGTCTGCATCCATGTGATCCACTAATACAGGAATATGAACAGGCTATAACCATTATATATTCTACAGAGATAAAACACATGACAATGGTTAACCCTCCATGGTGTGCACTCTTTCACAAAAGGCAATCTTTTTTCTGCTTATAAAGGTTGTGGGGGGAGTTAGATTGGGCAGTGAAAGGACACATTTAGGTGCGTACTGTGCATTTGGTGCAGCTTCATTCCTTTGCTTGCCACAAAATTTCTAAGGGAAACATCTTCAGGGTGTTTCCTTTAGAAAAGAGTTTCTGGGTCTCAAGGTTGCAGATTCCTCAAGGGCCTGTGAACTCTGCACTAAAAACTGAAAATATGCTCTTCCCATTTCAAAAAGATGAGTTATGCTCAAGAAAAGCCAAAATCTAAAGTCCAATTAAAAAAACATATCTTTCCACACTTGAAGTAATAATTTAGAACAGCCAGGACAAATTGTAAATTAGATGAGTCCTTTCTTAGATGAGAAACCAAGAAAACACTGAGGGTCAAAAAAACTGATATTATCCAGCTGGCCAGAAAGGCATAATAATTGAAATTAGAGATGAGCATTCGGAAGAAACAAAATAGGAAATAGAAACATATAGAAATGATGGCAGAAGAAGACCAAATGGCCCATCCAGTCTGCCCATCAAGTTTTGCACTTTTTTTTCTCATACTTTTTTTTTAAATTATTTATTTTTAACTTTTTTCAATAAATCACATAACATTGATTTACAGAAATTCACAAAAATACATTGGTTTGACATTGTGGAAATCTAGACCATCATAAACAAGAATCATTGAAAATTATTATATTATACAGTCTAACTCAATTGTCATTGAAAACAGCATTGAGAGAGTTGCGTGATATCCAGAATTTAGGGGAGATATTTTAGGAAACAACATCTAATGAAATAAGAAAAAACAATACATATCCCTGCTGTTCTCTAACTTATTTTAAACTTTAGGCAAGGGAGATGAAGTTGTTAATTTTTTCTGATGTAGAAAACTTTTTAAATGGTCAGGAGTAAAGAAAATATATATTTCATCTTGCTTTTTAATTCAACATTTACAAGGGAATCTCAAGCAAAGGAAAAAACCTATTGAAATAACATCTTGGTGAAGTCCTAAAAAGGCGTTCCGCCGAACTTGAGTGGATGCGGATAAATCTGGAAACACTTTAATCATTTTCCCCTGATAATTGATGGGGTATTTGCTGAAATACTTTTTCATGACTTGACTAATGTCATTTACTGAAGCGAACGTTACCAGCAAAGTACCCCAATCAATGACCTGGGCACTATAAGAAATTTGTTAGATCTCCTTGAAACATTTGTTCAGATCTTGCAAAACTTCATTTCTAGACTTAGGAAGGAAATAACAATTAGTTATAATAGATTGATCTTCAACACCAAGCTTTTCAACAAGAAACTTTTTTAAGGAAATTAAGGGGCCTTCACCATTTATTCTGGGAAAATTCAGAAACCTTAAATTTAAACATTTAGCATTATTTTCCAAATTTTCAAGCCTACGTGTAGCATTATCTCTATCTTTGACCACTGCTACGTGAAATTCTTGATGTTTCTTTTCATTTACTTCAAGTTTCTTTATTCTCTCTAATGAATCTTTAATTTGTTTTTGAGTTTGGTAAAATTATTTTGATTTCAGTAGCTATCCCATCCACTTAGTTTCTAACCCTTTAATCTTTTCTAACACTCCGGCCATCATCTCCCATAGATTGTCTAAAGTAACCACTGCAGGTTGAACGGGCGGGATAGGGGGTGATCCGTTGGTCAGTTGACTCTCTTGATAAGGAGACAGTGGGGTTGTTATTCCTCCTTCTGCTCCTTGAACACCAGTGCTACCTGAATGTCCAAGCCCATGTTGCAGGTTACCAACATTCCCGCATCCAGGATAGGACAGATGACTTGAACAGGAGCTTCTCCTTTACTCCCTTCCCTGTCTCTCTGTGCAGGTGGCAGTCCTACATGAGGACTGAGGGAGGCCCCCTCTGTCGGCATAGACAGTCCTTCCCGACTGTCTAGCACACCAGGCTCCTCGGTACCAACCCTTCCAAATGCAGGGGAAGTCAAGAAGTGAGTAATCTCAGATTGTGTAGGAGAGGGTTAAGGGAGGGAAGGAAACACCCTCACCTTGCCTTCCTTTTAGGAGGCATATTTAATGTTGGAAACAATTTAAACTGAGGTCACTCATTATCTTGTCTATGTATTGATAATTTAATATCACGCATGATAGTCCGTGAAAGATCAGGAGGAGAAAAGGAAAAACAGTACCTTAAGAGTTTGTTTCCAGGTCAATAGACCCCAGGCGAAATCAGGCGAGACCAGGCGAAGCCAGGAAAAGCCTAATCACGCGTGCCCCTTAGGCGCGCACGGCTTTGGTGACGCACCGGCGGTTGCTGCACGCCGCACACAGCCCAATTTTGTAGGGCTTCCTGTTTCTTTCCGGGTCCACCCTCTGACGTCACTGGGGGCTCAGCTGATTGAGTAACCGTCGGGCTGCTAGGCCACCACTCGCCCCAGAGTTTCCTCAGCTGGTACGGCAAGTTAGAATCTCCTGCACTGTCTCTCTCACTCTCTCAGGGTTTTGCTGCACACAGCCTGATTTTGTAGGGCTTCCTATTTCTCTCCGGGTCCGTCCTCTAACGTCACTGGAGGCTCAGCTGATTGAGTTACCGTTGGGCTGCTAGGCCACCGTTTGCCCCGGAGTTTCCTCAGCTGGAATGGCAAGTTAGAATCTCCTGCACCGTCTCTCTCACTCTCTCAGGGTTTCGCCGCACACAGCCCGATTTTGTATGGCTTCTTGTTTCTCTCCAGGTCCGCCCTCTGACATCACTGGAGGCTCAGCTTATTGAGTTACCGTCGGGCTGCTAGGCCACCGCTCACCCCGGAGTTTCCTCAGCTGGAACAGCAAGTTAGAATCTCCTGCACCGTCTCTCTCACTCTCTCCTTTTTTCTCATACTTATGTTACTCTTGGCTCTTAGCAACCTTTTGGTTCTATTTCCCTTCTACCCCCACCATTAATGTAGAGAGCAGTGTTGGAGCTCATCTAAATGAAATATCTAGCTTAATTAATTAGGGGTAGTAACTGCCGCAATAAGCAAGCTACACCCATGCTTATTTGTGTACCCAGAGAGACAAAATTTCCTATTTCGTTTCATTTCATTCTCAAAGCAAAAGGATTGGAAATCCATTGAAAAATTGTTACTTTTCATGTTTTATTTTGAAAACAATAGGGCCTAGGCCCATGGCCAAAGCCAGGTCCTGACTTTAAGGCCTCAGCCTAGGCTGGGGGCTTGGGCCAAAGCCTGATGACTTAGCCTGGTCCAGAGACCGGGTATGGTACCAGGGTTTTGACCCAGAACCTGGCATCTGGCCAAGGGCATGGCCAAGAGATCAGCACAAGAACCCGGTCCTTGGACCAGGCCAAGGTGTCAGTCTGAGGCACAGGCAGCAGGGTTGGGTACAGGAATTGGGCTTGGATTCAGGCCGAAGATCCGGTGTCAGATCTGGTCTCCAGACTGGGCTGCAATGTTGGGCCTGCGTTCAGTCTGAGGCCCTATCATTGGGAACCTGGTCTGCAGACCAGGTCATGGTATCAGGCTTGGGCCCAGACCATGGACTATTCCAAGGCCCAGGTGTTGGGTCCAGGCCTTGAATCCTGATCCTTGCTTAAGGCTTAGGCTGAAGTCCCAGCAACTTACTGCCACCTAGGCCTACACAAATCCGAGGCTTCAGTCTGGGCCAAGAACTTGGTATTGGATCCCCCAATACAGGATAAGTGGGGAAAGTTGTGTTCTGGCTCTGACATTTGGTTGAATGGACAGATGGGTGGGGTGATGAGTGGCCTCAGAAAGCCCCATTTCTTTTTCTTTACCTTTTGTTATTTTTTTAAAGTTTATTTCATTTTTTTAAACTAAATACATGAAATAAACATTAAACGAAATATAAGTCATGGGAAATCAAACCTCTAAAAATGAAACGAAAAACAAAACAAATGTTTTCTTTTTCCCACCTCTAATAGAAATGTTTTCTTATACTTGGTCCTGGTTCCATTGATTTGTTTACTTCAAGATTTTTAAAAATATTCTGTGATGTCATTTTTGGGACTTTGAATTGCTTAAATAGGGTTCATTTTTTGCTATACTTTTGATTCTTCTCTCATTAGTTCTCCATGAAGCTTGAATCCAGAGAAACAGGAAATCGGACCAGTGTGACTGAATTCCTGATTCTGGGGTTCTCAGAATTCCCAGAGCTGCAGATCCCTCTCTTTACTCTCTTCTCACTCCTCTACCTGATGGCCATGCTGGGGAACCTCCTCATTATCTGCATAGTATGTGCCGATCGACACCTGCACACTCCCATGTATTTCTTCTTGGCTAACTTATCTGTGCTAGATATCTGCTCTTTGACCACCATCATGCCAAAACTGCTGACAATCCTCTTATCAAACAATGGTAACATATCATTCAGTGGATGCATCCTGCAGCTGCAGTGCTACATGATGTTTCTAGGAATAGAATTTACCCTTCTCACTTCCATGGCATATGATCGATATCTTGCAATATGCAATCCCCTGCGTTACACCATTATCATGAATAAGAGGGTCTGTGCTCTTCTGGCTGCAGCCTCATGGATAACAGGTTCAATAGAGGTATTACCTCACACTATTGTTATAGCTCAGTTTTCTTTCTGTGACTCCAATGTAATCAATCACTTCTTCTGTGAAACTGAAGCACTGGTGAAACTTTCCTGCACAGACACTTCCTTCATTCTAATTATGACTTTTGCGGAGGGGACCTTCACAACTTTCACCCCATTTCTCCTAACTCTGACATCTTATGTGTTCATCATCTCCACCATCCTGAAAATCCGTTCTAAGGAAGGGAAAAGCAAGGCCTTCTCCACCTGCTCCTCCCATCTTATAGTCATCTTTCTGTTATATGGGACTTTAATAGGAGTATATGTGCATCCTGAGACTCGGGACTCTATTAAATCAAACAAGCTGCCTACTGCAATATACATAGTCACTCTCCCACTGTTAAACCCCCTGATATACAGCTTGAGAAGCAAGGAGCTAAAAGAGGCCCTGAAGAAATCCTTCAGCAGGAAGTCAACATTTATGAGACTTTAACATTTTAAAAATACCTGTTCAACCTTGGATTCTAAAGACTCTCCTAGGAATACAGGAAGTTTACTTTCTAAAACTGGATAATGGATAGCCCGCACCATTTTTTTATTTTTATTTTATTTTTAACTTCTTTTACTATACCGATACTCAAGACCAGGTCTTATCGTACCGGTTTACAATAGAACAGGGGGAAAACCAAATTAACATCTAGGTAGAAATGAAAAGTTACATTAAAACAGGGAGCGTAAAACATGGAAGATGGAAGATAGGGCAGAATTAAACTATAACAATAAGGAGTGATAAATATAAATATAATTTTTTAAGATGGTGCTGGCCGTCCTTTGCTCCTACCATGTAACAAAAGCCGGCCAATGGCACCGATAGCCCCTGTCACAGGGTAAGGGCAAAGGGCCATCAGCGCCATTTTGATTAGTGGCAGCTGATGGCCTGAGAGGGGGAGATCGCTCCCGGGACCCCACTGGACCACTGGTGACTTTCAGTATGTCTTGGGGGGGGGGGGGCAGAGTCGGGCAAGTCTTGGTGGGTCAGGAGGGTGGGGGGTTGCAATTAATTACATTTTAAGGGTTGGAGTGGGTTTGGGGTTGTTGTTTTTTTAATGTGTCCGTGCAACAAAATCTATACAGGTAGGACTAAATGTGCTATCAGAACCAGACTTATTGAACATCGGAGCTGTTTCAATACTGAAAAACTGTTAGCTCCAATAGTACAGCATTGTTTACTAAACCAGCAATCTTTCATGGATCCTAAGTGGTGGGTGATCGATAGAATCCTTGTATTTTCTGGGGGGCGGGGAGATCCACAAAAACGTCTAACCTATCGCGAACAACAGTGGATTTTTCACTTAAACCGCATGCAACCTAATGGACTCAATGCTGCCTTGAATGGTATTCTATCGTATATAAAAAAAAACTATTCATGGCAACTAATGATGTCACTGTTTTACTCTAACGTGGTACCTGTCCATTGGTGTTCATCCCTTTAAAAATGATGCTTGTGCGGCCCCTCTGATAGAGGAAACAAATTACCGGTTCAGAATATGCCGCTGCTACTTCTATATGTTAGTACCTGGGTGATTATAATTGAATATTTGCATTTCCTGCTATATTTTTTTCTTGATAAATGTTTGCATTCACAGAAGCTATTGGCCCCTTGAAGAAGGTAGTTTGATGCCGAAACGCAGTCCGTGTCGGGCTGACACCATTCAAGCCTCTCCGATTAAGATTTCTGGCAGTTTCCCAGCTAAGTTTTTCAAGATTTCTTCTCATTGCTTGTCATGCAACAAAAGTACATATATTGAATAACAAAAGAGTGATATACAGCATGAGACATTATTTTGGACAATCACAGTAACTTTAATTTCACTAAGCACACTAAAAAATCAAACAAAAGATCTATGATTATACTAATGGTATACATTAAGCCTTTGCATGCTAATTAGCATGGACAAAGTGTGGCTTTCTATGAGGTCTTTTTGAATGAGAAAAAAATTTCTGTAATTCATGGTGCATCTTGTGTTAATTTTTCTGGGTTTTTAGCTTATTCTTATGTTGATATATTTTGGTCAACCATTGGATTCTTTCTGTCAATAAGTTTAAGCCCATGCTATATATTTATGAGCACTATGTTATCGGAAGGTAAAGCATAATTGAATGCAGCATGCAAGGAGGCTGTTGTTTTGACTTCATAGTTTTGATTTCATAGTTCTGCTTTCAGTAAATAATAAATGGATGGATTGCTCTGAATTTTCATAGGTCTGGGAGATTTCACAAGAGTTATGAGGTAATTTTAAAATGTCTGCAAAGTCTATGGGTATATTTTATCTATACATGAATTTTCAGAAGGAAAATGGTCTCATTCATGCCTTGGATGGAACCATTAACCACAGAGAAAATAGGTATAGCATAATTCAGTAAATAATAAATGGATGGATTGCTTAGATTTTCATAAGTCTGGGAGATCTCACAAAAGTTAAGAGGTAATTCTCAAAGAAAATGGATGCCATGGCATATGATCGTTATGTTGTGATATGCAATCCCCTGCACTATACCACCATCATGAATAAGAGGGTCTGTGCTCTTCTAGCAACTGTTTCATGGGCTGCAGGTTTAATAGATGCTTTGCCACAGGTTATCCTTACATCCCAGTTTTCTTTCTGTAACTCCAATATAATCAATCATTTCTTCTGTGACCTCACAGCACTGCTGAAAATTTTCTGTGTAGTCACTTCAGTCATTGAAACTTTGAATTTCATAGAATCTGTGTTTTGTACTTTTCCTCCATTTCGCCTAACCCTGACATCCTACACCTTTATCATCTCCACCATCCTGAGAATGCATTCTAGAGGGGCGAAAATCAAGGCCTTCTCCACCTGCTCTTCCCACCTTACAGTCCTCATTCTGTTATATGGGACTATGATGGGAGTTTATCTGCAGCCCAGCTCAGCAAGTTCTGTGAAATCAAACAAGCTGCTCACTGCAGTGTATATACTCACTCTCCCACTGCTAAACTCTCTGATTTACAGCTTGAGAAGCAAAGAGTTAAGGGCCGGATTTAAAAAAGGTTACACGCATAAATTTGGAGGATTTACGCGTGTAACCGGCCTTACACATGCCAGGCCTATTTTAAAAAGGCCCGGTGATGCGTGTATAGCCCCGGGATGCATGTAAGTCCTGGGGCTTGCAGAAAGGGGCAGTCTGGGGGTGGGGTCAGTGGCTCCTGGCACAGTGGCCATTTGCTGCTGTGCTGAGGATTGCATACTGGCAGTTGGCCGGCAAGTCGCAGAATTATTATTTCTTTCCTTGTTTTGTAAAGGGGGAAAGAAGGTAGGATTCAGGGTGTTAAACCTTTTTATAATATGGTGTTTAGTTGTTTTTTTTCTTATAGCTTAATCTCTAGCTGCTCAGTTTTTTGGGCAGAGTTATTTCCAATGAATTATTTTCCTTTTTTTTTTTTTCTTAACTATTTAGTGATGTGCTATACCTAATTATGTCCCACATTGAAAGATTTTTGATTAGTAAAGCAAATATCTGTATCATATCAAAGATGCAGAAGTAAAACATATGGTAGGTAATAAATGTACCCACCTCCCCGTGCTTAACTTTGATCTGTATAGGCATCTGTAGTCTCTTTACTCAATGTCTGATTGGGTTTTTACTAGCTCTGCGACAGCTCTGATGAGGTCACATCGTTGTGTTGGGACTTTGTTGTGATCCTGTGTATTAAGTGATCTTATCCATTTTGATTGTTGTATTGTTTTTATTAATAAAAGTTATTTTAAACCTCTGAAAAAAAAAATAAAAAAATAAAGGTCAGGGGGGTTAGAGTAGGGCTAAGGGGAAGGTTAGGGGAAGGGGTGGGCAGGTCAGGCTAGGGGGGAAAGAAGTTCCCTCTCAGGCCGCTCTGATTTGGGGGGACGGCAGCATGCACAATTGTGTACCCCTTTGTGCTTGCTGACCCCTGATTTTATAACTTGCTGTGCCTGTGAGCGCAACTTATAAAATTGGGTGTACATGTGCATGTGCATGTGCATGTACATGTGCATGTGCATGTGCATGTGCCCTAAAAATAGCCATAAGCTTGAAGTCTACAATGCCAGACACTAAACACTTTTGAAGCAAACAATTATTTAAAGGTATATTTCACATCACAGCTGCCTGATTTTACACTTTTTTATGTTAAAACTCCATATTTGATATTGTATGCCATGCCAAGTTGTTGCAGAGTTTGTGATATTTAGGTATTAAGGTAATGTTTATCAATGGTTTATCTCCATTTCAACAGCAAGAGAACAGCAGATCAGAAACGGTCAGAAATGTGAAGATTGGTTTCCTTTATTAGCTGGAGTGCCTCGGGGTCTGTTTTGTCCTCTTCTCTTTTCATTATGGGGTAAATTTTTAAAGGGATGCACCAATTGTATAAAATGTGTACAGTGACGCGCACATGTTATAAAATCAGCTACCCACGTGCAAGGGGGGTATTTTATAAAAAAAAAAACACGTGGAGATGCGATCAGGCCTTTGCCCAGTTCCTTTCCAGTCTGCTCCAATAAAGGAGCACACTGAGGGATAACTTCCCTATTCCCCTAACTGACCTTCCTCCCTTTTCCCCTCTCCTTACTGACCCCTAATACTCACCTAACTTACCTTTTTCTTTTTTATTTCACAACTTAGCTGCTACTCCAAGCAGACATGAGTTGTGCACGTTGGCCGGCTGCCATTACAAACTTCAGTGGGACAGCACAAAATGGCACTGTCCTGGCCGGCTCCCTCTGTGAGAAGTAAAGCTCAAATGCTGCTATTACATATTCATAGAAAATAACAAATATAAGTTGCTTTATGTGTCTGATATTAAAACTACTATAAGAAACAAGAAAGCTGCTAGAATAGAGTAGGAAGAACTGATCGCTTGATAAATATCTTTGCTGCTTTGCTAAACACAGTAGAAAGAGCTAAAGAAATGTTTAAATTGTAGTTTTACTTGGAAATTAAGAGAGAGAAAGATTAATCTCCATTTTAAGAAATCATTTAATGCCTCTGACCCAGCAGTTACAGAAAGAGGAAACTGACAGAGCTGCTGCTTGAAGCAGGCCAATTAATGTAGACCTTGTACTAACAGAAAGGTAAAAAAATCAGAACACATTTCCCAAAACCCTCCCCTCTCAGAAACACATAACCTGAATAAACTCCACCCTGTTATAAAGGCCATGATATGAGCCTGTGAAATAAAACACTGTGTCCTTCCATAAAATAAAAATAAATGAAATAAAACCTCAGTGTCCTTCCATAATGAAATATGGAAGGACACTGAGGTTTTAAAGAGATGGGATCCCCTAGAACATTTACTGCCCTTTGACCCAGTAGTTGGTGGGAATCCACCCCCTAATGCCACTCTTCCTGATGCCCCTCCTGCTTATGAAGCAGGCACACAGGTAATAGTGCTAGGACCAAGACGAGGGGAGAAGGATTGATACTGGCAGGGCAGGATGATCTTGACAATGAGTGGCAGCTGCGGCACAAAGGGACCTAGAAGACGAGGAGGAGCGAAGGTCAAGGGATAGGGAAAGAGAACCCCCAGTGTTAAAAAAAGGAGGTACAACTGTTAAAGAAAGATATGGAACTTTATCCTTTTCCCAGAACTACAGACTCAGGACTCAGAGGGAGGAGTAAAAAGTCAGAGAAAATTGAGAAGCTTAAACCCAGTGCCAGTGGGGGGAGGCGAGATTGGGTACGTTAGTAGCCCACTTACAAGAACAGAAGTTAGAAGTTTCTAGAAGGAAATGAAATCCTTACTTGAAGACACAGCAGGGTTGGCAGACCAGGTGGATCAGTTTTTAGGTGCTAATATTTATACGTGGGGAGTATTAAAGTCAATTATGGGGATCCTGTTTATAGCAGAGGAGACAGCAATGATTAGAGCAGCCGGAATGAAAATTTGGGAGAGGTAACACCAAGGACAAGACATTACTACAGAACAAAAATATCCCATCCAGGACCCAGGGTGGAATAATAATGAACCAGCAGGAAGGGGGTCATATGAGTGATTTGTAAAACCTGATAGTAAAGGGAATAAAAGAAGCAGTGCCTAGAAGCCAAAATGTAGCAAAAGCTTTTGCAGTCCAACAGGAACGTGATGAGACCCCCTCAGCATTCCAGGAACACATCAGGGCCAGAATGAGACAATATTCTGTCTTTATAGCAGATTACCTCATAAACCAGGGATTATTAAAAATACATTTTGTCACAAAGTCCTGGCCAGACATTCAAAAGAAATTACAGAAGATAGAGGGGATGGAAAAAAGAAGTCTATAGAGGAGCTATTAAAGGAAGCACAGAAAGTGTTTGTAAGAAGAGAAGAAGAGAAACAGAGACAGAAAGCAAGGATTATGGTAAATACAGTAAATTAAATAATGAAAAAACACCCTACTCGCCCACCAGAAAACATAGAAAAAGGTTCCCTTGGGCCAACAGGCATGGGATCCCGAGGCCAGAGAGAAAAAAGCTTCTGTCCAGGAGTTCACTACTCCAGGCAAGGAAACTTCAATAAAAGTCCAGGGGCTCGCTACCCCTGGAAAAAGGGGGTCGAGAGGGATGGGATCCCCTCGCCCCATCCGGTTCAAGAGGGATGGGATCCCCTCGAGCAGGAAACCCGAGAAGGATAGGATCCTAACCAGGCAGGGTGATTTCATTGCGGACAGGTAGGGCACTTTAAGAGAGAATGTCCCCAAATACTGAAGAAGAAATAATCTTCTCAGTGATGGAGGGCGAAAGTGAATAGGGGGTCAGGGGCTACTTACTTTTAGGTCCTGCCAAGATCCCTTGGTAAATTTGGAGGTAGGACCAGAAAAAGAGGAGATAGTCTTTTTAGTAGAAACAGGAGCCGCTAGATCCTCAGGGGTAGACTTACCAGTAGGAGTCAATATAACGCCTCAAAAACTGACAGTTTCAGGGGTAAAGGAAGAACAATTTTCTGTTAAGGTGTTAGAATAAACAAATATAGGGAGACAGGGAAAGGAGGTAAAAGGAAATCTCCTTTACATCCCAGAGGCAGGGTGTAATGTATTAGGAAGGGATTTGTTAACTAAATTAGGAGTACAAATACAGGTGGAAGGAGGCCAATTGGTCATCCACATGAACCCACTTACGCCCCAAGATGAAGCTGAAATAGAACCAGAGGTCTGGGTGCGAGATGGAATTAGGGGAGGGCTGGACAACAGCCTTGCAGATTAAACTAAAAGAGGAAGCAGGGACAGGATGTAGGAGACCATACCCTATTTCCCTGGAAGGCAGAAAAGGATTGCAGCCAGTGATTAATAAATTGTTGCAAGATGGGCAGATTGAGCCCTGCATGTCTCCATATAATACCCCAATCCTCCCCGTAAAAAAAACCAGATGGCATCTATAGGTTATTTCAGGATTTGAGAGAGATAAATAAAATAGTACAAGTTAGGCATCCAGTAGTCCCGAACTCGTATACATTGCTAAGCAAAATTCCCCAGGAACGCAGGTGGTTTAGTGCAATAGATTTCAAAGATGCCCATTAGCCGAGGACAGCAGGGACATGTTTGCATTTGAATGGGAAGACCCTCACACTGGGAGAAAGCAGCACTACAGGTGGAAAGGTCTTCCCCAGGGTTTTACGGAATCTCCTAACTTGTTCAGACAGGTTTTGGAACAGGTTTCCCCCTAACTTTGGGGACTCATTTATTACAGTACGTAGATGACTTGTTACTCTCGGGGAAAAAGCAAGACAATGTGAAGAAAACCACAAACCAGCGACTTAATTTCCTGGGCAAGCAGGGTCTCTGGGTATCTGAAACAAAACTGCAATATGTAGCAAGAGAAGTAAAATATTGAGGGCATTTGATTAGTGAGAGACAGAGGAGAATATACCCTGAATGGATACAGGGAATTACAGAACAGCCAGTGCCAAATACCAAGTGAGGATTGAGAAAATTCCTAGGGCTGGTGGGATATTGTAGACTATGGATAGATTCATATGCTCAGAAAACGAAGCCCCTGTATGCTAAATTAATAGGAGATGGAAACAGTTACAATGGACAAAGGAGAAGAACATATTAGAAGATTTAAAAAAAGACTTAATCACTGCTCCTGTCCAAGCATTGCAATCATTAGAGAAACCATTTCATTTATTTGTAACCATAAATGAGGGAGCTGCATTAGGAGTTCTCACACAGACCTGGGGAGGGAAGAAACATCCAGGTGCATTTCTTTCTAAGTTATTGGACCCAGTATCTAAGGGATGGCCAGTGAGTGTGCAGGCCATAGCAGCAATGGCTTTGTTAGTGGAGGAAAGCAGACAGCTCGCCTTTGGGGGAGCACTGGTAGTGAGCACCCCACACTCAGGCAGGTTCATTCTAACACAGCGGGCTGAAAGGGGGCTCACAGATTCCAGAATATTGAAGTATAAGGCAAATCTAATGGAAAAAGATCATTTGATTTTAACAACAGATGAGAGCATAAACCCCACAGAATTCCTTTTGAAAGGGGAGGGAGGGGAGATAGATATAGCACAGGATTGTCTGGATATAATTGAGTAGCAGACTAAAGTAAAAATGGACTTGTCTGACAAGCCCTTACATGCAGGAAGGAGGCTGTTTGTGGATGGCTCATCCAGATGTATTCAGGGAAAACGACATAACTGGTATGCCGTGGTAGATGGGGAAACTTTAGAGACAGTGGAATCAGGGAGATTACCTAACATCTGGTCAGCCCAAACTTGTGAGCTGTATGCTCTGGACCGAGCACTGCAGCTGATGGAGAAAGGGGGGAGGATCAACATACACAGACTCACAGTATTCCTTTGGTGTAGTGCATACTTTTGGAAAAATTTGGCAAGAGAGAGGGCTGATAAGCAGCAGGGGCAAGGAATTGGTGCATGAGGAATTGGTCACCCAAGTGCTGGAGCATTTAATGCTACCAAAAGAAGTTGCCATTGTTCATGTGCCAGGACATCAGAAGTCCACCACTCCAGAAGCGAGATGAAATAGGCTGGGAGACAAAGCTGCTAAGAAAGCAGCAGAGTGGAAAGAAAGCACGTCTGTGTACATTGGTGCCTGCCCTGGTTCCTGTTAAAACTATGCCAATATTTAGTGAAGAAGAACAGACATAACTCAGTGAGATAGTGGCAATTCAAAGTGAGATAGGAGCCTGGCTCCTTCTAGGTGGGCGTCAGATGTTAAAGAAGCCAGTTGTACGAGAAATAATGGCACTTTTACATCATGGAAGCCACTGGGGAGCTCAGGCCCTTTATGATAAAATTCTAAGGAAATATGGCTGCATAGGGCTCTATACAGTGGCAAAGCAAATATGTGAACGATGTTCAGTGTGTCAAAAGATAAATAAGAAAATCTTATGAAAAACCTCGCCAGGAGGAAGGGCACCTGGCTTAAGACCTTTTCAGAGTGTACAGGTAGATTTTACTGTACTGCCCCCTTCTCAGAGAGTTAAGTTCTTACTAGTGATAGTGGACCACCTCATGGGATGCCATCAGCTATGGCCCAAGGACTTATAAAGGTTTTTCTGGAACAAATTCTCCCACGGTATGGTTTGGTGGAAAATATTAACTCAGATCGAGGGAATCATTTCACTTCCAAGATTTTGCATGGAATTATGGAAGACCTAGGGCTCAATTGGCACTTCCATACCCCCTGGAATCCCCAATCATCCGGAAAAGTGGAAAGAATGAATCAGACCCTGAAACAACAAATTTCCAAATTAATGTTGGAGACTAAATTACCCTGGACTAAGTGCTTGCTCCTGGCTTTGCTAAGGGTAAGGACCCACCCCAGGAAAGACACAGGAGTGTCTCCTTATGAAATGATGTTTGGGTTACCATATCTTTGGGGAGGGGGGAGATTCCCACTTTTGTAACTAAAGTCTTGTTTTTGAAAAACTATATACTGGCTAGGGATGTGCAGACCAAATGTTTAAGTTCATAAGTCCATAAGTCGAAAGGGAGTCCCATTTGCGGTCAGTATGGACATATGGAGAATTCCATAAGTTGAGTCTATGTCCATATGTGCAAATAAAAATTTAAACCCCTCACCTGCCTTAATCCCGCCCCCCCCCCCCCCCCAAGACTTACCAAAACTCCCTGGTGGTCCAGCGGGGTCAGGACGCCATTCCTGAACTCCTTTTCAAGGAGCACGTGACGTCGGCGTCACGTCGGAGTGACGCGGCGTCACGTGATTCCCCTCGGGTTTGCTCCCGGACCCCTCGTTGGGCCCAAAAGGAACTTTTGGCCAGCTTGGGGGGCCTCCTGACCCCCCCAAGCTGGACCCAAAAGTGCCATTTGGGTCCAACGAGGGGTCCGGGAGCGGAACCGCGATGGACCACGTGACGCGGACGTCACGTGATTCCCCACGCGTCCGCTCCCGGACCCTCACGGAACTTTTGGCCAGCTTGGGGAGTTTTGGTAAGTCTGGGGGGGGGGGGGATTAAGGAGGGTGAGGGGTTTAAATTTTTATTTAGATCAACAATCACGATTTCCAACGTATTCAACATAGCTATGTTGAATAAGTTGGAAATCCGATTGTTTACGCCTCATCATTTTTTTAAGTTAAAAAAAAAAATAAGTTGCGTTTTCCATTTAAGTTCAAAACGAATGCACACCCCTAATACTGGCACTCTCTTCTTCTTTGTCCTACTTAAGGCACAAAGGGCTATTGGCGCAGACCCCTCCATTGGACTTCATGGTGCACCAGTTTCAGCCAGGAGACTGGGTGCTGATAAAAGTGTGGAAAGAATCCAAGTTGCAACCTAAGTGGGAAGGACCATTTCAGATCTTGCTGACCACAGAAACTGCAATCAGAATGAAGGAAAAAGGGTGGACACATCACTCCTGTGTCAAGGGACCCATGGACCCACCTCCTGATGCCCCAGTGTTAAAAGTGATTGACTTTAAAGACTTACTCAGAGTTGACTGTCCTCCTCGTTGGGTTGTGGAGGATACAGACGACTTACTCAAGATAAAGATTGCCAAGAAAGACTGAAAGAACTACTCATCTATATATATGGTTGATGATGTGCTAGAGACTCTTTTAACTTGGGAACCAGGTCCAGATGGAGGGGCAGATTTTCAAAAGAAAAGGGGCAGATTTTAAAAGATTTACATGCATAAATCCAGGTGGATTTATGTGCGGGCGGGGGGGGGGGGGGGGGGGGGGGGGGTACGCGCACGGGCCTATTTCCAAAAGGCCCAGTGGTGCGCATAAAGCCCTGGGAAATGCGAAGTCCCAGGGCTTGAAGAATGGGCTGGGCAGGGGCATAGCCAGAGGCCTCTGCAGGGCTGCTGGGCCGGGGAACCGCTCACCAGCAGTCGGCCGGTGCGCATAACTTCTACAACAAAGGTACGGGGGGTTTCTTTAGGGCTGGGGGACGGGACAGGTAGGGAAAGTTGGGAGGGGAAAGGAAAGGTCCCTCCAAAGCCGCTCCAATTTCAGAGCGACCTTGGAGAGAATAGGGAAAACCAGTTGATCTAGTATGCACCCCCTTGGGCATGCTGACCCCTGATTTTTTAACATGCGTGCGGCTGCGCATGCATGTTATAAAATTGGGCATACATTTGTGCGTGCCTGGTAGCTCAACAAATGTAGGTCGTGCATGTAGGTTTTAAAATCTGTCCCAAAGTTTTCATCTCATAGGCTATCTTATTAAAAGGTCTGATACCATTTCTAAATACTTCAAGGCCATCTTTCTTACACATGTTGTGGTTTGTCCAGAGATGATGAAGACTAGGAGATGCATGTAGGCTAAGGCATTCCATTGGGGCTATGAGGTGGGATAGCTGAAGAAGGCAAGGGACAAGCCAGAACTGTACACATCAGCACAGGTAGGTGCGGGAAAGGTTACAAATATAGAAGAGAAACAATCAAGTTGAAGGGTATAAAGTCAAGGGACTAGGTTAGCAAAGGGATGTTTCAAAATTAAGGATGTTAGCAAGAAATGTTTCACTGTGCTACAAAGTATGGATGTGCAGAGAAAAAATCAGGGGCAGATTTTCAAAGCCCTACCCACGTCGGACCTTATGGATTATTTCATTTGTTTTCATTTGTGAGGAAAAAACAATTCAAACAATTAAACCCCCTCTCAAAAAAATAGCCCAGAAATGAAAAAGAAGCCTCCTTGGACCTCCCCCAGCAAAAATGCTAGGGCCAGGATCCCTCCTGGACCCCACTTACCCGGCCTTCTGTAGGCCAAGGACACGGTAGCTAACCACCACGTTGGCCTCCTCAAGGTCGATGCGATCTCGGCCTACTCAAAGCTAAGGCTTCAGCATGACCTGGAGGCTGGGTTCCGATGCTGGGGCCTCGGACCAGATGCAGGACTGATGCCATGACCCAACTTGGAGCCTGGGTCCAAACATTGGGGCCTTGGTCTAGGCCAGGGCCCTGACCCAGGCCTAATGCCATGACCCGATCTGGAGGCCAGGTCCCAATGCCAGGGCCTCAGCCTGGCCCTAGACCTGATGCCATGGCCTCGGCCAAGAGGCTGGGTCCCAACACCTGGGCCTTGGCCCAGGGTCAGACCCAGGCCTCTTTGTCTAGGCCTGGGAGCTCCCCCATCCAATGTCTTCTTTCTTTGGCTCTTCACTGCCAAATGCAGCATCCACTGGGGTCACACTAGAGTTAATTATCCCCAGCATATTCACCCCAGCGAATGGTGCCATTTTGATTTATGGCAATGCCATACACATACAGTACATCAAAATGGCGCCGTCTATGAGAATGAATATGCCAGAGTTAGTTCACTCGAGCATGACCCCAGTGAACACTGTCATTTGGCAGTAAATACCTGAAGAAAGATTTGGTTTGGGCCTCCCCAAATGAAATGAATTAGCCTTATTTGTTATATTTTTCAATTTAATTTTAAATGAATGCTCAAGACTAGTACTGTTAGGTTAGGTGAAATGATAGCCAAGAATAAAAAGTGATATATTAGTTATTAATAGATCTTTAATAATGGACTGTAAAGACATGAACCTAATATTCCTTCTTTACCTGTGTGGGACCAGGCCACAGGCTGGGTCCACCTTAAAACTCATAAAGAGAGAGAGAGAGAGCTCTATGGGTGGGAAAAGAGCTGAAACCTACCTAGGAACAGGAGAAATCAGTTCCTGAGCCCTCTCTGGTGGAAGCTAAAGTGAGAGTTCTCTGCTGGAAGGTAGGCAATCTACTATTGTTTGTATGCTGATTATTATAATAAAGTGAAAAGTTGCATGAGGAAAGGTTTGAGTCAGTGTGGTTCCTGCTTCCAGCCTGTGAAGATTACTCTGCTATCCCACAGGGACACCACACAGCGATGAGCTAAATAAATAAACTACAATAATTAGAAAATAAGCAATACATTATTCCAGTAAAAAAAATATCATGATAAATCATGTGTGAAGTCTGAAAGTTTTGTGTTATATGCAGTGACCTTGGCTGTGTCTGGTAAGAAATTAGATATCCAGTAGTTCCTGATGTCACATATTCAACGCATAATGCTGTTAATTAGTATTATTTACTTCTCATCAAACATTCCAACCAAATTAATATTTGTCTCTCTGTTAATGAAGGCATTCTGTAAGGTTATATTTAAATACAACGTATATTTAATGTTAAATATGCAGGTCAGGAGAAGATTTCTCTTGAGGAGGGACCTTTGTGCACAGCGTCCAATAAGCCTCACATGTTGTCCTCACAGCTGCTGGATCTCATCTACAAATAGAGAGTTCACCTCATTGTCAGCATTGCTGTTTTCACTTATTACGTCCACGCAGAGAGTTTTATATTTAATCATTTCTCTCTTTCATTCAAAGAGCAGCAAGACCTGTAGAGCATCCTTCAGTATGCTCAACAATTAAGTATAGACTAGGAAGGGAACGCATTACCATAGTATATTGTATTTTACAACTTGAAAGATGGGAATTCTTCTGATTCTTATGTTATTGATGCTTTATGATGACCTGTGGAAGGTCACTGAGTGTCGATGTCCATCAAAACACCGCAGGTGGTTATTAAAAGGATTCCACAGAACTGGGGATGTTCTTATTGGGGGAATCATACATGTGGATCATTTTCATTCAATTGAACAACGGCCCTTCACATCGTCTCCCAAAATAACAGCAACTACCAGGTAAGTAGCTTCAGGGCTTATCTCCTATGTGTGAGCTTTTTAAGAAGTACTCACTGTCATCACCTACAAATATACCTGCCACTTTACAAGGGGATACAATGGGTTAATAATGATCACAGACTGCTTATATATTATTTGCCATTAAAAATAATCACTTTTCAGGAATAATGAGGAGAAAATGCCCAGGTAAAGTCTTAGAAACCACATGATCGGCTTTTAATATCTGGTAACATTTATTTTTATGTTGAATGAAAAATAATTTTCTCTGATTTTGTTTTTAAATGTGCCACTTACTACCTTGATGGCGTGCCCCCTAGTACTTATATTATCCAAAAAGAGTAAATAAGTGTTTCAAATTTACCCATTCAAGACCTTTAATGTTCTGTAGACCTCTTCATATCCCCCTTCAACCATGTCTTCTCTAAAATGAACAGCATAAACATCTTTAGCCTGTCTCACAGGGGAGCTGTTGCATCCTCTTTATCATTTTGTAACCCTTCTCTATACTTTCTCCAGTGCAACTATATCTTTTTTGAGATACGGCAACCAGAATTACACACAGTATTCAAGGTGCAGTCTAAGCACTGAGTGATACAGAGGCATTATGACATCATCTGTTTTATTTGCCATTCCCTTCTTAATGGTTACCAACCTTCTATTTGCTTTTTTGACCACTACAGCAGATTGAGCTGACAATTTCAATGTAATATCAACTAAGATGCCCAGATTTCTTTTTCCTGGGTGATGACTCCTAAAATAGAATCTAACATCATGTAGCTTCAGCATGGGTTGCTTTTCCCCTATTTGCATCACCTTGCATTTGTCCACATTATATTTCATCTGCCATGTGAATGCCCACTCTTCCAGTCTCTCAAGGTCCTCCTTTAATTTATCACAATCTGCTTGTGATTTAACTACTATGAATAAATTTGTGTCATCTGCAAATGTGATCACCTCACTCATCGCACCTCTTTCCTGACCATTTATAAATATATTAAAAAGCAAGTGTCCAAGTACAGATCCCTGAGGCACTCCACTGTTTACCTTTTTCCATTGTGAAAATTGACCATTTAATCCTCTTGTCTGTTTCCCATCTTTTAACTCGTTTGCAATCCACAAAAGGACATCTCCTCCTATTCCATGACATTTAGTTTTCTTAGAAGCCTCTCTTGAGGCTTTGTCAAATGCCTTCTGAGAATCCAAGAACACCACATCTACCACTTCACCCCTTCAAAACAATATAGCAGGTTTCTGAGGCAAGACTTCAGAATTGGATTGAGGAAGAATGCTCAATGTGATCTACTTGGATTTCAGCAAAGCTTTTGATATAGACCCACATAGCAGGCTTGTGAATAAGGCCATGCCACAACCTTGGTCATGAGCTCCAAGGTGCTGGCATGAATTACAAATTGTTGTCATATAGGAGATAGCGAGTAATGGCAAATGGAACCTGCTCTGAAGAGAGAGCCATATTAAGAGGAATGCCTCAGGGTTCATTGTTGGGACTGGTTCTGTTCAATATCTTAGTGAGCAACATTTTTGAAGGGATAGAAAGTAAAGTTTGTTTATTTTTGGATGATACTAAGAACTGCAACAGAGTGGCCATCTGCGATGCATGACTCTGCAGTATGTGTTGGGGGATAAAAGACTGATGTGCATGGACCAAGAGAGGGATCTTGGGGTGATAGTGTCTCGGGATCTGAAGATGGAGAATCAATATGATAAGGTGGTAGCCAAAGCCAGAAGAATGCTGGGCTGCATAGAGAGAGGAATAACAAACAGAAAAGGATGTGACAATGCCCCTGTACAAGTACTTGGTAAGGCCTCACTTGGAGTATTGTTTTCAGTTCTGGAGACCATATCTCAAAAAGGATAGAGACAGGATGAAGGTGGTCCAGAGAAGGGCGTCAAAAATGGTGTTTAGTCTGTATCAGTAGTCTTATGAGGAGAAGCTGAAGGATCTGAATATTTAGACCCAGATAGAGGTTACAGTGATGTATAGATTGCAAACTTTTTCCAGTGGAAAGAAAAGAATAGAACCAGTGGTCACAAAATGAAACTCCAGGGGAGACAACTCAGAACCAATGTCAGGAAATATTTCTTCATGGACAGAGTATTGGAGGCCTGATATGCCAGTCCAGAAGAGGTGGTAAATAAGAAAACAGTGAAAGAATTCAAAGGGGCATGGTAAACACTGTGGGGTAGATTTTACAAAAGTACGCGCGCGTACTTTTGTTCGTGCACCAGGTGTGAACAAAAGTACGCGGGATTTTATAAGATATGCGCGTAGCCGCACATATCATAAAATCTGGGGTTGGCGCACGCAAGGGGGTGCACATTTGTACACCTTGCGCGCGTTGAGCCCTGCGCGCGCTGCCCGTTCCCTCCGAGGCTGCTCCGAAATCGGAGCGGCCTAGGAAGGAACTTTCCATTCACCCCCCCCGCACCTTCCCCTCCCTTCCCCTACCTAACCCACCCCCCCAGCCCTATCTAAACCCCCTCCCTACCTTTATCTTAAAAGTTACTACTGCCTCCGGGCAGTAGTAACTTACACGCACCGGCGCGGCAGGCCCCGACACAGGCCGCTGTGTTGGGGCACTCGGCCATGCCCCCAGATGACCCATATGCCCTCGAACATGCCCACAATCCTAAACCGCGCCCCCGGCCACGCCCCTGACCGCCCCTTTTTGCAAGCCACCAAGTCTATGCAAAATAGGCTCGGCGAGCGCAGGGGGGATTTAAAAGGGTTAAACGCGTACCTTATGCGCGTAACCCTTTTAAAATCCGGTCCTGAGGATCTCTAAAAGCTAGAGGATTAAAATGTGATAAACTTGCTGGTACGGCGGTTACTAGGGGTGTGCATTCGGATTGACCGCATTAGTAAAACGCAACTCATATTTTTTTTTTACTTAAAAAATTGATTCGACATAAACGATCGGATTTCCCACATATCGAACATAGATATGTTCGATATGTGGGAAATCGCGATTGTTGAGCCAAAATAAAAATATAAACCCCCTCACCCTCCTTAATCCCCCCCCCCCCCCGACTTACCACAACTCCCTGGTGATGGAGCGAGGAGTGAGGACGCCATTTCTGCAATCCTTGGCGAGAAGCATGTGACGTCAGCGGCACGTCGAGTGACGCCGGCGTCACGTGATTCCCGGCTCGTTCGCGCCGGACGGCTCGTTCGGCCCAAAAAGAACTTTTGGCCAGCTTGGGGGGTCAGGAGGCCCCCCCAAGCTGGCCAAAAGTTCTTTTTGGGCCGAACGAGCCGTCCGGCGCGAACTCGCCGGGAATCACGTGACGCCGCGTCACTCGACGTGCCGCCGACGTCACATGCTTCTCGCCAAGGATTGCAGAAATGACGTCCTCACTCCTCGCTCGATCACCAGGGAGTTGTGGTAAGTCTGGGGGGGGGGATTAAGGAGGGTGAGGGGGTTTAAATTTTTTTTTTTGCACATATGTACATATACCCAACTCATTGGATTTTTTTTATGTCCATATTGGCCGCAAGTGGGACCCCCTTTCGGACATAAAAAATATGAACATAAAATTTTGCTCTGCACATCCCTAGCGGTTACTACCCTTAGCAGGAGGCATGGAGATTACTTCCCTTAACCAGTATTCTTTGATGGTTTTAATGCAACAGCAACATTGCTCCATGCTTATACAGCATGGGGAAAAGAGGAATTGGATTCAGACAAACCCTGAGGGCCCCAACTTCCATGGTTAGGCAGACATAAGGGAAAATAAGCAAACATGAGGGAAAAAGCAGAAGATTGATTCTATGGCCAAATCTTAAATGAAATAAAGAAAGCGTTCATGGGGGTATCTTGCTGGTGTGGCGGTTAGTACCCAGTAAGCCTTGATACTTTTGATACAACTCCAACATTTCTCTCTGCTTCAATGGCAGGGGTAAAGGGAAATTGGATTTAGACAACAACCATTGAGGGCCATGACTTTTATGGTCTGGGGAACTGATAAGAATAGGAGTAACCTGCACAAAGCAGCAGTTAAAATCCCTTAACAGAAGGCATGGGATTACTTCCCTTAACTAATAAGCCCTGATTATTTTGATGCAATTGCAACATCTCTCTCTGCTTTGAAGGAGTGGGGTGAGGATGGAAAGAAAGTAGAATTTGTTTTTAGAGATAACCAACAGGAGCCATCATTTTTTTAAAGTCTATGGTACTGATGCACAGACATTAGGAAAATAACACAGGACTGCTTCTATGGCAAGGTTCATAAGTAAAGTTACAAATAACCAACCCCAATATTAGAAGAACTTATTACTTAAATATTCAAAAATCATAAATTCTTGCTCTTGGAAATTGTATCAGAAAATTCATATGCCTTACAGTCGTCTGGCTCTTGCCCACATAGGGCATTTACTTTTTCCCATCCATTTCATTTATTTACCAAACATTTTTTTCTTTTAAAATTTATTCCACCTCTCACTCGTGTTACCCTAAATTTAAAATCACATCCAACACATCTCCTTAAAGTTACTTCCCAATATTATACTATTCACTTTCACTTTTGTACTTGCTGTTTTTTTAATCACTGCTGTATTATTTCAAATCTCCAGTGCCTTTTACTATGAACACTCGCTACGTTGATTTTATGCTTTAATTTCAATGCTGTCTCCCACTGCTGCATACATGTTGTTCAAACTCCCATTGTACTATTCACTTTCACTTTTGTACTTGCTGTTTTTTTTATCACTGCTGTATTATTTTAAAAAAAATCGATGTTTCGGCGGTTGTGCCCGCCTTCTTCAGGGGATCTCCTATCACATAAGGCATAACAAAACTTACTCATTCTTACAAAGCAACATTTGAACTACTTTTATCACACTTATAAAGCCACCAAACAATCGGTCTGACTTACTTTCAGTTTCTTGGCCACATCCGGCTCCTTCCCACAGCACACCGAATCACAAATGGTGTTTAAAAAGGAGTAAGTACGGGGGGGAAACCAAGATGGCTCCCTGAACGGACGCTTACTGCACAGCTCCGGCAACCTCAAGTTTCTTTTGCTAATTCCTACCTTCTTTGATGCCTCACAAGAGGAAAGGAAAGCTGAGAGTTTTCCCATCTGAGCCTCAGATTCCTCCCGGACAGAGAACCATACCTCAGTTCGCCTCCCCCATATTGCAGATGAGGACGCCGAGCCCCGCTGGAGGTACGGGGTGGGGCGCCCCGATGTATCGCTGAGTCCTCCAGAGCCACGATTGCAGCCGGATGCATTTCACCCCGACACCGTCGACCAGCTGGTGTTACAGGGGAAAGAGTCCCCAGGTCAGACCCAGGAAGATGGGCTGCTCGGCATGGCTGGGGAATGGGAGAGGTTTTGTGGTGCCCCCACCTCGATGGAAGAAAGAGGAGCAGTTGGTGGAGTAGTATTAACTTCAACATCAGAGGACTGGAGGTAAAAAAAAACCTTTTTGAAGCCCCTTGAAATTAAAAAAAACCAGCTGTTATAACGCTGGAGTCCATATGGGACTTAATAGTGGGGTTAGCTGCTGGACACAATGAACAGACCTATAGGGTCAAAGAAAACTCCCAGAAAATTACCTCTCTTGAGAAAAATATGAAAATTGAAGAACAAAACCAAGCCATAATGGAGATGAAAAAAGATATGAAAGGCATATCTGAATCTAATGCTATTATAATGCGGGAACAGTCTATATTAGCACGCAGATTAGAGTCTGTAGAAAATTACTTGCGTCATCTTAATATAAGACTGCTGAATTTCCCCCGAGTAATGTGGGAAGTTCCTTTGATTACATTTAAACGGTATTTAAAAGACATTCTTAAGATACCTGAAGAACAGATACCTGCAGTAAAAGAGATAATATATCCAACAGAAACAATCACAGTTTCAGATCTCACCAATTGGAGATCCTGGGAATTTTGATAATTTATCTGATTATCTAGAGAGTTCTGGACTTGAAGTGGCAGAAATAACTGTTTTGTTTGTTACTTTGTATTCTGAATATGATAGAGGGGTAATTATGAAGTATTATTTTAAAAATATAAATATTACCTATCTTGGGGGTAAGATTCGTATTTTCCCCGATTTATCCAGAGCAATACAACTACGTCGCAAGGAATTTTTGCAATTACGCCCCGAAGCTTTGACGAAGGGCATAAATTTCGTACCACATTATCCTGCTAAATGTGTGGTTAAATCCTCTGGAAATACCTTTGTATTTTATAACCCAGAACAGCTTAGGCAGTTTTTGTGTTCTAGAGAGCAAACCCCAACAGCAAATACCGTGCATGAAGTATAATATGGAAGACAGGGTAGCTTGATGTGATTAAGTATTACAACTTCCTTTTCTCCCCTATATTTCTTATGTGTTTTCCCCCAAGGATTTCCGCGAATAGAAAGAGAGTATTTATATATATATATATATACCTTGTATAGGGATAATTTCAGAAAAAGATTTTCTTTGATATACACTCTTGTTTTTCTAAGCAAAGTTATCTTTGTTTGTAATTGATAAAAGATGATAAATAAAAAATTTAAAAAAAAAGGAGTAAGTACCAATAGAGATGTGAATCGTGTCCACGATCGTCTTAACGATCGATTTCGGCTGGGAGGGGGAGGGAATCGTATTGTTGCCTTTTGGGGGGGTAAAATATCGTGAAAAATCGAAAAAACGTAAAATCGCAAAACTGGCACATTAAAACCCCCTAAAACCCACCCCCGACCCTTTAAATTAAATCCCCCCCCAAATGACTTAAATAACCTTCGGGTCCAGTGGCGGTCCGGAACGGCAGCGGTCCGGAACGGGCTCCTGCTACTGAATCTTGTTGTCTTCAGCCGGCGCCATTTTCCAAAATGGCGCCGAAAAATGGCGGCGGCCATAGACGAACACGATTGGACGGCAGGAGGTCCTTCCGGACCCCCGCTGGACTTTTGGCAAGTCTTGTGGGGGTCAGGAGGCCCCCCCCAAGCTGGCCAAAAGTTCCTGGAGGTCCAGCGGGGGTCAGGGAGCGATTTCCCGCCGCGAATCGTTTTCGTACGGAAAATGGCGCCAGCAGGAGATCGACTGCAGGAGGTCGTTCAGCGAGGCGCCGGAACCCTCGCTGAACGACCTCCTGCAGTCGATCTCCTGCCGGCGCCATTTTCCGTACGAAAACGATTCGCGGCGGGAAATCGCTCCCTGACCCCCGCTGGACCTCCAGGAACTTTTGGTCAGCTTGGGGGGGGGCCTCCCGACCCCCACAAGACTTGCCAAAAGTCCAGCGGAGGTCCGGAAGGACCTCCTGCCGTCCAATCGTGTTCGTCTATGGCCGCCGCCATTTTTCGGCGCCATTTTGGAAAATGGCACCGGCTGAAGACAACAAGATTCAGTAGCAGGAGCCCGTTCCGGACCGCTGCCGTTCCGGACCGCCGCTGGACCCGCAGGTTATTTAAGTCATTTGGGGGTGGGCAATTTAATTTAAAGGGTCGGGGGTGGGTTTTAGGGGGTTTTAGTGTGCCGGCTCACGATTCTAACGATTTATAACGATAAATCGTTAGAATCTCTATTGTATTGTGTTCCATAACGGTTTAAGACGATATTAAAATTATCGGACGATAATTTTAATCGTCCTAAAATGATTCACATCCCTAAGTACCAACAGTCTAATTAGAGAATCACCAAGCCCTACACAGCCAGTGTTTCGCTGTAAGGCAACTTCTTCAGGAGTTAGTTAAACAGTTTATAATCCATCAAAAAGACTGTGATCTGCAACATAACACATAATACAGTTAGTATACCATCAAAAATCAATGTAAAACTTATCTGCAGGCTAGGGATAACATTAATATCAGACTGATGGTCCAACTCAAATGTCAAGAAAGCAGCAAAAGGAAACTGCCTCCTTTAAAAATCAGAAATGATGTAACACATCAGAAATGATGTAACACATCCAAAAAGAAGATCCAACTGGGAACATTAAGGCAAAGGTTAAGTGCCATGACGTCAGTTCCAAACAGACAGATATCACCCCCAAAAAAACATTCAGATCTAAATCCACATTTAAACCATCAGCACCAAAAATTGTCAATTTATAATCTATGACTGCTCCAATCACAGTAACTGTCAATTTAGGTCACCACATCACCTTTGTGGAGATCAAAAGAAGAGCTTGTCAAAAGAATGGTGCATTTCTTCACAATGAGCTACCAATAGTGCATTTGATCAACTGTGCATTAAACATGGTGTTCAATTGTATGAGTCTTAATCATATGTGATGTATTCACCATGTAGAATTTTTACATAGGCATGCAATCATGTAAATCACAGCTGAAGACAAACTGAACAGTTGCCACATGGCTGATGAAGACCAGCACGATGAGTTCCATGCTGGATCAGCTGTTAGGAGAAATCCGAATGGGCAAGTAAATCTCAGATTGTTACCTCTTGTATAGATAATTCTGGGAGGTAATTCAAACTCACCATGAATTTGAAGGATCCTCCAATTCTATAAAATGGATTTGTGGATAGCTTGAACCTGTGGGGAAAATGGAAGCACACACGTAAAGCGTGATGTACTCTCATTTGTCTGGGGTAAAATAACCATTCTTGATGACTACAGAGGGCTCACAAAAATACTTTTCTAACACAAGATCTTGGGTATCCTCTTTCCAAAAACCTGTTGGAGAGGGATTGTGCATGAAGTTTAAAATCACTTAAAGAGGAACACAGACAGTGAAGTCCTAGCAACTGGCTTAGTGGTAACTTTCTTTTAAGGCATAGGGGTGAATACCAGAAAAATGCAGGAGAGTATTGCAGCTAACCGGTTTGCTATATAGTATATGAACTCAAAAGGCATTTTGCATATCAATATGTCAAAAAAACAATATCTTGTGAGAGTGTTTATTATTTGTAAATGTAAGCTGACAATTCAAAGAGTTCAACCAGCTTAAAAAATTGTAAAAACAGAGTCTGGACCTTTCAATAAAACAAAAAGGTCATTAATATAACTTTTCAAAGAACAATATGGGACACAACAGACAGACAGCCATTGTGTTGCACTGGAGGTAGTCCCTTGACCTGCTGCAGGATTGGTATGGCCTAGGGATGTGAATCGTTTTTTGACGATTTAAAATATCGTCCGATATATTTTAAATCGTCAAAAATCGTTAGAGCCGCGATACAATAACAATTCCCCCGATTTATCGTTAAAAAATCGTAAATCGGGGAAGGGGGAGGGAAAGGGGAGGGCGGGAAAACCGGCACACTAAAACAACCCTAAAACCCTCCCCGACACTTTAAAATAAATCCCCCACCCTCCCGAACCCCCCCAAAATGCCTTAAATTACCTGGGATCCAGAGGAAGGGTCCCGCTGTGATCTTTTACTCTCGGACCTCCATGCATTGTAGAAATGGCACCGGCGCTACCTTTGACCTGTCATATGACAGGTCAAAGGTAGCGACGGCGCCATTTTGTTTTTTTGTCCCCCGACGTCAGGAGCGTAGGAGATCGCTCCCGGACCCCCGCTGGACCCCCAGGGACTTTTGGCCAGCTTGGGGGGGCCTCCTGACCCCCACAAGACTTGCCAAAAGTCCAGTGGGGGTCCGGAACGATCTCCTACCGCGAATCGTTTTTCCGTACGGAAAAACGATTCGACTGCAGGAGGTCGTTCATGACCCCCGCTGGACCCCCAGGGACTTTTGGCCAGCTTGGGGGGGCCTCCTGACCCCCACAAGACTTGCCAAAAGTCCAGCGGGGGTCCGGAATGACCTCCTGCAGTCGAATCGTGTTGCCGTACGGCCGGCGCCGTACGGCAACACGATTCAAAGGTAGCGCCGGCGCCATTTTGTTTTTTTGTCCCCAGACGTCAGGAGCGTAGGAGATCGCTCCCGGACCCCCACTGGACCCCCAAGGACTTTTGGCCAGCTTGGGGGGGCCTCCTGACCCCCACAATACTTGCCAAGACTTGGCAACACGATTCAAATGGCGCCGGCCGTACGGCAACACGATTCGACTGCAGGAGGTCATTCCGGACCCCCGCTGGACTTTTGGCAAGTCTTGTGGGGGTCAGGAGGCCCCCCCAAGCTGGCCAAAAGTCCCTGGGGGTCCAGCGGGGGTCCGGAACGACCTCCTGCAATGGAATCATTTTTCCGTACGGAAAAAACGATTTGCGGTAGGAGATCGTTCTGGACCCCCGCTGGATTTTGGCAAGTCTTGTGGGGGTCAGGAGGCCCCCCCAAGCTGGCCAAAAGTCCCTGGGGGTCCAGTGGGGATCCGGGAGCGATCTCCTACGCTCCTGACGTCGGGGGACAAAAAAACAAAATGGCGCCGGCGCTACCTTTGACCTGTCAACAGGTCAAAGGTAGCGCCGGCGCCATTTCTACAACGCACGGAGGTCCGAGAGTAAAAGATCACACCGGGACCCTTCCTCTGGACCCCAGGTAATTTAAGGCATTTTGGGGGGGTTCGGGAGGGTGGGGGATTTATTTTAAAGGGTCAGGGTGGGTTTTAGGGATGTTTTAGTGTGCCGGTTTTCGATTTACACAATTTACATGATTTACACGATATTTAAAAAACCCAAACTGCGACGATCCGATTCCCTACCCCTCCCAGCCGAAATCAATCATTAAGACGATCGATCACACGATTCACATCTCTAGTATGGCCCTCTGGTCGGACCCAGAGAGCACCTGCCACCAGGAGGCGGAGCACACAAGGAGACAGAGGCTGGCTGGAGTTTCACCAATAACAGTCCAGGGATTCCACAGGTTGAGCCCTTGGGTACCCAGACTGCCTGGACTTAGGTGGGCCTCTGGTGGTCTCCCGGAGAGATAGCGGAGGGGTGTGCCTACCATGAGCAAGGGTGCAGAGCTGATGCACAATGGGTGGACTAGACCTGAACTGGAAGCTTCAGAGACCTCAGGGAGGTAGCAGTTCAGGGAGGCTCTCCGGGCGAGACAGGCAGTGCATGTGGGTAAGTTAAGTGGAAGCCATGGTAGTTTCTTTTTTTTTTTAAAAATTTTTTATTTATGAATTTTCACGTTCAATACAAGAATTTTATCAAAATATCTTGCCAATAAGAAATACAGCTCATTTACATCAGGCATAAAATCAAGATTAAATAGGATAATTACTTATCCTATAAAAGGGACAAAAAAACCAATATAAGTAAATGAACTTCTAACTATAAGAAAAATGTTTGAGATCCATTACAAACATGAAAAGGAGCCATATTTAAAGGTAACAAACACAAATTTACATAGTACGCCACGGATGGGCAGCAGTGGCAGCGGAAGAGAGCGGCATGGGATCCGTCAGCGTTGGAGCCTGGAGAGCAGGCCCGTGCGCGGGCCTAGCGAGGACAGAACACACAACACATTGGGCATCAAAGGAGCCCGTATAAAGATTTTTCAAATTCAGGGTCATGGTAGCAACCATGGCTGTACCACATACCTGTTGATAAAACACTTTACTGAAAGCAAACATTTTTTTTCTTTAAAGCAATCTCTAATAAAGTGATCAAAAAATTGGGTATTTGCTGATGTTGTGTGCAATGTTCTAAACTTGAATGGCCACCATAATGGCTTCCTCCGGTGGGATGTTAGAATAGAGTGCTTCAACATCTAATGCAATCACAGTCAGATGATCACATACATGATGTCAGGGGAAGACATTGCATATGATTAAGACAAGTATGATCAAACACTTCTCATGTTTAATGCACAGTCAAGTAAATGTACGTTTGGTAGCTAATTGTGAAGAAATGCACCATTCTTTTGACAAGCTTCACTTTTGTGTCATGGATTAAGTGTTTCCACACTGGTGGGGTAGTGATCTGAGTTGACAGTTATTGTGATTGGAGCAGTCGTAGATTTAAAAACTGAAATATTTTAGTCCTTGGGGTTTAAATGAGATTTAGATCTGAATAATTTTAGGGATGATTTCTGTATGTTTGGAACTGACATCATGACACTTAACCTTTGTCTTAATGTTTCCCATGTGACTCATCATTTTGGACTGTTACATCATTTGTTATGCTGTTTCCCTTTGCTGATTTCTTGACCTTTGAGTGAGACCATTGGTCCAACATTAATGGTATTCCTGGCCGGGGGCGCTCTCGCGCGGAATCCAAGATGGCCGCCTAATACTGAGCTCCGGGAGAACTCGCTTAATATTGAAGGGAATTTTGCACTTTTGGACATCCTGTTTGTACCGTGGACCCCGAGATATTCTTATTAAAGATGTCCACGACGAAGCCAGGTAAAATTGAAGCGGCATTCGCCGCCGGGGTTGGCACGAAACGAGCTAAATCTGATCCGCTCTCGCCCGACAAGGCCGCGCCTCCTAAACAAATGGCGTCGGCGGATTTGGTTCTGCAAGAGCTTAAAACTTTGAAAAACATGCTCCAAACTAATACTGACAACACCCTTGCTATCCGAGCGGACTTACAAACTCTTACTAGCAGGTTTGATCAGCTTACACACCGCCTGGATGATACTGAAACTCAGGTTTCCTCATTACTAGTCACTACTGCGTCACTCCCCAAAATGGAAAAGGAACTAGAGACACTACGCCGCGACTTTGAAGACCTTTCCAACCGCAATAGGAGAAATAATATCCGTTTATTGGGGATTTCTGAAGGTATGGAAGGCACGGACCTTATTTCCTTTCTCTCCCATTTACTTCCGGAGGTTCTCCAACTTACCTTCAATCCCCCACTGGAAATTGAACGGGCGCACCGCGTCCCATCCCGTCCTTTGCAGTCATCCAACTTCCCTCGACCCATTATATTTAAACTTTTGCGCTATCCACAAGTCCTTCAGATTTTCTCTGCGGCCAAAGCTAAGTCTCCTCTCCAGCTCCAAGGGTCTCAGATTTTATTTGTGCCGGATCTGGCGAAAACAACTGCGGCTAAGCGCAAAGCGTTTTTGATGATGAGACCCCGTCTCCATGCTCTTGGAGCTAAATTTGGACTTCTATATCCGGCCATGATGCGGGTCACTCACAATAATGCCACGCAGCTTTTTCATGCTCCGGGTGACCTGGGTGCTTACTTACAGTCTGTTGAAGGTCTACAAGATATGGTTACCTGATTCCATTTTGGATTAAACCTCCGGTTTTTGTATCTCTCCTCCAGTGAATTCCCGTGGACGTACCCATTTCTTTTCATCTCCCCGTGAAGCTCTAGGCGGCTCTTGGCCCCCCTTGAGGCCCCATTATTGCTCTGAGCGATAGGCACCGAGTGTTAGTGTCTATCTTGTGCTCTCTTCTTGCACCTTTTGTTTGTATGTTGAATACTACTGTTTGGACATTGAATTTTTTCTCCTTTTTTTCTGCCATTTTTGATTTCTCTTACTCTACCTTTACACATCCTTGGATTTCTACGGATCATCGGTCCTTAAGCTGCTATCTAGGCAGTTTCATTTTGCTAGACAATTTTTCCGGGAAACAATGGCGACCACCATAGACTCCATTACGCTGGTCTCGCTTAATGTCAATGGGTTCACCCACCCGATCAAGCGCAGGAAAATATTGACCTATCTACAAACGCTTAATACGGACATTGCCCTACTCCAGGAAACTCATCTAACGACTGCTGAATCCCTCAAATTAAAACAACAGTGGGTTGGCCAGGTTTTCTTCAGTCCGGCTCACAAGAAGAAACGGGGCACGGCAATCTTAATCCACAAACGCTTGGATGCTTCAATTCTGCATCAGGACATGGATTTAGAGGGACGATGGAACATCATACAACTCACACTACAGAACAGCTCCTATACCATTCTTAATCTTTATGCTCCGAATGCGGATGATCCTGAGTTTTTCCATGCTGCTTTTGCTAACCTACTGTCCCTGGAACCTTACCCACTTATTATTGGTGGAGATTTTAACCAACCGCTGGACCCTCTCCTGGACAAGAAGACAGAGGTCCGGTACACAACGTCCAAAGCTACCACAGCTCTCATCTCTCTCATTTCTCGACTTGGCCTTGTCGATCCATGGCGCCTTATGCATCCTACGGATAAGGACTTCACATTCTACTCTGCTCCACACTCCTCCTACTCTAGACTGGACTACTTTCTCACTTCCAGCTCCCTTTTGCCACAACTCCTTCATACTACTATATGCTCCATCCTGGTTTCGGACCACGCAGCAGTTGTTTTTCAGCTTCGACTTGCTTCCCCAATCCGCTTGGATAAACAATGGCGATTCAATGCATCTCTTCTTTCGGACCCTGACTTTCATACCTTCTTCATTGATAAGACTTCCCAATACTTTACTAACAATTCTGCCACTGCACCTTCCTCTGCTATACTGTGGGAAGCCTACAAGGCCACCATCAGAGGCGACATAATCAGTTACTCTGCTTACCGGAATCGCACTCAAAGGCAAGAGCTTCAACAATTACAATCTGCCACCGAACGCTTGGAGCGCCTGCATCTCCAATCCCCCACAACTCAGACTTTAACTCAGCTATTGAAAGCGCGTTATGACTATAACAAGCAACTCAGTGCGCAGGTACACCTGTACCTCTTCCACTCCAAGACGCAATATTACGCGGAAAATAACAAATGTGGACGCTTGTTAGCTTCTTACCTCAAGAAGAAGACAGAGAGGTCCCGCGTCACTAAGATCATCACCAACACTGGCAATACAGTCACGACTGATAAGGAGATATTACAATCTTTTCGAGACTTTTACGCTCAGCTCTACAAATCAGATACAACTTCTTCTCAGGCAGCTTTTGACTCCTTCTTTGCCTCTTTGGATCATCCTCACCTCACGACCATCCAACGTCAGCAATTGGATTCACCAATTACCCACGAAGAAATATCTGCTGCCATCATGTCTTTACCTCTGAGCAAAGCCCCCGGCCCGGATGGCTTTAGTACTGACTTTTATCATGCTTTCAAAAAGACTCTCTCTCCGCACCTTTTCAATTTTTACTCCTCTTTTTCTTCTGTGGACGCTGTTTCCTCCAACTTCACAGATGCAAGAGTGGTGGTAATTCCAAAGCCAGGTCGAGATCCTTCTTTTCCAGCCAACTACCGGCCCATTTCCCTCCTCAATGTTGACTACAAAATTTTTACGAAAATACTTGCTACCCGTCTTTCTAAAGTACTTGGTTCCCTCATTCATGTCGATCAGTCGGGGTTCCTCAAGAACAGACTCATAGCTAATAACACCCGGATGTTTCTCCACATCCAAGATTCCTTATTCAACACCCACGAACCAGCCATTGCAGTCTCGCTCGACGCGGAAAAAGCATTCGATCGCATCGAATGGCCTTTTCTTTTTGAAACCATGTTGAGGTTTGGCTTTGGCGATATATTCACTAAATGGATTCGCTTACTTTACAGCTCCCCCATTGCCTCCCTTTTTGTCAACCATCAGGTCTCCCCACCCTTCTCCCTGCACAGAGGAACCCGTCAAGGATGTCCTATATCTCCCCTTTTATTTGACCTGGCTCTGGAACCATTACTTCTTGCTGTTCGACAGTCTTCTGTGATTTCAGGTGTAATTATTGGTGCGGAGGAATATAAGCTCTCTGCATATGCGGATGATGTCTTGCTTTTTTTGACTTGTCCTGAACGATCTTTAACTCAATTGTTCTCACTTATCGACTCCTACTCCGCTATATCTGGCTATAAAGTGAATTGGAGTAAAACTGAATTCCTACCTCTAAATGACTTCTCTCGAACTCTGGACTTTTCTTCCTTTCCCATACAAAAAGCGAAATCCGGTTTGCAATATTTGGGCATCCGTTTCTATTCGGATCCTCAACAAACTTTACTCATGTGTGAACAGTCCACTTTGCAACACATTAAGGAGATCACTCTCCGTTGGTCTCCTCTGCACTTATCCTGGTGGGGTAGATTAGATACCATTAAAATGACCCTTGCCCCGCAAATCACCTTCAAGCTAGCTATGCTTCCCATCTTCTTCTCCCCTGATTTTTATAAGCATCTTGACCGGGCTTTACTCAAATTTCTTTGGAAGGATAAAGTCCCCAGAATCGCATTACGTAAACTAAAAGCCTCAAAGGCCAATGGTGGCGTCAACTTTCCAGATTTTCGCAGATACCATATGGCTTTTATCTTACATCAAAGCTCCCACTTCTTTAACTCCGGAGCTCCAGATCCCGACTCGCCTCGTTGGCTTAACATTGAACGCCACCTTATATGTCCAACCCCTACCTTGGCGTTCCCTGGAGTGCATTTTTCCTCTCACCATATCCATAATAAGATCTTAAGGTCTCTGCATCAAGCTTTACATGAATTTGACCAATTATGCCCTAAAGACCAACCTACCTGGTTAAATTCTAACTCCCTTCCCATCTGGAACACTTTCAAGATTCGTGTAGCTGGACGCCCCATAAATTGGCCCATCTGGTACGAGAATGGCATTTGGTTCCTTACCTCCATCATTTCCCATGGTCGCCTGCTCCCCTTTTCCTCTCTGCAGTCTTCATTTCACCTCCCCTCTAGTCAATTCTATGCTTGGCTACAGCTTCGAGATGCCCTCAAGGGCTTGAACCTTTCTACGCTGCACTTAGACCAACCACCCTACTTGCTTTCCTTTTTTGCTAAAGTCGGCACTCATCGCCACCTAGCTTCCAAACTATACAAACTGATATGCACCCTATCCCTCCCCAACCCAGCTCTAGCTCTTCAGCATACGTGGTCTGACGAGCTTGGTGTTCATCCCTCCGATGCGACATGGACCCATATCTGGTCTCACTCAATACGTATCTCCTTATCCACTAGTCTAACTCAGACTTCTTTCTTCATTATGCACAGAGCCCTCTGGACCCCTTGGAAACTTCACAGAGCAGCGCTCCTACCCTCCCACTGCTGTTGGTCATGTCAAGGTGTCAAAGCGTCCTTAGAGCACATGCTTTTCAACTGCCCATTTGTCTCCACTTTTTGGACACATGTTTGGTCCAGAATATCGTCCATCCTATCTATATCGATGTCACTGACCTATGATTTGGTAATCCTTAAAGGGGCACACCCAGCGGTCACCCTCCCGCTTCCCCATAGGAAGCTTCTTGATTTCCTTCTACTAGTAGGATTGCACACCATTACCTCTAATTGGAAACGCAGTGATTTCCTTTCGGAAGCATTGTGGTGGAACACTGTCTGTATATACAGCAAATATGAAAGGGCTATGGCTGTAAAATACAACAGATTGGCCACCTGGGATCGCATGTGGAAACCCCTTGACAATTACAACTCTTAATTTGTTCTTGTACGGTCTTACTCATTACCATGTCTCTCACGATGTCACTGTTGAAACACAAGGATGTTGCCCTCCTTTCCTTTTCTCTCTCTTTTTTCTTCTCCATCTAGTTATATTTTCATTTTTGTGCTACCTTTTTTAGTTGAAATCTGGTTTTTCAATGTCCTGCTTTCTGGATGGGTTTGTTTTTTGCATTGCGAACTGTTAAAAAGTTATAAATCTGTTGATATGTTTCTTACTGTACCAGCCTGACACGCTGTTTACGCATGCCCTTTGTATCTATGTACTTGGCTGTTTGTCGGCAGTGTCTGTATTCTTCAATAAAAATATTACAACAAAAAAAAAAATGGTATTCCTGGCCTGCAGATAAGTACTGTTTTAAATTGATTTTTTATGGTATTATGTGTTATGTTGCAGCCCACAGTCTTTTTGATGGATTATAAACTGTTTAACTAACCCCTGAAGAATCTGGCTTACAGTGAAACACTGGCTGTGTTGGGCTTGGGATTCTCTAGACTGTTGGTCTTTGCTCCTTTTTAAAATTGCTATAAAAAATACCAAAAAAGTTTTGGATTGGAACACTAAGAAAGATAGAAATTTGAACTGTCCAGATGGTCCTTACATAACAGATAAGGGTTTTTTAAAATGAATTTTAAGTCTTAAATTTCATGATTTATACACGAGTATATGGATGGATAGAGAAACTGGAGTCTTGGGGTTAACACCAATCATACGTGGGTAGGCTGTTCATTTGAAGGTTGTGGAATGGCAGATATATGATGAGGGAAGCAGGAACTATGGAAAGAGGAGATGGGGAAGAAAGAAAGAGAGAAAAGAAAGAAATGCGCTGATCCTTAAAGTTGTACATTCCCACTTGTAATCAGATCAAATTGTAAACCTTCTAGAGGGCTCCGTCCACTTCACTTAAGTCAACAATTCAGTTCCCTGTTTTTAATTATCATTTACTTGTGTTACAATCTTAAATTACCTGACATTTAGTGTCATTACAGTTTTCTTCCAGTAAACTACTACAACTTCCTGGCCTTTGTTTCTGCAGTGGAGGAGATTGAGAACAATAAGGATCTCTTACCTGACCTGACACTGGGGTTCCACATTTACGAGCCTTATAACAATCCAGTATTTACGCTTGTTGCTGCCATGAATTCATTTTCTGGAATGGACAGCTTGATCCCTAACTACAGCTGTGAAACATCTGGTACACTGGCTGCTATAATAGAAGGACTTTCTTCAGAGGAATCAAGTCAGATTGCCAACATGTTCAGGATATACCACTACCCACAGGTGAGAGGGCTTCTCAATTTTACTTTACACCTTACTGCATAACACATCCCTACAGAGCAGCATCTTTTATCAAAATGAAACCAAATTATTATTTAGAGACACTAAAACTTGACTAACTGTAGAAATCAAAATGATGATTTAGAGAAAAGAGTTGAAAAAATAGAGAATAAATAACTATTCAGGTTACACTAGTTCCAAACTACCTTAATATTAAAGAGCTTGAAACCAGTGCAAAATCTATCCCCAGCATTTCAGATTTTTTTTTAGATGTGACTGAGTCTGAATTTGCTTCAAGGAGCCAATCTGAATCCTAAGAATTTCAGTTAATGGGGAGAGAATAAGAGTTTAAGAAATGAAAGAATCAAGGATTTGGAATAAACAGGGAGAAGAAAATGAGGAAGAGCTAGAGCTGCCAGGATCCCCATCCTCACCATCAGGAGGGATATGATAGTCCTGCTGCCAGCACAACTATTCACGGCTGAATGGTACCTCTTATCTCTGCTTTAGCATACAGGGAATGAAGAGATCCAGCAAGGAACTGTATTTACAACTGGATTGAGAGGCCTGCAGGAGAAGCTGATGTTTAGCTCAATTGATTGCGACGTTTTGGGAAACTTTTGTTTTGTTGATATCTGGTTTTATGAACATTGTTGTTTTAACATTGAGGATAAGGAGGGGGAGTTTTGTACATTGAGAATAGTACATAAGCATGGAGGGATGGAAGAAGGTGGACCATTCACTCTGGGCAGAAGCATGGCAAGCTTCATTTAAGCCATCTAGCCCTGTGTCTAGATTTGTATGTCTATGCTTGCTGACAGCTGACTAATAGTGACAATTAACACTACCAAGCTGGCTTTCATCTTGTGACATAACCACCACACCTTCAGTACTGCCCAGAATTTGAACAGCTACTGAAAATTAAGCACCTCATGAAATGAAATATTCTGCATGGTGTTTGAAATTGTTTCTCAGGGTGATTCTGATGTAGTTGCAAAGATTTTCTGAATAAAACTGGAAAGTTCAAGGTGTCCCTGAATACAACTGAGCATTCCACATGATGGTCCTTCCCTCTGATGATAGATGAGGTCCATGCTCCATAATGTAATCTGGGATATTCTCATTACTGAGCACTAGGGCCTTCCCCTTGATTTACAGTTTCCTCAGCCTCCTCAGCTCCAGTACTTGATGTTAAGAACATAAGAACATAAGAACATGCCATACTAGGTCAGACCAAGGGTCTATCAAGCCCAGCATCCTGTGGCCAATCCAGGCCATAAGAACCTGGCAAGTACCCAAAAAACTATGTTCTTCTTCCAATATTTATGGCCTGCTCTGTCTGTCCCAAACCTTAATCCCATGACATTTTTTTACATCTGTTGTGGAGAAAAAGAGTACTGGTACCAACTTTGAAAAGCATGGTCTCTGACTTCCCACAGTTCTCCCAGAGTCCTTGGTAGAGAAACCTAGTGGTGTTAGAGCAGTGGGCTGTGAACCCTGGAGGCAGGCTTCAGATGAATCTTCTCTCACTGCATTCCTTGTGACCTTCAGCAAGTCACTTAACCTTACTTTAGCTAAGGTACAAACTTACAGGGTCATTCATCAAATCACATTAGAGCCCTAACATGTGATACAAGGGGTCTAATACACTAAGGGGTAGATTTTTAAAGTTATGTGCGGGCGTAGATTTGTTCGCACAACCCGGCGCGAACAAATCTACGCCTGATTTTATAACATGCGCACGCTGCAGCATGCATGTTATAAAATCCAGGATCGGCGTGCGCAGGGGGGTGCACAATTGTGCAACCTGCACGCGCCGAGCCAAGCAGCCTGCTTCCATCCCCTCCGAGGCCGCTCCGAAATCGGAGCGGCCTCGGAGGGAACTTTTTTCCCGGCCCCCCCCCCCACCTTCCCCTCCCTTTCCCTACCTAACCCACTCCCCAGCCCTAACTAAATCCCCCCCTACCTTTGTGCAGAAATTTACGCCTGCCTCGGCAAGCGTAACTTGCATGCGCTGGCGGGTTGCCGGCGCACCATTCCCCGACCCGGGGGCTGGTTCAGAGGCCTTGGTCACGCCCCCAGAATGCCCCTGGGCAGCACCACGCCCACAGCCCTGCCCCCAGAACGCCCCTGAATGCTGCGCCGCCCCGACAAGCCCCCCCGACACGCCCCCCAAGCAAAGCCCTGGGACTTACGCCCGTCCCGGGGTTTTGCGCTCACTGGCGGCCTATGCAACATAGGCGCGCCGGCGCGCAAGTCTCCTGCGCGCGTAAATCCAGCTGGATTTACGCGCGCAGGGCTTTTAAAATCTGCCCCTCAATGTGCAATCTTTATCGCATTGCATGCTAGAATTCAAATATGATAATGAGTATGCACAACCAGGAAAATAATGCAAATAAGGGATGTCTACTGCATTTTGCAGTAAAATAATGCATAATAACGCAGGATTTAATGTGGAGAATAACACCTTTATTTTTAGTGGTAGAGGAGAAAAAAGTTTTCATTGTGCCATATAGTGGCCATTATCATTGCTATTATTACACATGGCAAAAAAAGGCCTTCTCTCAGACACATCTACAGAGCCCTGCTGGCCCAATTACAACATCTTATGTTATCTTCCCTTTCTTCCTAAAGCTACAGTTTTAGGGGAAAGAGTAGTAGTGGGACACTGGCTGCTTCGGGCTGCTCAATAACAAGAAGAAGAAGAACAACCTCTACAACAGGCAAGGCAGGTTCAGTTGTCTCCTAGGGAAGTATTGACACAGAAGCCAGAGCCACAAGTCCCACTGGTGGATTGCCCTGGCCCAAAGCAGGGCTTGCCATAGAGAAGGGCATACAGGTGGCGCAGGAGGCACATCCTTCATCCATGAACCACATTGCTGGGCATTTCAGAGAAATGTGAGGTTATTTATTTATTTATTTATTTATTTATAACTTTTTTTATACCGAAGTTCAATTAACAGAGTTAATTATCAATCCGGTTTACATTCCAACCAAAAACTGACAGTAAGCAAAGTTGTCAGTTATCAGATATCACCTTAACTTTCAGGCTATCATGGATTTGGATCAAGAATTCAGAGAGGATATTGAGCCAGTCATAGAAAGTTTCCATGCTATACCGAGCCCTGCACTGCTGTGCACCCTGCATTTGGTAGCAGTTGGAATAGTCAAGGGATTTTACCAAACCTCTTTTTCCCGCTATCTGGCCAGATCATAACACCAAAAATCATTGCATAAGATTCCCTCCAAGTCAGGACTTGCTAGATTTGAAGAGAGGGTTTTATGCCTTTTCCAACTTTCCTGATGTTCTGGGAGCTATAGACTGCACATCACCCCACCCCATGGCAGGGAGGAGATCTACTGTAACAGAAAGCTCTTCCACTCCATCAATTTGCAAGTGGTCTGTGATGCTCAACTGCACATCCTCGACATGGTCGCCGCCAGGTACCCGAGAGCTGTGCACATTCCTTTATTCTTAGGCAATCTGACCTGTCGAACATTTTGAAGACAGCCTCTACAGTGACGTTTGGCCTGTAGGTAAGAGAAATGCTTCCTTCTTTACTCCCTCTATGGCTATGTATGTACAGCATATGCCACTGCCACTGGGAGGCTGTCGTGGATGTGACTGCATCAGTTATACAACAATTGGCTTGTGCAGTTAGGTGAACACACCATAGTGCTGAGCCTGGCTTTCTCTCTCCTTGCCAGAGATGCATGCGAATGTTGGGTGCTCAAACAATAGACTTGATGCAAAGCTCTGTGTGTGACCAAGCAATACAGACTTTCTACTTCTTAATTTTAAGCAAGTGGCTGTTTAATTCCTCTCTCTCTTGGAGATGTTGAAATGTCACTTGTCAACCAAAACTGTTTTGTGACAACAGTACAGGGCTACCAGGTCAGGTGTGCACTGTTACTAATCTGTCAGCCAGGATGCCATCCGGAGTTTGTCTTGACTATCATGGGGGTACATCAGTTCTACTGTAGCTGGGAGCTGTGCACTTTGGCCCAATCCTAGTCACTGTGTCATGTCAGACAAAACTGTATTTCTGGAGAACATACTGCAGTACAGCTAGTGACATGCACTATCATACCACAAGGTTGATGTCTTTCTGCAATGACATGTGTAGCAGCTCTGATGTACAGCTTCAGTGTTGGAGGAGTGTGAGAAATGTATAGTAACAGCTTGGTTGTGAGTAACATGGACACATGGGTTTGCACATGTTATAAAATATCATGGATTTTAAAATCTGTGCATGCATGTGTGGGTGGCATGCACAGGAGGGACAAATTTTGGAATATTATGGATGGTGAGACAATCTGGCCTCTCCCAATTTCCTTCCAGCACACTCCAATTAAAAAGCAGACTGGGAGGGAAATTCTTTACCACCCTGCCTATGCTTCTTTCCCTTCCCCTCTCCACCCTGACACCTAACTCCTACCTAGCTACCTGAAAATGTTTTATTTTTCTAGTTAAGAACATAAGAACATAAGAACATACCATACTGGGTCAGACCAAGTGTCCATCAAGCCCAGAATCCTGTCTTCAACAGAGGCCAATCCAGGCCACAAGAACCTGGCAAGTACCCAAAAACTAAGTCTATCCCATGTTACTGTTGCTAGTAATAGCAGTGGCTATTTTCTAAGTCAACTTAATTAATAGCAGGTAATGGACTTCTCCTCCAAGAACTTATCCAATCCTTTTTTAAACACAGCTATACTAACTGCACTGACCACATCCTCTGGTAACAAATTCCAGAGTTTAATTGTGCGTTGAGTAAAAAAGAACTTTCTCCAATTAGTTTTAAATGTGCCACATGCTAAGTTCATGGAGTGCCCCCTAGTCTTTCTATTATCCGAAAGAGTAAATAACTGATTCACATCTACCCGTTCTAGACCTCTCATGATTTTAAACACCTCTATCATATCCCCCCTCAGCCGTCTCTTCTCCAAGCTGCTCCTCTTGAGCAAAAATAGTTTCCACGTGCTAGCCGGCTGCAGGTGTGCGCTTCTCTGGGACAGCGCTATTGGACTATGAAAATCTACCCTTTTGTGTACAAACTGCACTTGCCGTTTTCAATTCAGGAAGATCTGACATGGCATAAGAAAGTGCTATTGCCTTTATATACTGTCAAAGTAAAAGGCAGCATAGACTTAGGCTTTGGAAATAACTTTTTTAAGGCACATGTTAAGGTAGAGCTTAGCTTCTAGTGTATAACAGCATGCTGGAAGTTGGCAGCATTATCACAAAGTCACATAGGTGTGAGTGATGCAGTCATTATCTCTTTGCTGCAGGAGATTCTGGATATGGTTTCAGGACCTGGCTTCTCATGCCCATTGCTATTCCCAACATGCTGGTGAAGATGAGGTACAATGATGGCCTTATGTTCTATCAGCTGTGTCATAGAATGCACCTTTGATGTTCTCAAAAGTATATTTCACTGTTTGGACAAGACAGGGGGAGCTTTAAAATATGCCCTGCCCACAGTCGCTGAGATCATGCTGCTCTGCTGTGTATTCTATAATTTGGCTCTACAGTATGGTATCCCAGTAGACGTTATTCCAGATCTACCTGAAGATCCTCCATGTTCCACCGCAGAAGCTGGTGAGATCACATGGACTGGCAGCCAGAATCAGCAGAAAAGCTTCATAAAAGTCTACTATGCCTGTTAGTCCTCATCTACTACTTCTCCTTCCATGGAAGAGAGTTCAGTAGAGTGGTTTGAACTAGCTCATCTCTATCTTTTTTTTTTACTCATAAGTTCTCTGTCTGGGTCAGTGTATAATTGAAACCAATTAGGCCTAGTTTGACAACATGATAATAAAGCAATAGGTATAATAGACAGTAGTAGACACACTAGACACTAAATAAACCTAACACCAAAGAAATATGGGAGGCCTAATATATTCATTGTGATAGTCTATCTCAAAGAGTCACATCTCACCATAGTGTTCAAACAGGACTGCCAACATAGTGTACATTGATTGCCATAGCTTGCACCTTCTTGCTTGTCTCAGCTACGCCTTTGACTCTGCCCTAGCCCTCACATGTGGGTGAAATAGTGGCATAGGTATGATGGAACCACAGCAGAGCCTAGGTATGGAGCCAAGTGCTCTATAAGTCATAGAAATATCATATATCTCAGCTGATTCAAGACACAGTCTGAAGCTATAAGTTGACAGTTACAATCATCAATCACAGACTCAACATTTTACAGCCAGATTCCCTAGCTGACATCCGTGTATTTGAATATATCCATATGTACATTGGATGCATAGTGTCACAAGGCCTGAAAAAATGCAGCTGATGTTACCCAGGTAGAGAGTCCATCAATCTAGGTAGAGAGAACATTACATAAATCTAATCTTTAGTTGAGTTTCTCACTCCGAAGGTCATCAAATGTTCACAAGAGTGAACCATTTTGTTTGTATGTATCACTCTGAATGTCAAAATGGCCCCTAACCCCTACACTAATACCTAAACCTCACCTCGAGTAACTAAGTGGGCCTCATATAATGGTATAAATACCTACCTAGTATGAGGGTCAAATAGCTAGGTTCTCTCTCTCTCTCTCTAGTATGCGGACCCTGATAGCTAGGCTGGCTCTCCAGCAGCCTGAAAACATTGCAAAGCATGATAAAGCCATATTGCACAGCTTAACACATCTGAAAAAGGTATAGTTAAAATCCACATTAAAGCTGTGCAATATGGCTTCACAAACAGTGAAAGCCAGCCCACTTGGCCACAAATCCCACACCAAACTCCTCCTCTTTTTCTGATTTGTATCACAACATGTGTTATGGTGCTTTTGCATGCATTAAAGGTGTTTAATACATGCAAAAACACCAAATAGAACTTTGATAAATGACCCCCTAAGTTTGTACCTGAAGCAATGGAGAGTAAAGTGGCTTGCCCAAGGTCACAAGGCACAACAGCAAGACTCAAATGCTGGTCTCCTGGTTTATAGCCCACTACTCTAACCACTAGACTACTCCTCCACTCACTACATGAGTTTTTTTTTCTATTTAGTTTATGAAAGAAGAACATAAGATTGCCATACTGGATTAAACCAAAGTTTCATCAAGGCCAGCATCGTTTCCAAGCAACGGTCAATCCTGCTCACAAGTACCTAGCATGATCCCAAAGGGTAGATAGATTCTATGCTGCTTATCCAAGGGGTAAGAAGTGGATTTCTGCTACTCCACTTTAATAATAGTATATGGGCTTTTCCTCCAGGAACTTGTACAAATCTTTTTTAAAAGCAGTTTCACTAATAGCTTTCACCATATCCTCTGGCAATTAATTTCAGAGCTTAATTATAGATTGAGTAAAAAAATAATTTATCTTAATTGTTTTAATTGTACAACTTATTAACGTCATTGTGTGTCCTTTAGTTCTTGTATTTATTGAAAGAGTAAACAACCAATTTGTGTTTACACATTCCACTCCACATATTATTTTAAAGACCTCTATTTTTATTTATTTATTTAACAGTTTTATATACCGAATTTCTTGTAACAGGATTACAAATCAAAACGGTTTACATAATAACAATAACAGTGCCTCAAATAGTGCAATTACATAAAACAGAGGAATACAGAACTAGGATCATGAAACTGTTGAAACAAACCAGGGTATATATATATATATATATATATATATATATATATATATATATCGAGCTATGATACATGGCTGGTAGAGAATGGTTAGGTTAAGACCATGGTATTGGCAAAGGGCCTTGGGAATCTATCTTATCTCTCCTAAGTCATCTCTTATCCAAGCTGAAGAGTCCTAACCTCTTTAGCCTTTTTGCATAGGGGAATTGTTTGAACATAACATAAGAACATACGATATGCCATATTGAGTCAGACCACGGGTCCACCAAGCCCAGTTTCCTATATCCAAGAGTGGACAATCCAAGTCACAAAGTGCCTGGCAAATATCTAAGCATTAAATAAATCCCATGCTACTAATGCTGACAATAAGCAGTGGCTATTCCCTGTTGATTGATAGACGTTTATGGACTTCTCTTCCAAGAACTTATCCAACCCTTTTTTAAACCCAGATAAACTTGCTTCCTTAACTACATCCTCTGGCAGTTAATTCCAGAGCTTAATTCTGTGTTATGAAATATAATTTTCTCTGATTTGATTTAAATGTGCTACTTGCTAACTTCATGGAGTTCCCCCTAGTCTGTGTATTATCAGTTTACCTGTTCAAGTCTTTTCATGATTTTTTAGATCTCTATTCTATACCCCCTCAGCCATTTCTTCTCTAAGTTGAACAGCCCTAACCTCATAACCGTTCCTCACAAAGGAGTTGCTCCATGCCATTTTTAATTTTGATCACCCTTCTTTGTACTTTCTCCAATGCAACTATATCTTTTTTTTAGATGCGTCAACCAGAATTGCACACAGTATTCAAGGTGAGGTCTAACATTTGAGCGATACAGATAGATTATGACATCCTCTGTTTTAATTGCCATTCCCTTTCTAATAATTCCCAACATTTTAGGGTTTTTTTGACCACCACAGCCAACTGACGCAACAATTTCAATGTTATATCAACTATGATGCCCAGATATTTTTCATGGGTGGTAACTCCTAAAATGGAAAGTAACTAAATGAAGTAAATACAAGAGTCACAAATTTATTATAAGAAAACCTTTAAACTTGAACATCATATTATGGGAAGTAAAAAGATGTAAAGAACATTTTCATCAACTACATATGTCACCAATAAAAGTTATATTTGAAACTATAACAGTCTCCAGCATGATTATTGCTGCTGAATAGAGATGTGAATCGGAACCGGAATCGGTTCGGATTCTGGTTCCGATTCACATGTGGGGGGGTTTTCATCGGACCCGATCGCGGTTTTGTTTATCGGCTGCGCCCAAGCCGATAAACAAAAAACCCACCCCAACCCTTTAAAACTAATCCCTTAGCTTCCCCCACCCTCCCAACCCCCCAAAAAATCTTTTTACAGGTACCTGGTGGTCCAGTGGGGGTCCCTGGAGCGATCTCCCGCTCCCAGTCCCTCGGCTGCCACTAATCAAAATGGCGCCGATGGCCCTTTGCCCTTACCATGTGACAGGGTATCCATGCCATTGGCCAGACCCTGTCACATAGTAGGAGCACTGGATGTCCAGTGCCATCTTGTGCTCCTACCATGTGACAGGGGCTGACCAATGGCACCAGTAGCCCCTGTGACATACTAAGGGGAAAGGCTATCGGCACCACTTTGATTACTGGCAGCCGATTGCCCGAGTATGGAGATCGCTCCTGGACCCCTGCTGGATCACCAGGGGCTTTTGGAAAGTCTTGGGGGACCCTCCTAACCCCCACAAGGCTTGCCAAAAGTCCAGCAGGGGTCCGGGAGCGACCTCCTGCACTCGGACCGTCGGCTGCCAGTATTCAAAATGGCGCCGATAGCCTTTCCCCTTACTATGTCACAGGGGCTACCGGTGCCATTGGTCAGCCCCTGTCACATGGTAGGAGCACAAGATGGCGCTGGACATCCAGTGCTCCTACCATGTGACAGGGTCCGGCCAATGGCAACGATACCTTGTCACATGGTAAGGGCAAAGGGCCATTGGTGCCATTTTTATTAGTGGCAGCCGACAGCCTGGGAGCGGGAGATCGCTCCAGGGTCCCCCATTGGACCACCAGGTACCTGTAAAATGTTTTTTGGGGAGTCATGAGGGTGGGGGAAGCTAAGGGATTCGTTTTAAAGGGTCGGGGTGGGTTTAGGGGTTATTTTTGTGTGCTGTTTTTCCCGCCCTCCCCCAAAATAATAAGAGAACCCTCACGATCAATATCGTGGGGTTTTCCTATCATTTTGGGGGAGCCCCTGCTTTCTGACGATTTTGAAAATATCATCCGATATTTTCAATCGTCTGATGCCCGATTCACATCCCTACTGCTGAATATTATAACTTAGGATTTCACTTAAAGCAATGCATAGGGCATAGAAGAATAATCTCCTCCCCCCCCCCATCCCCCAAATAGGGAATCTTGAGCACTCTGATAGAATTAATAAACCCTCAGAGTTAATTTTTCTTAGAAGTGCCTTAAGTTATCTGTACCTTTGCTATTCCTTTGCTTGTTTCTGTTACGCCCATCGGTCCCAGACAGCTGCGACCGCTGTTGCTCACCTCATTCTTCTTTGCACTGACTTCCATGAGTAGTCTCGTGGCCTCTACTAGCTATCGCCAGCCTGCCTGCCCCTGGTCCCGGGTCTCACTGGACACCATGGATGCTGCCGACCACCATCTTGCCCTCGATGTAAGTTATGCATGCGCACACGCTTTCGGGCCAGCCTTATGCAGGGCATGGCGGGAACCTCGGGCCCCCCCCCCCCCAGATGATGTCATTCATCGCCGACTCTTAAGCCACTTGGCCCTGTCTGCCTAGGACTTGGCAACAAGTTCCCTTATTGCTGAATCCACTACGCTCACTTCAGGACTTCTGTTCCAGCTCCTGCTTCCTTGGTGTGAGACATCCCGGGTACCCGCCTCTCAGCACGTGGGTACACATTGCCTGCATCAGCAGCCAAAACCCAACAGAAAGCATGGGAGGAGGGCGCTGTTTACCTGGCAGAACGCGCTGCCCGGATTCAGCTCTCCAGGGCAAGGGCCCAGCCCGGCCCTGCCCCCTTCCTCTCCACTCTTCCTGCCTCCCTTTCTGCTCCGGGGCAGGGGGCACCTCGATGGCGCCGGACTCTGAGCCCGATCACAACCCCTTTAAGAATCTGCAGGGCCATGGCTGAATGCAACTAAATGACTAATTTTAATTCACTATGGTCAGAAAATAATATATCTCCCTGCACTGGGGTCAATACAGGTATTCTATATTATAAAATTACACACAATATACCCGTATTCTCACATTAAATACATTAAATATTTTATTCCATATATTTATTAAAAAACATACATAAAACACACCCTAAATTTTCATACACCCACTCATTCATTCAACTAGACATCATATTGTGAACACACTTTAAAAATTTCCCTTAACACCATACACATAAATGTACTACCATACAATAGAAATTAATACAATGTAAACATATCCCTTTAATTACAATGTTTCACCTTATTTTTCTTAATAGTTTTTCACATCTATGGAATTTTTTATACCCTATTTACCATCAATTCAATTGTTGTCCCCTAAACACATAATTACAAATTATCTTTATTACATCATAGAAAACCTTTTCTTTCAAGTCTTCTTAATTCTTTTGTCATCCCTTTCGATTACTGTCCCTTCATGGCATCAATTCAACTGCTGTCCCGACAGAAAGCTCCTGTTTCACCCTTCGGTTTCCTCAGGGGATTAGCCTTATATTCAAACTTGAAAGCTCTTGGGTAACATTCTGTGAAGTCTATAACACCAATCAGGCTTTTACTGCCAATCCAATGTAATCAGGGAACCTTAAATAAAAATCAATCCATTGTATTAAACACTTTCAATTTTTACCCTCACCATCTACCTCTATAAATACATCCCGTATTCAACTATTATTTATTTATTTATTTTGTTTATTTATTAAAGGCTTTTATATACCGACTTTCTTGATACAAATCAAATCAACTCGGTTTACATCGAACAAGCAGTAACTATAACCAACTAATAACAAGAGACAATTTGAAGGAGTATAAAGTTACATTATAACAAGGATGTGTTAACTTGGAGTAGGAAATAAGAAGGGGCACGAAGAAAGAGTATAATATACAATGGAGTATATGAGGGAGGCAAGGAGCAGTCCTCATGATAACTTGTAAATGTCCTCATAATAATTTATATACATGATTTAGCACTTGTTTATATGCATAATTGCTAGAACAGTTTTAAGTCAGGCTGTTGGACTGGTGTTGGGGAAGGCTCGGCAGAACAGCCATGTCTTTAATTTCTTTTTAAAAGTTAGTAGACAAGATTCCTGCCTGAGGTCCGGAGGCATGGCGTTCCAGATGGAGGGACCTGTGATGGAGAATGTCCGGTCTCTGATATTTGAGAGTTGTACAACTTTAATAGGAGGTACATGTAAGGATCCCTTGTAGGCATCCCTTAAAGGTCTAGCCATTGAGTGCAGTTTGAGGGGGTGTAGCAGATCAAGGGGGGTCTGATGTTGAATATATTTGTGGATAATTGTAAGTGATTTATGAAGAATCCTGAATTGTACTGGGAGCCAATGGAGATCTTTTAGAATGGGAGAGATATGCTCTCTCCGATTGGTATTCGTCAAAATTCTCGCCGTTGCATTTTGGAGTAACTGGAGGGGTTTTACAGTAGAGGCCGGGAGTCCTTGCAAAATGGAATTACAGTAGTCGATTTTGGAAAACAGAATGGCTTGGAGGACAGATCTAAAATCATAATGGAATAGGAGCGGTTTGAGTTTTTTGACTACTTGTAACTTGTAGAAGCACTCCTTTGTAGTGAGTTTTATAAATTGCTTTAGATTCAAGTGACTATCAATAATGACTCCAAGATCTCTAGCATGGGATGTTTGTATGTTGGTCTGCAGCTGGTGTTGAAAGGGACTGCCTTCTGGAGTGATCAGTAATAGTTCTGTCTTGGAAGTATTGAGCACCAGATTGAGGCTTGAGAGGTGATGATTGATCATTTGCAGATGAGAGTCCCATAACTTGAGTGTTGATTCGAGTGAATTGGATATTGGGATTAAAATTTGAACATCATCTGCATAAATATAGAACTTGAGTTTCAGGTTTGTGAGTAAATGGCAAAGAGGGAGAATGTATATGTTAAACAGTGTAGGTGATAAGGAGGAGCCCTTGGGAACTCTGAATGGGGCGTTGATGTGAGAGGATTCCTTGTTCTTGATTTTAACCTTATAGCATCTATTGCTAAGGAAGGAGTCAAGCCAAGTAAGGGCTGCTTCTGTAATACCTATGTCTGATAGCCGGTTTAGAAGGGTATTATGATTTACAGTATTGAAAGCTGCAGAGATGTCAAGGAGAGCTAAGAGGAATGATTGTCCTTTATCAAAGCCAATGTAAACTTGATCGAGGAGTGAGATGAGGAGTGTTTCGGTATTGCGTTCTTTTCGAAAACCGTATTGGATGGGTGAAGAATATTATGGTCTTCTAAATAATTTGAAAGTTGTTTATTTACAATTTTCTCCATGATCTTAGCTATAAACAGGAGATTTGATATAGTGTGATAGCTGTTAAGGTCGTCCGGATCCAGGTTCAGTTTTTTGAGTATGGCCATTTTGAGAGCATCCGGGTATATTCCTTGTAAGAGGGAACAATTGATAATATCGGCTAGATTTTTGGAGATGTATTCTGGTATGAGAATCAGAGATTTGGAAGGTATTTGGTCTAGAGGATGCGTCGAAGGTTTCAATCTCTTTATCAGGTTTTCCACCTCTAAAGTGTGAGTAGGGTCAAAGGAATCAAGCTTATGTCTGTGTTCCGTGGGTGGAGGGTATTCCGAGGCAGTGAGTTTAGGCTGGTTGGTAATCTAGCCAGGGTGTTGGAAATTTTGTTCTGAAAGAATACGGCAAGATCGTTGGCTTTCGCTTGGGCTGTGTCATCTGGAATAGTAGGGGGAGCAGTTTTGGTGAGTTCAGATACATATGAAAATAGTGTATCAGAACTCACCAAAACTGCTCCCCCTACTATTCCAGATGAAAGTTTTTAAAGTTAAAATTAATTAAAGTGTTTAAAATCAATATCCATTGATTTTAAACACTTTAATTAATTTAAATATGTTAAAAAACAACTCTCCTAGTCATTGTTTCTTACGTCATCACACTCACCTTTATTCCACTCACTAGATAAATCCTGAAAGTTTCCAATTCCTCATTATTTTAAAACAAACTGTGTTTCCTCGACCACTATACAGCTTCTTCACTGTGTAAATTCAAAAACAGAGCAACACCATTTTCCACCTACTCAATACCAAAAAGCATACAGAATTCACTTCACATTATACCCATCTACTGACCTGAAATCACTTTATACTGCTCTCCGAGCCATATTGTTTCAATAGTTCAAAGGATCCACATCTTCCAAGATGTCTTCATCTAACTATTTTCTACAAGAAGTATAATGAAAGTTCAATCATACACTACCATTCTGTTTCAAAAACTTACCGCAAACAGACACCACATCTGAAGTGCAGATACCAGCATACCTCTCCTTCTGTCAGCAAAAAATGCCACGGCTGCGTATAAACTCAAGCTACCCTACCACTTTTTAAATGTACACACGTCATCACGTCATCCAGCGTCTTCGATTCTATTGCCTAAACCTCTTCAACCATGTCATCCCATGTCTCAGACACCGATGTCCACTCCTACCCCCAGTATCTTACGTGCACACAATACAAGCCCACCCATCCACCAGCAACTGCCACTGACACTGGAAAAAAGAAAAAAAACAACAAGAAAAGAATTGAAGGCAAGTGCCTTTTCAAATTGCTGAGAATACAGTGGGGAATGAGGAGAGCCTTGGCCATGCCCCCAACATGACGTCACCAGCACCCCAGCGCTAATACAGCAACCCCCCCAGGGAAAAAACATCGGGGCAAGCCCACCCACCCACCAGCAACTGCCACCGATGCCGGAAAAAAGAAAAAACCAACAAGAAAAGAATTGAAGGCAAGTGCCTTTTCAAATTGCTGAGAATACAGTGGGGAACGAGGAGAGCCTTGGCCACGCCCCCAATGTGATGTCATCAGCGCCCCAGCGCTAATACAGCGACACCCCCAGGCGTCGCGCGCCATGCGTCGCGCGCCGAAGGGGCGCGCCAAAGGGGCCACCCCCTTTGTGCACCTCTTCATGCAACACGAAGTGCCACCAATAATTGCCAAATATTCCCTAACCATGAAGAAAAATGGCAATCCATCAACCATCATCATCCTACAAGGACAGCAGAGATAAAATAAACACTATCAACAACTGGAAAGAAAAAGGTATGAAATCTAAAACAAAACTTAAAGTCCAACACACAACTATTAATCACAAAAACAACACATCACTCTGTAACTATCTAACTCTTTCCTTTCTACTCTTCAATGCTCAATCAATAATCAAAAAAATTCCAATCATCAATGACCTTCTCCAAGATGAAAAACCAGACTTTATAGCCATTACAGAAACATGGGCAAAAAACACAGACACAGTATTAATCAACCAAATCAGCAATTCCTCTTACAGAACTTTCTCTTTACCCAGACCAAAAAAGAAAGGTGGAGGCCTAATGCTCATCTCCAAAAAAAACGTGCAGATGAAACTAATTCCAGCAAGCAACTGCTCTCCACTGGAAATTGCACTATTTGATTCTCCACACTTACAAATCTGCCTAGTATACTGCCCTCCCAAAACTCTCGAAAAAAACCTGCTCACCACTCATTAACTTTTTCCTGACCAAATTATCTATCATCAAACCTATAATTATCCTAGGTGACTTCAACCTACACATGGACTCTACCCCCCTATCACCAGCCTGCTCCTCAATCATTGATGCACTATCATCTCTGTCTCTCAATCAAATTATCACTGGACCTACACACAAGGCAGGTCATACTCTAGACCTAATCTTCATCAATACCAAATTTTGGTCTAATCTCCAAACAGCGATTTCAAAAATCCCATGGGCGGACCATTCTATCATCCACACAAATCTAGTCTCACATCATAAACAGTCCACAAGAAAAAACACAACCAAATCCTTCTATCGTCCACCTTTCTGCATAGAAACTAGGGATGTGAATCGTTTTAGGACGATTAAAATTATCGTCCGATAATTTTAATATTGTCTTAAACCGTTATGGAACACAATACAATAGAGATTCTAATGATTTATCGTTATAAATCGTTAGAATCGTGAGCCGGCACACTAAAACCCCCTAAAACCCACCCCCGACCCTTTAAATTAAATCCCCCACCCTCCCGAACCCCCCCCCCCAATGACTTAAATAACCTGCGGGTCCAGCGGCGGTCCGGAACGGCAGCGGTCCGGAACGGGCTCCTGCTACTGAATCTTGTTGTCTTCAGCCGGCGCCATTTTCCAAAATGGCGCCGAAAAATGGCGGCGGCCATAGACGAACACGATTGGACGGCAGGAGGTCCTTCCGGACCCCCGCTGGACATTTGGCAAGTCTTGTGGGGGTCAGGAGGCCCCCCCCCAAGCTGGCCAAAAGTTCCTGGAGGTCCAGCGGGGGTCAGGGAGCGATTTCCCGCCGCGAATCGTTTTCGTACGGAAAATGGCACCGGCAGGAGATCGACTGCAGGAGGTCGTTCAGCGAGGGTTCCGGCGCCTCGCTGAACGACCTCCTGCAGTCGATCTCCTGCCGGCGCCATTTTCCATACGGAAAATGGCGCCAGCCATACGTGTATGGCCGGCGCCATTTTCCGTACGAAAACGATTTGCGGCGGGAAATCGCTCCCTGACCCCCGCTGGACCTCCAGGAACTTTTGGCCAGCTTGGGGGGGGGCCTCCTGACCCCCACAAGACTTGCCAAAAGTCCAGCGGGGGTCCGGAAGGACCTCCTGCCGTCCAATCGTGTTCATCTATGGCCGCCGCCATTTTTCGGCGCCATTTTGGAAAATGGCGCCGGCTGAAGACAACAAGATTCAGTAGCAGGAGCCCGTTCCGGACCGCTGCCGTTCTGGACCGCCGCTGGACCCGCAGGTTATTTAAGTCATTTGGGGGGGGGGTTCGGGAGGGTGGGGGATTTAATTTAAAGGGTCGGGGGTGGGTTTTAGGTGGTTTTAATGTGCCGGTTTGCGATTTTACGTTTTTTTGATTTTTCACGATTTTTCACGATATTTTACCCCCCCAAACGGCAACAATACGATTCCCTCCCCCTCCCAGCCGAAATCGATCGTTAAGACGATCGAGGACACGATTCACATCCCTAATAGAAACCCTTCAAACAAATCTGCAGTCTGAAATAACTAACATTGATCTATCAAACATAGAAAATGCAACATCCTCAAGGTTCAACATGACGAAAACAATAGCAGACAAGATAAACCCCATAATAACAAAAACTATAAAAGAAACAAAAAATCAGAATCCTTGGTACAACAAAAACATCAGAGCAGCAAAAAAGAAACTCAGAAAAATAGAGAGATCCTGGAGAAAAAACAAAACAACCACACTACTAAACGTATACAGAACACAACTCGCCGAATACAAAAAACTCATCCATAAAACAAAAAAATACTTCTACTCCAAAATAATTAACAAATACCAACAAAACCCGAAAATGCTCTTCAACATAGTAAAAAGCTTAACAAAATCCTCTCAACATGAACAATCTCTTTCATCAGAGAAGATAAACTGCGATGATTTCGCTAACTTCTTTAATGAAAAAATCAAATTACTTATAAAAAACAACCTAAAAAATGAATCTCAAAACCATAAATTACTGAACATTCAATCAAAAACCTGGTCCAACTTTGAAACTGCATCTTCCTTAGAAATCCAAACATGAATCAAAAAAATGAACCCAGCTAAACACCCCAATGACGCCATTCCCATCACAACAATAAAAAATCTCGATCCATCAATTACCAAAACACTAACTAAAATTGTAAACCTTTCCCTCTCTGAAGGAAAATACCCAGAATGCCTAAAATTGGCCATCATTAAACCTATTCTAAAAAAAACCAATCTAGATCCAGAAAATCCAATGAACTACAGACACATATCAAACCTCCCATTCATTGCCAAAATCATTGAGAAAATTATCCATAATCAACTCACTGACCATCTAGATGATAACAACATCCTCTTACCTTCTCAATTTGGCTTCAGAAAGCAACTTAACACAGAAACACTACTACTTGCTATGAATGATTTCGTACTCAAAGGATTCGAAAAAGGCCAAAGCTACCTTCTAATCTTGCTCGACCTATCAGCAGCATTTGATACCGTAAACCATTCTATACTGATTAATCGTCTATCTGAAATTGGTGCTAACAAAACAACCCTTCAATGGTTCTCCTCCTACTTGTCACAAAGATCCTATCAAGTACTACTTAATGATTCCCTATCAAAGAAAATCAACTTAGACATTGGAGTCCCCCAAGGATCCGCTCTTTCTGCAACGCTCTTTAACATATATCTCCTCCCACTATGCCACTTCCTTGCAAATCTGAATCTAACCCACTTCATCTATGCTGATGATATTCAAATATTAATTCCAATAAAAAATTCAATTGAAGAAACATACAAATTAACTGCCCATTACCTAATCAGCATAAAGGAAATACTAGCCAACATCAAACTCATCCTCAACTTTCACAAAACTGAATTGATATTACTTGACAGAAAGAACAACTCTCTAAAAACACCGCCACTCAATCTCATAGACCAAAATACAATATTATCTCCAATCAACCATGCCCGCAACCTCGGAGTAATTATAGACAAAGATCTTTCATTCAAAAATCATATTTCAACAAAAATCAAAGATGGTTTTCATAAACTACTCACACTTCGTCATCTAAAACCTTTTCTCCCAAATAATGACTTCAGAACAGTTCTACAATTACTAATTTTCTCCAATATAGACTACTGCAACTCTCTAATTCTCAACTTACCGCTAAACACCATTCGCCCTCTCCAGATCCTACAGAATGCAGCTGCAAGAATCCTCACAGGAGCCAAAAAGCATGACCACATCACCCCAACCCTTATTTCACTCCATTGGCTACCAATAAAATACAGGATTGAATACAAAGTCCTTTCCATCTTACATAAAATTATATACGGAGAACAAAAAAATTGGCTAAGCCCCTACATACACCTTCATACCCCAAGTAGAAACCTGAGGTCAGCAAACAAAGGACTCCTAAAAACACCACCAATGCATTCAAATCAACTCACCTTCACCCAAAATAGAGCCATCTCCCTTGGCAGCCCAAAACTATGGAACTCCCTCCCGACTAAGCTAAGAATTCAAGAAAACCTAAAAACCTTTAAAAAAGAATTAAAAACTTGGTTGATCAACAAAGCATACCAATCCATCCAAAGGATCATCTAAACATTGCCGTCCTCCAACACAGCCTCATGACTAATTGAAATTCATCACATCTATGCTCTTCTTAAATAAGAAAGAACTCATAAACTGAACATTATCATTACTTATGTTATTTCCTAAGCCTTATAACAGTTTGTACTTTACAACCATTGTTAACCCCCCATTTCCCTGTATCCTATTTTGTAAACCGTTATGATGGCGTTATTTTAACGTTTCCGAATGATGGTATATAAAACTCCTTAAATAAATAAAAAAATAAAAATAATTGCTTCTGTGCATACTTTCCTAATTGTATCGCTTTAATCTTTTCTCGAAGGGGGGGGGGGGGGTACCAGTCAGACCCATCCCAGATTCACGCATTGCAATGCCAGCAGGTGCACCTATTTTAGCTGCAAAGGCTTGCTGAATGGCAGTGCCTCAGGAGTCAGAACCAGCTATATCAACTGCTTTCTAAACCTTGGCAGAATTTATATTTCAAAGCATCTATAGTATTCCCATTCAGGAAGTTTGCGCTATTTTTGCAAATATCTGCTGCCAGGGAGTTTGGCAGAAGGCAAGAAATGCCTGCACAGGAAACAGCCTCTGAAGCACTGGTAGCTCCAGAAATGTTTGTATTGGGGAACATAGAGAGGGCACAGTGAATTTCAGAGTGGGCAAGTGCCTTTCCCTCTAACCTATGAAAGCAGAACTCTGTCTGAGGAGCGCTTGCTCCCCACCTGAGCATGCTTTCATCCAGAGTCTTCAAACCACAGTCTCTGTCTTCAGGACACCATCTCTTGTTACTGGATTTAATTTTATAGTAAAGTCAGTGGGGAGAGTGGCCAGGCACTGGGCCTCTCCAGATGGAATTCCTAGAGAAAGCCACCAAGTCAGAGTAGTTTAGAGCTGCAGGCTGAGAACCATGGAATTCAGGGTTAATATTGATGCTAAGTTACACTATATGCAAGTTCCTGAAGATTAGATCCCCCCCTCCCCCCAGCACCTTTGTTTCTTGTTGATTATGTTCTTAGTTGCAAACAATGTTAACGTTTCATTACTCCAGTTAATGTAGACACTAAGTTATACTGTAAGATATAATAAGAGAGCTATGCCTTCTTAATTCCAGTTTCACTGTAAACCGATGTGATATGTCAGATCGAATGTCGGTATATAAAAAATAAATAAATAAACAAACAAATAAATACATAAATACATAAAATACCCGCTCCTGGGGGCCCTTTCCTCATCTCTGGCTATCTGCTCCTCGGAGGGCCTTGCCTCGTTCCCTGGGGCTTGCTCTGGAACCCTCACCACTTCTGTGAGTGAGTACTCCGCTCTGCGGACCTTTACCATATCATCTCTACTGAGGATCCTCACCGGTGTACCCCGCTCTGTGGACCATTGCCTTATTATCTCTACTGAGGAACCCTCATCAGTGTACCCGCTCTGTGGACCATTACCATGTCATTTCTACAGAGGACTCCTTCTTGGGTATACCCCACTTTACAGACCTCGTGGCACCACTGTGCCTGTATGACTTTTATGTTACACTCCCTGCTCTGCGGGCAGTGTCGCTGTATTGCTCTACTGGTCTCAAGGTCTCCTGAGCTTATTGACATCAGCTCTCAGTACTGATGCACCATGGCTCTAGCTTTCGACAAAATAGCTAATAACATTGATCTCACCAACCCTGACACCGCACTCCACTCCTGGAACAACCTTACAACGACCATTGCCAACGAACTATGCCCCATCATCCACAAAGAAATACCACTAGCACAACTTGAAAAAAGAAAACCATGGTTTTCCAACAATTTAAAAACAATCAAACAAAACCTAAGAGCTAAAGAACGCGCCTGGCGCAAACAACCATCAGCAACACTTAAAGCTACTTACAACAATACCTTACACGTATACCGTCATGCGATCACACAAGCCAAGCGGGATTTCCACGCCGCAAAAATCCACGACTACCAATTTAATGCGAACGCCTTATTCACATATGTCTCAGAACTCACCAGCTCCAATACACCTACACTCAACGAAACAAACTCCAACAAAAGATGCGAAGAACTAGCTCGCTATTTCAAGCACAAAATCGACAACATTCTACTTCGCTTCCCTGCCAACCCCACCCCCCTCACCCCACTCCCCAATGACAAAAAGATCACCCTTGAATTTTTCGACCTTACCACTAACATGGAAATAGAGGCTATTCTAAAAAAGATGAAACCCGCCACCCACTCCTCAGATACCATTCCCTCAAAAACCCTCCTCTCTATCACCCCCGCCATCACCAAACCCATTACAGACCTAATCAACTGCTCCATCATCGCTGGCAGCCTCCCAGACCCACTCAAATTGGCCATAGTCAAGCCCCTTCTAAAAAAAACCAACCCTTAACCCAACAGACCCTGCCAATTACCGTCCGATTTCCAATCTCCCTTTTTTATCCAAAGTCCTTGAGAGGGTAATCAACAAACAACTGACTGATTTTTTAGAAGATCATAATATCCTCCACCCTCTACAGTTCGGTTTCCGTAAAGCCCGAAGCACTGAAACCTTACTACTGGCCATGACAGATACCATACTTAAAGGTATGGACCATGGAAACTCGTACTTACTCGCCCTACTAGACATCTCAGCTGCATATGATACAGTCAACCATCAAATTCTAATGACCCGCTTAGAAGAAATAGGTATCACCGGCACCGCCCTCACATGGCTCTCCTCCTACCTCACAAACAAAGAATACCTCGTAAAAATCGACAAATACGAATCTTCACACATACCTATCACACAAGGTGTCCCCCAAGGATCCTCCCTATCCTCCACCCTCTTCAATATTTATCTCTTACCGCTATGCCACCTCCTCTCCAACCTAGGCCTGAAATTTTTCCTATATGCAGACGACGTACAGATTCTCATACCGTTTCAAGGGTCCATAAGCAAACCTTTGCAACACTGGGAATCTTGCCTCACTACCATAAACACGCTGTTATCTGAGCTCCATCTAGCTCTAAATACATCCAAAACAGAATTACTCGTCATCTCTAATCAGCCTGAACGTTTTACCCTCCCCATGCGACAGAACAATCCTCAGAACACAACCACAGCCCTCTCCCAGCCCCAGTTTGTAAGAGACCTAGGCGTCCTCATAGATCAACACCTAAACTTTAAACCCCACATCAAAGCTCTCCTAAAGGGAGGTTTCTATAAATTAAACATCCTGAAAAAACTCAAACCCCTCCTCCACACACACGATTTCCGCACTGTCGTACAGACCACCATGCTCACAAAACTGGACTATTGTAACTCCCTGCTAATAGGACTCCCTGCCACCACCATCAAACCCCTGCAGATTCTACAAAATTCCATGGCCAGAATCATAACAAGTACTCGTAAAAGGGACCACATCACCCCCATCCTAAAGGACCTACATTGGCTGCCCATCTCCTTCCGCTCACAATACAAAACCCTAACCATCCTTCACAGCTCCCTTCATAAACACAACCACACCTGGCTTGATGAGATGCCTCACTACCGCTCCTCTGACCGACCTACAAGAACAGCCCACACAGCACTCTCCACACACCATCCCTCAAATCAGCACATTCATCTCATACCAGAGGGAGAGTGTTCTCCATCGCTGGCCCCACCCTCTGGAACTCCCTCCCCACCCTCCTACGCCAAGAGACATCACTCCACAATTTCAAGAAAGGAGTCAAGACATGGCTCTTCCGACAGGCCTACCCTGACACAAACCAAACATAATTTCTTCCCTCCAGCCCCTCCCTGTCTCGACCATCCTCCGGCTGCTCCCCCCCTCCGTCAGACCCACCCCTACCCCTCTTCACTCCTAGTCACCTTCCAATCCTTTGTCTCCCAACCGCCCCCTTCCCCCTTCTACCCCTTACCCCCCGTACACCTTTCAATTTCCCTCAAATAACCTTTCTCCGAATGAACACCTTAGCCCAAGTAATACTGGTGGCTTTCAAGTCCTCATGAGTCCCTCCTTAAGTAAATGAAACCTGTACTTAAGTTACTGATACCTATACTCAAGTTAATGAGACCTGTGCACTCCGTCATCTGTACATAGTTTCCCTCTATTCCTATAGTTTTCATTCCTTTACTTCTCATCTCTCTATCTGCCTTTGTTCTCCTCTCTTCCCCATCCCCACATTGTTAATTGTTATTGCCAGTTATTTATTTACTATCATTATTATAAATATTGTTTTATCGTTACACTGTATTTTCCACCTGAGTTCATTGTAAACCGGCATGATGTGCTGCACGAATGTCGGTAAATAAAAGTTAATAAATAAAATAAATAAATAAAAATCCCCTGGGGCCACTCTCTCTAGGTACTCCTATCCTCTCAGCTCTCTCTCTCTCCTCTCTCTTCAGTACCTGCTGTTCGATGCACCCTGCAGCTGAGACCTCACCTGCCGATGGGGAGGCTCACATGGCTCCTCCCCATGGGCCGTACCATCTCTCACCTTGGCCCAGGGCCCACATACCCACAAATCCTAACAGTTTTATCTTTGATTATTTTATAGATATTATGTATGTTAATTGTAAACCACCTAGATCCACCAATGTGTGTATATGAGGTATATAAGACTTTTTAAATAAATAAATAAATATACATCAGGGGAGGACTTAGTTAAGGCTGTGGTTGATATGTGATTCCCAGGATCCTATCTAGGACTACTAAGCCCAGGGGTTGCAGAAATCACAGTATCATAAAATACAAAAAAACATATTAATAAAATGCATGAAAGCCAAATTCCATATTAAACTTATTTCCCATCTTGCCATCCTTATCTACTCCCTTCATCTCCCACTTTTAGTCTTCTACCATTCAGGGTATCATTATGTTTTAAATATGTGATTACATGATATGTGAAGTAAAATATAATATTACAGTGACAAAGACAGTGTTGAATTCAATATGATTTTTCTCAGCAGATCAGCTATACCTCACAGAATATTTTTATGAGTGACGTTGTTAAATTTCCTTATTTCTATCGGACCACCCTCAGTGAGCTGTCTCTCTGCACTGGGATAGTCAAGGTACTGAAGCATTTTGGCTGGACCTGGGTGGGTATCATTGCACCTGATGATGACAGCAGCATGATGGCTCTCCAGGTCCTGAAAGAAGGGATTGAGCAGAATAGGGGCTGCATCGAATTCATAGAAATCTTCAGTCACATCAATGTCAACGAACCAGAGAAGATACATCAAATTAATGAGAGAATAGATACATCATCAACTAATGTGATCATTGTCTATGCTAATAGAAAGTATATTTGGGATCTGCATAGGAACATACATATACTGAGAACATCTGGCAAGGTCTTTATCATCACAGCCGAGTTAGACTTTGCCATGACCTATCCACTGGATGCAATGGTGAAAAACAACACTTTGGCAATTAATTTGAAAAAGAAGAACATTCCTAGCTTTCTAAAGTTTGTCCGTGAGGTGAATCCTTTCTTGTTTCCAAGTGATGAAATAATTCAGAAATGGTGGAGGGAGCTATGTAACAGTTGGTGCCCCAAAAGAATCAGAAGATCCTGTAAAACTAATGAAACATCATCCTTAGACTCACACTGTCATACCAAATATTTTGGGAGCAGCTATAGTGTGTACAATGCTGTATATGCCCTGGCACATGCACTGCATAACATGGTCATGTCTGATGCTAGAAACAGCACTACATGGAAAGGAGAAAGATGGAGATTATTGGATCGTGTGCAATGGAAGGTAACATCATTTGTTAGGGAAATATTATCATGACAAAAAGAATGCACAATATAAAAGGGAATCTGGGTGCTGTAAATACTACAGGATCACACAGAGGTTTAGTCCTCATGGTCACAGAGTGAGAAGGGCAGAAGTGGAGTGGGGGATATAGCCCAGTGGTTAGAACAGCAGCATGAGAAGCATGGAAGCCAGGATTCAAATGCTGATGACACTCCTTGTGAGCTGAAACAAATTACTTCATTCTACACTACTTCAGGTAAAACATAGGTGATCATTTACAAAGCATCATAAGGGGGTCAATATTCAAAGCTGGCTATTTAAGTAACTTAGCTGGATATAACTTACTTAGCTAAGTTACAAGGTATATTGAGTGGAATGACTAAACTGTTGAAAATTCACAAATAAGTATATCCTCACTTAGCCATATGTTATAACCGGATAAGTTTAGACCTGCTCTGTGGCTCTTCGAGCTTACCAATATGTATCAAAATAATATAAAGCACAAAGAGCAATGTAGATATCAACTATTCTTGTTATACTTTTCATCCATTATAATTACTACAAATATTTAGCGATGTTAATATTACTATGAATACCTCAGAATATTCCTGTTACAACATCCAAAACCCACCCTGATTCAAAGTGCCCCTCTACAGTTGTACATATGTATAGAGTGTCAAACTGATTCTATTCAGACTCTCTCTCTCATAAAAAATATTTTTACTGTATAATAAAAGCAGAGCCTTCTTCTGTTATTATTCAATCTAAAAAAGACAAAAAAAAAAAGAGGCACTAAACCATATGTACTCATTACCTAAAATAAATTCACATAAATTCTCAACCAATTCTATAAATATTTTTTTTATAAAATAATATTTTTTATCCATACCATAGCATCAGACTTAAGTGTTCAAAATTCAATAACCTGTCTTTTGCCTCACAATGGTCTACAAATGGCATCAGAAGGCACACCATAGAAATATAGAAATGATGGCAGAAGACGACAAAATGTCTCATCCAGTCTGCCCAGCAAGCTTTCACTCTTATTTTTCTCATACTTATCTGTTACTCTTGGCCCTTATTGGTAAAGTTTTGGATCTAATTTCCTTCCCCCCTGCCATTGATGCAGAGAGCAGTGTTGGAGCCGCATCAAAGTAAAGTATCCAGCTTAATTGATTAGGGGTAGTAACTGCGGCAATAAGCAAGCTACTTCCTCTCCTATTTGCTTACCCAGCCTGTGCAATTCAGTCCTTGTTGGTTGTTGACTGAATATAAATCCTATTTTCTTCATTCCCCCTGCCATTGAAGCAGTGAGCTGTGCTGGATATGTATTCAAGTGAAGTATCAGGCTTAATTGATTCGGGGTAGTAATAGCAGCAATAAGCAAGCTATTCACACTCTTATTTGTTTACCCAGCCTGTACAATTCAGACCTTGTTGGTGGTCTGAATATAAACCTCTTTTCTTCATTCCCCCCTGCCGTTGAAGCAGTGAGCTGCACTGGATATGTATTCCAAGTGAAGTATCAGGCTTAATTGATTCAGGGTAATAACCGCTCCAACAAGCAAGCTACTCCTATTTGTTTATCCAGACTATGTAATTCAGTCCATGTTGGTTGTTGTCAATGTAAATCCTCTTATCTTCATTCACCCCCACCTTTGAAGCAGAGAACTACACCGGATATGCATTGAAAGTGAAGTAACAGGCTTATTTGGTTTGGGGTAGTAACCGCCACAAAAAGCAAGCTCACCCCCCCCCCCCCCCGCTTATTTGTGAATGTAAATCCTTTTTTACATATTTCCTCTTGCCGTTGAAGCATAGAGAAATGTTGGAATCACATTAACAGTGTGTATGTTTATTGAATAAGTGTATTAATCACCAGGTTGTAGCCATCATTCCCGCAAGCCACCCCATGCCTCTTCTCCTGATTCACATCCTCTAGATTTTATGGATCCACAATGTTTTTCCCATGCCCCTTTGAAATCCTTCACAGTTTTGGTGTTCACCACTTCCTCTAGAAGGGCGTTCCAAGTGTCCACCACCCTCTCCATGAAGAAATACTTCCTGACATTGGTTCTGAGTCTTCCTCCTGGAGTTTTAAATCATGACCCCTGGTTCTGCTGATTTTTTTCTGATGGGAAAGGTTTGTTGTTGACTTTGGATCATTAAAACCTTTGAAGTATCTGAAAGCCTGTATCATAACACCCCTGCTCCTCCTTTTTTCAAGGGTATGCATATTTAGATTCTTCAATCTCTCCTCATAAGTCATTCGATGAAGACCATCCACCTTTTTGGTTGCCCTTTTCTGGACCACCTCCATCCTGTCTCTGTCCCTTCGGAGATACGGTCTCCAGAACTGAGTGCAGTACTCCAGGTGAGACCTCACCAAGGACCTGTACAAGGGGATAATCACTTCCCTTTTTTTACCAAATATTCCTCTCTCTATGCAGCCCAGCATTATTCTGGCTTTAGCTATCACCTTGTCACATTGTTTTTCTGACTTCAGATCGTTAGACACTATCACCCCAAAGTCTCTCTCCTGCTCCATGCACATCAACCCTTCACCCCCATCAAATAAATTTCTTTCAGATTTCCACACCCCATATGCATGACTCTGCACATCTTGGCATTGAATCTCAGCTGCCATATTTTTGACCAGTCTTCCAGCTTCCTTAAATTCCATCTCATTCTCTCCACTCCTTCCAGCATGTCCACTCCATTGCAGACAAACCTTACCTTCTATCCTGTCCACGATGTCACTCACAAAGGTTCCGGACCTCGCTGAACGACCTCCTGCAGTCGATCTCCTGCCGGCACCATTTTCCATACGGAAAACGATTCGCGGCAGGAAATCGCTCCTTGACCCCCGCTGGAACCTAGGAACTTTTGGCCAGCTTGGGGGGGCCTCCTGACCCCCACAAGACTTGCCAAAAGTCCAGTGGGGGTCCGGAACGACCTCTTGCGTCGAATCGTTTTCGTCTATGGCCGCCGCCATTTTGCGGCGGCCATTTTGAAAAATGGCGCCGGCTGAAGACCTCATGATCTAATGTGCCGGTTTTCATGCTCTCCCCCTTCCCCCGATTTAGCCACGGACAGCCGCTACGGAGGACTCCCAGGTAATTTAATGCATTTGGGGGGGGTTCGGGAGGGTGGGGGATTTAATTTAAAGGGTCGGGGGTGGGTTTTAGGGGGGTTTAGTGTGCCACTGGACCACCAGGTAATTTAAGGCATTTGGGGGGGGTTCGGGAGGGGGGGGGATTTAATTTAAAGGGTCGGGGGTGGGTTTTAGGGGGTTTTAGTGTGCCGGCTCACGATTTTAACGATTATGACGATACTTTACACACACAAACGGCAACAATACGATTCCCTCCCCCTCCCAGCCGAAATCGATCGTTAAGACGATCGAGGACACGATTCACATCTCTACTATCCAGACCACCACCTTGGCACTCACTCCCAAGCTTCTCATTTTATTCACAAGCCTCCTGTGAGGGACCATTTTGAAAGCTTTGATAAAATCCAAGTGGATGACATTGAGCGCTCTTCCTTGATCCAATCACTTAGTCTTCCAATCAAATAGGTTGATCAGATTCATCTGACAGGACCTTCCCTTGGTGAAGCCATGCTGCTTCTTGTCCAGCAATATATAAGTCATCTGCTGGTTGGGCCTGAGTCAGGTTTTGTAGAAAGAAAATGCACTATTGATCAAGAAATAAAATGTACACAGCATCAACATTTCTGGTGCGGTTGAATTTATGAGTTGGCCCTTCATATTGTGATTAGGACATTTCTATTCAGATAAGTAACATTTTTTCAAGTATATAAAAACGGTATAAAAATTAGGGCATAGCCAACCAGCAGATGATTGATGTATTGGTGTGCCTTCTGATGCTGTTTGTAGCCCATTGAGAGGCAAGAGACAGGTTCTTTTTTTAATACCTTAGCTCTGATGCTGTGATTTGGATGAAAAAAAGATTCTTTCATAAACATTTTTTTTCAAGAACTGGTTGAGAATTTATGCAAATTTATTTTAGGTAAGGAGTAGGGATGTGCATTCATCCTGGTTTGGCCACCCCAAAAGACAAAGCGGATTTTCCTGAAATTTCGGGAAAATTCATTTTTTGGGGTTAGCGCTGAGAAGTAAAGAGAAAGGGTAATTGTAGTTAACCACATTAGTGTATGCTAACCCGGGGCAGCTGAAAAAAATAGGCCCAAACCACGGGAAAACGAAATTTCCCGCGGCGGGTTGATAACGGAGGCCGAACCGATGGGTTCAGCTGAATCACATTCCTAGTAAGGAGTACATATGGTGTTGTGCCTCTTCTTTATTATCTAAAAATATTTTTGCTATAACACGACTACCACAAGCACAACACATTGAAAAATAGGTGTAGTTATTTCCAGCGCTATAGGCTGCATTGCTGTATCACTCCAGATGCTAACCTCATTTCCATTAACTCCACCCAAGACCCTCCCACTTGAATACTCAATGTGGAAGTTGTGTTATTTATCACACACATTAAGGCCCTATTGAAAAATGACTAATTACCTTGGGGCCGATGCAATACAGTGCGCACTGTTAACCCAAAGTCGGACGCGGGATAAATAGACGCTAATCCACCCCCTAATGCAATAGGGGATTAGTGCCTGTTTAACCCGCATCAGATGCAGAGTGAATGTAATAGCGCTCATAACATGCAAATGCATGTGAATGAGCCTATTACTCTTTCACTCCCAATGCAAAAAGATAAATGTGCGTCTCAGACGCACATTTATCGCTCAGTTATTAATGCCTGCCTGGAGCAGGCATTAATAGCTGAGCGCAGGTAAGAGAAGTACAGAAAAGCATAAAAAACTGTTTTTCTGTACTTCTTTTTTAAAGTTAAAAAAACAAACAAACTGCACACCGCCGAGATATGAAGACCAACGCCAGTAAACTCAAGTTTATCGGCAGCTATTTTCATTACTGGCAGACGGCCGGTTATGAAAACCGATGCCAAGTTTATTTATTTATTTATTTAGGTTCTTTTAATATACCGATGCTCAAGACAGGTCTTATCGTACCGGTTTACAAATAACAAGGGGAAACCAATAAAAACATAGGAAGCGAAAAAGTTACATTAAGACAAGGAGGTCGAACCTGGCTTTAGAAGAAAGAGAGAGATTAACAATTTCTATTCTAAATGTATAGAAGAGACTATCGGCAAGAGAGCCGTTGCTTTGCAGATGAACTTAAATACATATATACATTGCAATGTTAATATACAGGGTGGTTCTAGAATATATAGGGTGGTTCTAGAATAGGTGGTTCTAGAAAGTTTACTGGTGTTGGTCTTGATAACTGGCAACCATGGCCCCCTGACTGTTCAGCACCCACTTTCTACGTGCCTTTATTGCATCGGCCCCCTTGTTAGTCGCATAACTTATACAGCTAAGACCGAATATCAGTAGTTAGTTGCTTAACTTGTATGACTAACTCGCTCTGCCCTGATCCACCGACTACACACCATCAAGTAATGCTGCTAACTTTTTTTTAGCTGTATAAGTGATTTATGTGGCTAAGCAATGGCCACTGAATGTAGGTACATATTCAGTGGCTGCTATTTGGCTGCATAAGTTACACTTATCTAGATAAATAGCACTGAACGTGCTTTGAATATTGAACTCAAGGTATTTAATTGTTAATTGCCCCACCCGCGGTCGTCCCATGCACGGGACCACTCACCTTTGGGGTCACACAGCGGGTCCTGGTTCTGTCTCCCTTGTGGCCTTTGAAGTCCAGCTAGGCCCTGGCGTTCTGCGGTGGCAGACCCAGGCCTTCGGCTGCAAGCCAGGCCTCACACTCGGCCTCGGCATCGCAGCAGCTAGCCATGCCCCTTCACATGAGTGGACCAGTTGCACTCATGTAGGTTCCAGGGTAGGGCCTAGATCCGTGGTGCACCCTGATTGAACTCATGTTAAAAGGGAGTTCCTGGCCTCACTTCCTTGCCTTGGCAATCGGGGCAGTTTGTTCCTGAGATTGCCCTTGCTTGTGTTCCTGCTTTCTTGTTCCTACTCTCGTTCCAGGATCCTTCTGTTCCAGTTCCATTCCTGCTTGTTCCTGCTTCCTATCCCTGCTTGTTACAGTGTTCGTTGTTCATCTTCCTGGTCTTTCCTCAGACTGTCCTTCTGGTAAAGACCTCAGCTTGTTCCTAACCTGCCTGCCTGCCTGCCTGCCGCCTGCCAAAGACCTCAGCTTGTTCCTGACCTGCCTGCATGCCTGCCGCCTGCCGCCTGCCAAAGACCTCAGCTTGTTCCTGGCCTGCCTGCCACCTGCCAAAGACCTCAACTTGTTCCTGACCTGCCTGCTTGCCTCCCGCCTGCCAAAGACCTCAGTTTGTTCCTGACCTGCCTGCCTGCCTGCTGCCTGCCAAAAACCTCAGCTTGTTCCTGACCTGCCTGCCTGCCTGCCACCTGCCCAAGAACTCAGCTTGCTCTTCGATCTTGCCTGACCTCTGGATCTTGACCCTTGCTTTGTTGACCATTCCTTGGACTGATTTCTGGACTCTGACCTTGCTTGCCTGACCTTGCTTGATTCTGGCATTGACCCTAGCCTTGTCCTCGTCATCTCTATTCTTGTTTACTCTCCTCCAACCTGTTTCCAACCTCGAACCTAATAGCGCTCCTCTAGCATCTGTGGGCACGCTGGATTTATACTCTTCCAGGAGACCCTGCAAGGCCCACCTAAGTCCAAGTGGCCCAGGTCCCTACAGGCTCCTCCCGGGGGGACCTCGGGCTTCCAGTGGTGAAGATCTATACTGCCTCTGTCTCCTTTCGTGCTCCACCCCCTGTGTACAGTCCCTGTACTACCACAGGACAAAGGTCCACCTCCGAGCGCAACAGGTTGCCAAGGCCATGGACTCGGCGGAGTCTCCCCTCTCTCCAGGGCTCTACCAGGACTGGCTGCTACAGTAAAGCAACATCAACAAGTGCTGGGGATGCTGGCTTCAGTAGATGAGCTATGCTCCCAGTTACAAGAGACTGCTATGACCAACCCTGTGGGCCTCCTGGCCACTATGGTTTCTAGAGAATTCTTGTACTTCCTGCACATCCTAGATACAATGGGGATCCACGCTCCTGCTGTGGCTTTCTTAATCAGTGTTTTATGCAATTTGCATCCAACCTTCCCTGTTTTTGGAAGAGATCACTAAGGTCACCATCATCCTGACTCGGTTGGAAGGGAAGGCTCTGGCATGGACCTCTCCCTTATGGGAATGTTCTGATACCATCCTCTCTAACATGTCTGAATTCATTGCTCTCTTCAAGCAGATCTTTGGAGATCCTGGTCAGATGGCTATTGCCAGTCACAATCTAGTCCATCTTCATCAAGGGTCAGGGACCCTCTTTGAATACACGGTGGAATTCCAAACCTTAGCCACAGAACCTGGGTGACAAGAGGATTGCCTACAAGTCATCTCCCTAGATGGGCTCCCGTCTGCTCTAAAGGATGAGCTCTCCATCCGTGAGAATCCCACGTCTCTAGAGGACCTGATCTCTCTTGCCGGAAGGATCTATCATCGCCTCCGGCAAAGACTCCTAGAAGTAAAGACTCCACGCTCTTCTCCAGTATGACCTGCAAGTGCACCCTGCACCTCTTCAAGGAACACACCACCACCTTCCTCCTCGGTGGAACCTATGGAGGTGAACCAGAGATGGATGTCTCCCACAGAACATCTCTGCCATAGAAAAGAAGGGCTTTGTCTTTACTGTGGCACCCCTGGACATCACCTGCAGTTCTGCCTGGTCCATCTGGGAAACTGCAACCCCTGAGCCTGGCGGGGGCCCCGAGCTTGGGTGCAACAGTTTCTGGCCATCAACCTTTGCTTCCAGTATCCCTAGGCATCAAGGCCCACATATTTGCCACCACTGCTCTCATCGATAGCAGAGCAAGTGACAGTTTCATCATGGATGATATCGTCAACATCCTGGGAATACCCCTTCAACCATTGGAGGTGAGTCTCCGTATCACCTCCATTCAAGGAGAAAATCTTCCCAGTCTAATTACCCATCAGACCATGGCTATTCACCTTTCAGTGGGTACCCTCCATAACGAAGAAACATTAAACTACGTGTTGAAAGGCTCAATGCATGCAGTAATTCTGGGGTTGCCTTGCTTCCAGACTCATGAACCCCAGTTCTATTGGAAAGCCCTGGATTTGGTATGGTGGGGTCTGAAATGCCAAGCTACTTGTTTCCGGCCAGTGTCTCCCGTGATACCAGTTTTGAAGTCTACAACACTTCCTGGTCTGCCTCCACAGTATGCGGAATTCAGTGACGTATTCTCAAAACGAAAGCAGATACCTTGCCTCTGTTATGTAAGTTCAATTGTCCCATTGAACATATGCCTGGCATGATGCCTCCCAAAGGCAGAACCTATCCCTTATCACAGCCTGAGACTCAGGCTATGTTGGAGTATATAAAAGAAAACTTGGAGAAGGGGTTTATTAGACCATCCGATTCGCCCGCAGGAGCAGGGTTCTTCTTTGTGCATTGACTATCGGGGTCTCAACATGATAATGAGCAAGGACTGTTACCTGTTACCCCTTATCAGTGAACTATTTGACCACCTCGAAGGCGCCAAAGTATTTTCCAAGTTGGATTTGAGAGGTGTGTACAATTTAGTATGTATCCAAGCTGATGACAACTAGAAGACAGCATTTAATACTAGGGATGGCCATTATGAATATGTAGTCATGCCCTTCGAGCTATGTAATGCCCCAGCCGTCTTTCACTGTCTCATGAATGAGATCTTCAGGGATCTCCTGAACAAGTTTATTGTCATCTACCTTGACAACATTCTGATATTCTCCAAGGACATTGAAACTCACCATGAACATGTTTGTACTGTCCTACAATGATTAAGAGAAAGTCATCTGTACACTAAATTAGAGAAATGTTTGAAAGCACTTGTCTACCTTTCCTAGGATATATAATAACTGACAGTGTTTTTTCCATGGACACAGAGAAAATCCAAGGAATCCGTGACTTGTCCTAGCCAGTCGGGCTTCGAGCCTTGCAACAGTTCCTAGGCTTCACAAACTATTATCAAAGCTTCATTGCCAACTACTCCTCCATGGTCAACCCACTTATGTCGATGACTAAGAAGGGGGCCAAACCCGAGTCTGGACACCTAGAGCCATTGCAGCCTTCCAGAGGCTCAAGGATGCCTTCAGTTATGGTCCGTGTCTCTTTCACCCGGATCCCAAACATCTGTTTGTAGTAGAGGTAGATACCTCAGCAATCGGAGCCGGGGCTGTCCTAAGTCAATACTCACCCACGGGCAAGTAAATTCCTTGTTCCTTCTATTCACACAAGTTCACCCCACAGAACAACGCTACACAGTTGGTGATCATGAACTACTGGCAGTGAAGTTAGCTCTACAGGAATGGCGCCCCTGGTTGGAGGGGGCACAGTACAAATTCACTATATTCACGGCTCAAAAGAACTTACAGCACCTCAAAGAGGCTCAGCTTCTAAATTCCCGTCAGGCCTGCTAGGCCTTGTTTTTTGAGAGATTCAACTTTAATCTCTATTTCCATCCTGGTTCCAAGAATCAGTGAGCTGATATGTTGTCTCGATCCTTTGAGCCCGAGGATCTTCCGGAAGTTCCTAGTTGTATCATCGATCCTGCCTGTATATCAATAGCAGCCACCATTACTGTTCCAGTCGGGAAGACTGTCTTCCCTCGCCGACTACGAGAGCGGGTCTTAAGGTGGGCCAATGATTCAAAACTGGCAGGTCACCCTGGCTGTGCCAGGATGCTGGAGATGCTGCACCGACATTATTGGTGGCCTACCATGGTACAGGACTCTCGGAGTTTTGTGAACTCCTGTCCCACCTGCCCACAACAAAAGCTGCCAACAGGAAAGCCCTGGGGCTTGCTACAGCCACTCCCAGCACATACTGAACCCTGGTCCAGTATTTCAACAGATTTCATCACGGATCTTCCCCCATCACAAGGCAACATGGTGATTTTGGTGATAATCAACCACTTCTCAAAGATGGGGCACTTCATCCCATTGCCGGGTCTTCCATCAGCCCCAGAATTAGCGAAACTCTTCTTGAGAAACATCTTTCGACTTCACAGGCTCCCCAAGGAGATTGTCTCCGATCGAGGACCACAGTTCACCACCAAGTACTGGCGCTCCCTTTGTCAGAAATTCAGTATTTCCTTGAATTATACTTCAGCCTATCACCTTCATGCCAATGGCTAGGCCGAGAGAACTAATCGGACCTTGAAAACATTCCCACATTCATACGTCAATGACCAACAGAATGATTGGTCAGACCTTCTCCCTTGGGCTGAGCTGTCACATAATACTCATCTTGCAGCAGTCACCAATGTGTCTCCTTTTCCAGTGGTCTTTGGAAGGCCGCCCCGTCTGCCTCTTCCTATTCCTGTGATGGTTCCATCTCTTGCAGCACAATTCATGGCTCAAACCATCCGCCAAGTGTAGAATCAAATAAGAGAACGCCTCTCGCAGGTTGCTGAGCATGACAAACGCACCTCGGATCTCCATCGATGACGTGCTCCACTCTTCCGACTGGGCCAGAAGGTCTGGATGAGTGCCCGACATATCCGTCTCCAACTACCATCCCATTGGCTGGCCCCAAAGTATATCGGTCCTTTTCCAGTCCTCAGAATGTGAGCCATTTCTTATCAGCTCCAGTTACCTCGGTCCATGACATCCAAAACACGTTCCACATGTCTTTATTGAAGCCTCTTGTCCTGTCTTGGACCTCTTGTAAAGACCCTCCAGCTCCATGCGTCTCCTCAGAACCCGATGCTTCTCTGCAGGTAAGAGAAGTCCTTGATGTACGATGATGTTGAATCAAATGGGAGTATCTCCTAGCTTGGGAAGGCTATGGGTCCGAGGATAACTCATGGGAACCCTCTCAGTATATCATTGACAAGGATCTCTTGAAGACATTCCATAGACAGAATTCTGATAAACCCCAGCCACGTAGGGGGAGGCCTAGAAGGGGGGGTACTGTTACGTGTCCCACCCGCGGTCATCCCCGTATGGGACTGCTCACCTTCGGGGTCACACAGCGGATCCTAGTTCTGTCTCCCTCGCAGCCCTTGCAAGTACAGCTAGGCACTGGCGTCCAGCAGTGGCAGTCGCCGGGCCTTCAGCTGCAAACCAGGCCTCACGCCGGGCTTCGGCATCACAGCAGCTAGCCACACCCCTGCGCGCGCACGTGGACCAGTCGTTCAGATGTAGGTTCCAGGGTGTGGCCTAGTTCCACGGCGCACCCTGATTGAACTCATGTTAAAAGGAAGTTCCTGGCCTCACTTCCTTGTCTTGGCAATCGGGTCAGTTTGTTCCTGAGAGTGCCCTTGCTTGTATTCCTGCTTGCTTGTTCCTAGTCTCATTCCAGGATCCTTCTGTTCCAGTTCCATTCCTGCTTGTTCCTGCTTCCTAGCCCTGCTTGTTCCAGTGTTCATTGTTCATCTTCCTGGTCTTCCCTCAGACTGTCCTTCTGGTAAAGACCTCAGCTTGTTCCTGACCTGCCTGCCTGCCGCCTGCAAAATACCTCAGCTTGCTATTCGATCTTGCCTGACCGGTGGATCTCAACCCTTGCTTCGTTGACCATTCCTCAGACTGATTTATGGAGTCTGACCTTGCTTGCCTGACCTTGCTTGATTCTAGCGTTGTCCCTAGCCTTGTCCTCACCATCTTTATTCTGGTTCGCTCTCCTCCATCCTGTTTCCATTCTTGAACCCGATAGCACTCCTCTAGCATCTGTGGGCACGCCGGACTTATACTCTCCCAGGAGTCCTTGCGAGGCCCACCTAAGTCCAAACATCCCAGGTTCCTACGGGCTCCTCCCGGGGGGACCTCGGGCTTCCAGTGGTGAAGCTCTACACTGCCTCTGTCTCATTCCGTTCTCCGCCCCCTGTGGATAGTCCCTGTACTGCCACAGGACAAGGGTTCTCCCCCGAGCGCAACATTAATATGTGTTAAACAGTGTTTAATATATAGAAAATGCATAACTATAATATATGTAGCTTAAAATACAGCATGTTAGATTTACTCCATTAACATTAAAATTATAATGAGCTGCTTTGCATGGTAATGCATGCAAAACAGCTCATGCATATTGAATTTTATATACATAAATAATGCAGCTTGCCTAAAAAAATCACATGCCACATTATTTTTATGAAAGCTGGCTACCATTCAGGAGTTATAGCTAATATTCCCCAGAAGCATCAGGACACTGACACAGGTCCTGATACTCCAAGGCAGTGAATTAAAGGGACATATATGTGGTTTAAGTCTAAAAGTCACTGGGAGTCTCAGAAAAAGCCATGTGGCACCAGCTGCCACTCTGGTCCACTCTTCCACACGCCTCAGACTTACCAAACTTGCCTGGTAGTTTAGTGGGAACCTAACAGTAGCCATTTTTCAAAACAGGGCAAAAGCAAGATATTAGCTGGATGTTTAATTTTGGAAAATGGCCGCCACCAGGTCCAGAGTCTAAGAGGTACTTAGCCCACACTAGAGGTCCGATACAATAAAAACATGGGAGAGCGGGCGAACACCCGCTCTCCCAGCATGCGCACAGGACACTCTCCTGTGCACGCGATACAGTAAGTTAATTTATTTAAATTAGGCCCGGCGGTAAAAAGAGGCGCTAGGGATACTAGCGCGTCCCTAACGCCTCTTTTTTGACAGGAGCGGCGGATGTCAGCGGGTTTGACAGCCGATGCCCAATTTTGCCGGCGTTGGTTGGCGAACCCGCTGACAGCTACGGGCTCGGAAACTGGACGCCGGCAAAATTGAGCATCCGGTTTTCGACCCGACAGCCACCGGCCCATTTTTTTTTTTTTTTTTACTTTTTTAAACTTTCGGGGCCTCCGACTTAATATCGCCATGATATTAAGTCAAAGGGTGCACAGAAAAGCAGTTTTTACTGCTTTTCTGTGCACTTTCCCTGTGCTCGGAGAAATTAGCGCCTACCTTTGGGTAGGCGCTAATTTCTGAAAGCAAAATGTGTGGCTTGGCTGCACATTTTCTTTTCTGAATCACGCGGAAATACCTAATAGGGCCATCAACATGCATTTGCATGTTGCGGGCGCTATTAGGTTCGGGGGGGATTGGACGCGCATTTTGGATGCGCTATTACCCCTTTCTGAATAAGGGGTAAATCTAGCGTGTCCAAAATGTGCATCCAAATGCCGGCTGTACTGTATTGGCCCGTAGATTACTGTATTGGTCCGTAGATTACTAAGGCAACTTTAGTAAATACCTCCTTAGATTGTAAGCCCTCTGTGGACAGTGAAATACCCACTGTAACTGAAAGTAACTTGTTTTGAGATACCAGTGAAGAAAAGGTGTAAAGGAAATATTTTAGAAAAGGTTGGTGTTGGGGAGGAACAGAAATTAAAATGCCTCTATGATAGTTGAAGTTAAGGAATAAGGTGCTTCCAACGTGGGAAGGAGAGAAGTGAAGAACTGACCTCCCACGGAGCAAAGTTTCATTACTAAACACTGCAGACGTATGCATCTGGGTTGTCATTAGGGAGACAGAAAACCAAGGAAGTGGGACACAAAATGAGTGAGATCTCATGTCCACTGAGAAGTAAAGAGAACTCAGAGTAATAGTAGTTAACCAGTTTGACAAGAGCTAGAGGGATGTTAGGGGTCATTGGAAGAGCCTATGTACATGGTGTAACCAGATAATTTGTGTCTGAAAATGACCTATATTTTATGTGGCTAAGGTTACTGTGGGATTCCATATCACATATATTTTTAGTTGCATTAGAAAGAGACATGTTTAGATCAGGACAGGAAAATAATGCAAATAGAATTTAAGAATAAGAAATGCCATGCTAGGTCTGACCAACCTCCATCAAGCCCAACATTCTCTCTGGGATAACAATAGCTTTCTTTGAGTTTTATGTTATTTGAAAATGCTGAGGTAGATCTTCAAAAAATACACGCCACGTACTTTTGTTCGCACCACCAGCGCGAACAAAAGTACACCAGATTTTATAAGATACGTGCGTAGCCGCACGTATCTTATAAAATCCGGGGTCGACGCATGCAAGGCTGCACAAAATCGGCAGCCTGCGAGCCTGCTGAGCCGCGCAGCCTGCCTCGGAGGGAACTTTCCTTCTGCGTCCCCCCACCTTCCCTCACTTCCCCTATCTACCCCACCCTCTAGCCCTACCTAAATCCCCCCCCCCCCCACACCTTTGCTGGGCAAGTTACGTCTGCTTGAAGCAGGCGTAACTTGCACGTGCCGCCCCGGCATCCCCGGCACAGTCCGCAGGGCCGGGGGGACTCGGGACCTCCCTCCCGGTTCACCCCCGAACTGTCGCCATGCCCCTGGACCCGCCCCGGACCGCCCCCTGCCCCTGGACATGCCCCCAGACACGCCCTTCCAATCCCTTTTAGGAAGCCCTGGGACATACGCGCATCCCCGGGCTTTGAGCGTGCCGGCGGCCTAAGCAAAATAGGCACGCCGGCGCGTGAGTGCCCTGCGCGCGTAAATCCGGGAGGATTTACGCGCACAGGGGTTTTAAAATCTACCCCAGAATGCACTATTCAGAAATAGCAACCACTGTTTATCAAATAAAGAAAATAAAATTTACCTCAATGATATGAAATTCAGGCAACAACCTCTTATGATGAATCAGCACAACACAAAATGATATTATATGGCCTTCCAACTCCTGGTTGATAATGCTCTATTGACTTTTCCTCCAGGAACTTGTGCAAAACTAATAAAATCCCACCACTGGCCTAGTCACTTTGACCTGCGTAGCATTTCCTGGAAGGAGAGATGTTATTTTTGTCACCTTTCTGGCACCTTTTCAAATCTGCATGCAGTATTTCTGGGGAGAAGCAGTCATTGAAAAAGCTGATGCACATGTGCATGGAACTTTACAACAAATTTCACAATGACAAAGTGCTTTCACTTTCACTTTGAACATTGAAATAAAAACTATGGGTGAAAAAAGGGCCCCAGAGTTTTGAAAATCACCCCGACTGAAGACAGGGACAGCCATGAAACTTAGCCCAATCTCCAATCTTATTCTTTAGAGTCAGTCAGGTGGAAGCATTTCAAAATTTCCTTCCAAAATTAAGTTGCATTTCAGTTTATCACAGATTATGAATTTGTTCCTGTTCTTCCTTCATTTCATTTCTCTGTTTTTTTTCCTCAGACTACGCATTCCAAATGTATAGTTGAAGTCAAGTTTGCATAATCCTTTGTTTATGCTTTGTTACTCTTCATAATAGGAAAAGCAGATTGGATTCTATTGTATTTGCTTTCACTAGGCATGTGGCCTTCCACTAATTAGCTATTCTAACTACAATTTACCCATCATTTAGCTTCATCATTTTCTGAAGAATGTCCACTTTAAGAACCTTCTGGGTGAAGAGATCTCTTTTAATGAGAATAGAGAAGGGCACATTGGCTACAATATTATAAATCTAGTTGCTATACCTAATGGGACAATGAAATATGAAATTGTTGGAAGTTACAACCCTAATGCTCCTCTGGGACAGGATTTCATCATTGATGAGGAAGCAATCGTATGGGAGAGCGCGTTCATCCAGGTCAGAATTACGTTACATTAGAGCACGAAAGAAGACACTGAACCATGCAGGTTTCCCACATGGTGTTATAAAATGGAGAGAAGGAATGCAGTTTGGGGACTGACTGCCATAAATTATACTCCATACTAAAATAACACAGCAATAGAGTTTGTAAATAGTGTTGAAAAAAAAAAAAGATCGGGAATACTTATATTTTTCCACTGGTCCTGAGGATCATAGAGGTCTAAAGAATTTTAGATGCATGGTCAAGCTGACCCCATTAAAGACAATATAAGCTTTGAGTGATATGTATTTAGGTTTATAGATCTATCATCTAGTTCTTTAGTTAACACCAGGAAAATGAATTTAACAGGACCTATTCAGTAAGGGAAGCACAGAGTGACCATTAGTATGCAGATTTATTATGGGAATGCAAAAAACGCTGAAAGTAACCATGTTGCTGGAATAAATAGAGCCCTTGATAAAGGACATGATAAAGTCTGAAACACGGGTATGGATATTGTAATGAACATGGAGACTGCTAATTATTAACAACGCTACATTGTAGAAGAATCAATTTGGATAAGAGGAATATAAGATAAGTAAAGTTCAAATTGAACATGGACTATTAATGACAAGTTTGGTTGGTGAAGAAGCACATGAAATTAAAAAGATTGTTCTGGACAGTAATACTGACTGACCTATGATTATGTATAAGGCAGAGTGCAAAATGCTGGAGAGCACTACACAATGATGCCTATTATTATGGTCATTATCTAAGCGTCATAAGAATTGTTGATATGGGAAATTAGTTATCTTTATATTGGTATATGTTTTTCTATAGAACGATACAATTACTTGTCCCAATCTTAGTACTGGCCAGCAACATTTTCAAATGGAGCCTGCAAAGTAGGAGTAACTGGAAAACGATCCTGCCCCTTTCTTCATTGGAGACACTGCAGAAGGAGTAAAGAGGGAAAGTATCGCAGTGGAAAACTTTTTGTTTGCTTGTTTGTTTAAAATGATTGTTGATTAGTACTTGCTTTAAATTGTATCTGTTGATTTAATTGTTATCTAATTTCTATCTTTTACTGTTGCCTTTATTTACTTTGTTTCTATTTTAAATGGAATATAAATCAAATAAAAATAAATAGAGAAAGAATGACAAAAGATAAGAATTCTCCCAGCAGAGAAAATTATGATGTTGAAGGGAAGATTGCATTAGACAGAAGGTGGGCAGTTACTTAAACATTTGCACGACAATCTCAACAAACTCCACCATCTCCATAAAACCTTTATTGAAGCATGCAATTATTTTATGTTTTTCTCCAATAGAAATTATTCCAGTCATGTTATTTCCAATTGTTGTGGAGCGCTAGGAGAGCGGTCCTACGTACCAAGAGGTGTGTGTACTTGGGCCACAGTTCAACCCCAAAGGAACTCCGAAGAGGTGCCGCGTTAGGCGAGGCATGCCCAAGCATGGGCTGGACAGGAGCGAGGATGGACTGAAGACTGGAGACACTGACCCTCCTCCGGACCTGCACGCTTCGGAAGACCAACAATGCAATGATGGTCTTATGAACAGTCCTCCGACCGTTCCAAGCCCTTTCGGACCTGCCGCAGGGTACGGCAAGAAGCGGCAGCCAAATGGGGTTCAGGGCAGCGGAGACCGGAACATGGAAATTCAGACGAGACTCAGGGACGAGGTACTTGGATGCACAGACGTAGACTTAGGAACGAGGTACTTGGATGCACAGACGAGGCTTCGGGGTATGTGGACAGTGGCGCGATACATCAGGGTGCCCTACTCAGCCAGTACTACTGGTCTGTTCACAGACCACCCTGTTCTACATCTGCGGGAGCGGGACCAGCACAGGAAGGAATGAGGTACTAGGCTTTCAGAAGATTCAGGAACAATGTACTTGGCTTTCAGAGATTCAGGAACGAGGTACTTGGCTTTCAGAGATTCAGGAACAAGGTACAAGGCTTGCATCATGAAGCACCCTACTCAGCCCTCCCGTGGAGCTGGTCGCGGACCACGACATGGCTTGCCGAGAGGTACCAAGCGAACAGCAGACTCAGAAACGAGGAACCAGGGATTCAGAGGAGCAAGACAGATTCACGGACTTCAGGATTTATTTATTTTATTTATTTTTGGCTTTTATATACCGATCTTCTTACATTAGATGCAAATCAGACCGGTTTACAATGAAACAAAAGGCTTGCTTGAGGGCAATTACATAGAACAGAAAATGTCTAACAAACTATGATCAAATACACAGAACAGAGCATAACTAAAGAACTTGAGTAACCTAGTATAAGATATTACATGATATCGTACAATATGCATTATGCAGCAAAAAAGAAAAAAAAACTTTGAATTATGTAGCAAAAAACTTTGAGTAACATAGTATGAGAGATTACAAAATTACAAAAAATATTGTTCAATCTAAGTTATAGAATGATAAAGGTCTATGAAGATAAGCAGTCCATTATCTTAGATGTATTGGTCAGGTTGCAGTAATAAGGTGAGAGGGTGAGAGGGAGCAGACCAGGGTGAAAGGACGATAAGGATCTGGAGAAGCAACATTAGGCTGGATCACGGATATCAGGAACAAACATCAGGACTGGAACACAGATACTGGATCAGGAGATAGACCTTAGGGCTGGCACAAGGACATCTGGATCAGCAGGGGAACATCAGGACTGGAACGTAGACAAGAAGACAAGATGAGGAGCTCCAGCCAATAACAGGAAACATAGGACCTTGAAGAAGTGCTGGAACAAGGACAACTCCTAGAGCGAAGGACAGCAGGATCCCAGGAGTGACCAACTCCTTGCGAAGGCAAAGCTGGAATGGACGCTGAGCCCTTTTGTAGGGCTGAAGAGGACAACGCCCAGGGATGGGTCAGCAGGGGGTCACACCTGGCTGGCCCTTGAAGAGGAGGAGAGAGGCACGCGCCCATGCCTTAGGAAGCTGGATGAGAGAGCTGGAAGCTGGTGGCATTCTCAGCCACGTGGAAGGCCCGAGGAATCAAGGCAAGCAGCGGAGCAGCCCTGCTCCGAAGCTGGAGAGGTGGCAGGCTGCAGGAGCAACTCCCAGCCATGAAGACTGAAGCAGGAAGGCAGGAAGAGGAGAAGGGCTGGCTGCAGGCAGAGCAGAGAGCTGCAGGAAGCTGCAGGCTCTGGCAGGGACGGCCTCCCTGCCGGCTGAATACCCAAGCCTCGTGGAAACAGCTGTGGGGATGGTCCCAGCTGATTCGGGGAAGCAGGAGCGGTGGCAGCAGTCCCCAGCCACATGAGGGAGCTTCTGGCGGCCCGACCCTGTCGCGCTGGATCGGAGACAGTCGGGGAGGAGCCCAGCAATGGCGGCAGGCCTGCTGTGAGGGAAAACAGTGTCAGCGGCCCGACTGGCCACAGAGGTAAGAGCCTGCCTGGATCACAACAGTATCCCCTCCTCAAAGCCCCCCCTCAAGCCTCTTGTCAACAGCTTGGGGAGAAGGCGGTATTCTATAACCGTCAGGGGCAATCAAGGAGCCAAGGACAAAGCTGGAACTTCTTGGTGAAGAACTGTAGCGAGAAGAATACTTGAGCAGAAGACAAGACAGAAGGGGTCAAGGTCCAGGCAAGATGAAAACAGAACATGGAATGTTGAAGGTGCAGTTCAGGCAGGGTGCAAGGTACAGAACCACAAGATGGCATCTTGGTTCAAGGATCAACGTGGCAGAGGCAAGGCTCCATCCAAGACTTGGCGTTGAACAGAAGTCCTTAATACTTCTGAAGGCTGAAGCTGTAGTGCATGATGGAGTAGCTAGGTGAAGACTAGATGCTGAGTTGATGGTTCCAGAGACTTAGCACTTCAGAGACTCACGGTGGAAGAGGTTGAAGCATGGAGTCAAGGTAGCAGTTCGAGCTGTGGCAAGGTTTACCCTTAGTATCACTAGAGGGTGGAAGATATCCCTCAGTCGGTTCAAGTTGGCTTTGAAGTATAGTGGAGCACTCGGTGTTGGATACCAACCAATAGTTCAAAAATCAAAACTTGGGAGTATTGGTGACCAGATGATGTGGCAGTCTCTAGATGATATGCAGTAAGAGCAAGTGTGACTTCCTTTAGGCATTGGTGCAAGATGGCAGGTGGACTGCTAGTCACTGCTGGCGGTCACGGATGGAAATATGCTTGGCAAAGCACGTAAGCAGAAGTTCTTTTGCTGGTAATTGGTTTCCCCAGAGTGGACATATGGCCAATGCTTAGGCTAGTTGAACTGGTAGTTCAAGTGACTGGGGGTGAGACCCAAGATTAAGGCAGAGCAGAAGTACTGTAGGCTCAATGTTCTGTAATTCCCATCTTAGGAGTGGGCCCCTAAGCTGGGCAGAATCTTAGTGGTGCTTGGTTATTGACACTCACACTAGAGTGGTCCTAAACCGATGGAAGAAGATGGACATCCTCTGGATTACTTGAGAGCAAGCTGGGAGTAAATGTCCTTTGAAAGGTGCACTTGGACCGTCACCTGTACTCTGGTGGTACAGCTTGCAGCAGATCCCAGGGAAGAGGTCACTGGTCTTGAGCTCAAGGTGGTGAGTGAGGCAAGCACGTGGTAACAGGAACTGAAGAAGCTGAGCGGGAAGAGCGAAGAAATCTGCTGGTCCAGCTTGAAGAGATGACCGATGCTCCAGACCCCATTGACGGATGACAACAGATGAGGTGCAGGTGCCTCCTGCAGGTCGTCTGGAGAGAAACACCACAGGCTGGCAAGTCGAAGACATCTCTTGCAGGATGGTGAACTCGATGGATGAAAAGTGCAGGGTTCCAGCAAGATAAGCTCTATGGAGCAGGAGAATCTTGTGAGTAGAATAAGAGTGCTCAGAGGAGAAAGATAAAAAATTCTGGACAAGATGGTCATGCAGATCAGGAGCCAGGTGCTGCAACTTGGAAGATGGTGGTGAACCTGGGTGCAGGCGCCTCCTGTAGGTCGTACAGCAAGTGTACCCAGGCTAAACAAAGTCTCAAGAAGGCACTTGGTAGAAGCAGGTGCTAAGCCTCTAGCGGTGTGGAAAAACAAAAAATTCAAGCAAGCTGGCACCTCCAGCAGGTCGGTAGATCACAGCGAAAACACTGGGACAGAAGTTTATTTTATTTATTTTATTTTATTTAAAAACTTTTATATACCGTCGTTTAGTGATATAGCATCACATCGGTTTACAATAGGCACATAAATTAGTTCAAAATGGATTTAACTTTAACCAGAAGGTGCCGCAGTTGTTCAGATAATTGATTCAATATTATAAGCTATATGTAAAGTATATTAAAATTCCCTTTATGGGCTAACCGTAGATGCGGTATACTGTGATTCTTTAACTTAATACTTAAGTGTGATAAAATAAAAATAAAACTCACATATGTTCTCAGGTGACTTTTGCTTGTGCATATATGTCCTGTTCTTGTTTCTTAGTACTACCTATTTCCCATTCTCACTTTGAAAGGCCTTTTTGAAGAGCCATGTTTTTAAGCTTTTTTTGAAGAGTTTTTGCTCCTTCGTTAGTCTTATTTCGGGTGGCATTGAGTTCCATAATATAGGGCCGGCTAATGACAGTGCTCTTTCCCTTACTTGTGTCAGTTTAGCTGTCTTTACAGATGGTATGGTTAGTAAGGCTTTATTTGCTGATCTGAGATTTCTTTGGGGAACATGTAGTCTTAGTGCAGTGTTTAACCAATCAGTATTTTCTTCATTAATTATCTTGTGAATTGTGCAAAGTGTTTTAAATTGTACTCTTTGTTCGATTGGCAGCCAGTGTAATTCGGCAAGAGTTTGAGTAATGTGGTCCCTTTTGCTTTTTCCAGTTAGGATTCTGGCTGCAGAGTTCTATAATACTTGTAGTGGTCTCTTGGCAAAGAACTCCGGAACTAGGCATGGACCCATCACAAGGGCATGAACGCCGAACACATGGCCTTCGCAATCTGTTGTGGAGCGCTAGGAGAGCGGTCCCACTTAACAAGATCTGTGTGTTCTTGGGCCATGGCTCGACCCCAGAGCAACTCCGAAGAGGTGCTATGGTAGGCGAGGCATGCCCGAGCCTGGGCTGGACAGGAGCGAGGCTGGACTGAAGATTGGAGACACTGACCCTCCTCCGGACCTGCACGCTTCGGAAGACCAACAACGCAATGATTGTCTTATGAACAGTCCTCCAACCGTTCTAAGCCCTTTCGGACCTGCCGCAGGGTACAGCAAGAAGCTGCAGGCCGGATGGGGTTCAGGGCAGCGGAGACCGGAACATGGAGATACAGACGAGACTCAGGGATGAGGTACTTGGATGCACAGACGAAGACTCAGGAACGAGGTTCTGGGATGCACAGACTCAGGCATAGACGTAGACTTAGGAATGAGGTACTTGGATGCACAGACGAGGCTTCGGGGTATGTGGACAGTGGTGCAATCCCTGCCGGCCAAGGACCCAGACTGCAGCAGGCACCGGCAGGGACAGCATCCCTGCCGGCTGAAGACCCCAGCCTCATGGAAACAGCTGCGGGGTCGGCCCCAGCTGATTCGGGGAAGCAGGAGCAGCAGCAGCAGTCCCCAGCCACATGAGGGAGCTCCCGGCGGCCTGACCCTGCCACGCTGGATCGGAGACAGCCGGGGAGGAGCCCAGCGACGGTGGCAGGCCTGCCGCGAGGGAAAACAGTGTCAGTGGCCCGACTGGCCGTGGAGGTAAGAGCCTGTCCGCGCTCCTCGCGAGCAAGATCGCAACACCAATTAGTCTTTTAAATCTGTTTATCAGGAAGTGCCATCATGCAGAGCTCCATCCCTCCATTAATGTAAGGTATTTCTATAGAAATGTAATGTTTTGTGATTTGTAACTCAGTGGCTCCCAAACCTTTCCTGTGAGACTCTAAAACAGTCAGGTTATCCGTATATCCACAATAAATATGTGGGAGATAGATTGGCATTCACTGCCTCCATTGCATGCATATTCATTGCAAAGATCCTGAAAATTGACTGTTTGGGATCCCCAAGAAGGGGGATGGAATTAATTGTTCTAGCTTATCTCTTCTCAATCTACTAGTTCAAATGTGGCCAACTCTGGTCACCAACAGGCACAAACAGGCCTGATTTGCTGGATATACATGATAAAACAGGTGAACTTTGAAGTAAAAAAGTAGGCAATACAGGAATCACCTGAATGCCATAATTTTTATACTGTGCTTCTTACCACCAGAAAGGAATTTTAAAGATAATGGAAAGAGCAGAGATATTATATGAAGCTGCTGATTCACACTAATAATTTTAATAATAATTAAAAAATGTTTAAGACATAAGGGAAAAAGCACAGACATAAGTTCTTAAGTAAAGCACAGCACGCAACATTATCTAAATTTCCAAGGAACATCGTCACCCAGTAAAAAATGTTGCTAGATGAAAGTTTTATGGGTTATCATAAAGCTTGGGATAACTGCACAGAGCAACAGTTAATACCTTTAAGAGAAACATGGGGGTAGCCTGTATGGAGTATCAGTTGCTACCTAGGGAAGCTTGCAGGGCAGACTGGGGGACCATTTGGTCTTTTTCTGCTGTCATTACTACCACTGTGTAAGGTGCATCCTGTACAATTGAGAATCACGATACTTAAGACATTTATAAATAAACCTGAAGCTCAGATTCCATGTCAAATCTTGTTCCATATATATATATATATTAATCAAAATATGATTCATACCTCACTGTGGTGTTCTGCTGAACTCCTGGGTCATGTGCTCAAAAAATTAACATTTCTGAATTGGCTCATAAACACTGCTTTTTAAAATCTACAGCTCAATGTTATCAAGTTCTCCATATTGTTCTCCATATTTAGACACCTCCTCAATCCAAATGCAGTCAGAGCTGCTCTCCTGGATTCAGGAAGTTAACCAGGAAAGGAAAGCCCATCTGCTGTTATGACTGCATTCTCTGTTCAGAAGGAGAGGTTTCCAATCAAATTGGTGAGTGATATAATGTAACCATCCATTTTTGTGGCTCTAGACATTTGCAGTATTGAACCTTAGCTGCTTAATACTGTAAGTTATCTTTTGTATAGCAATATCTTGTTTGTGTTGGGAAAGGAGGCATTTCACTGGGATGAGAGGTGAATCAGAAATGAAGGGTCTGAACTCAGAGACCTAAGATATAAGTCAAAAGTACCTGCATATATATGTACTACAGAAGAGGAGAGAAAAGGTGGTTTAAGATCAAGATATTCACATGCCTAAAAAGTATTAATGACAAAAAACACACAAGCCTTTCCTTCAGAAAGGTTACTAGTGGTACTGTGGAAGTGGTGATGACAGGAGCTCCTTTGTGTGCTCCTTTGTTCATGATGAGTTGTGGAGAGCCATTAATAGATGATCCATCTTTCAATCCTACTGATTCTAACAACCTGTATGTAAGTCTAGTTCTCATGGGCAAGGCAGGTATGGAGGGTTGTATTCAACAATCTTGGGTAGGTCATCTAGGCCTTCATATTGTCTTAACACTGATTAAATGTTATTCTAGTTTACCATCAGCACATGCAGCTTTGACTATATTTCTCATAAATGCCCAATCTGTAAAGACAAAAGACTCTATAATTTTTGACTTGATAATTGTGGAAATGCCAGATTTTCTTTGTATTACTGAATCTTGGTTGACACAGATGTGCCATTATTGAACCATGTATGTCCCACAAATTTTGTTTTGGCTCCCACCTACATGCTAAGGGATGTGTTGGTGGATTTAGTGAAATGGAAATTTTATCATGAAAATCTTGGAGAGGGTCCACCTGTGAGATGTTGGTTTTATCTTCAATAGAGCTCAGCATTTACTTGACATATGCCCCAATCCACCCCCCAGGTTCTTAAATCCCAACTGTTCTGTATTCTTTGAAAAAATGCTAAATTCAAAAGCTGATTTAAATAGTAAGATTATCCTGGGTGATTTCAATTTACATATTGACTCTTTGGGGTAGATTTTAAAGGGTGTGCGAGCGCATCCATATGTGCACACTACCCAGCGCACACACATGGACGCATGATTTTATAACATGCGTGCAGGCACACGCATGTTATAAAATCAGGGTCACCACACACAAGGGGGTGCACAATTGTGCACCTTGCATGTGCCGAGCCATGCTGCCTTCCCCTGTTCCCTCTAGTCTGACCTTCTCACCCCTTCCCCTAACCTTTCCCGCCCCCAGACTGCCCCTTTAGTAAAGCCCTGGGACTTACATGCATCCCAGGGCTTTACGCGCATCGCTGGACATTTTTAAATTAGGCCCGGCAGGCATAACCCCTCTATGCGTGTAAATCTTCTGGATTTACAAAACAAACAAATGGGGGAGTATTATATTGTTTTGTATAAACAAATTTTGTATAAGTAAAATATGAATAAAGGATTGAAAAGTATAGTAACAGTTTCCTTTGTGTGTTAGGATATTTAGCTCTACAACATTGCTGAGATTGTCGTTACATGTGCTGGTGTTTGATGTCCATAGATTGTGATCTTAGCTGTATAGTTAATGGTGTTATTTAGAATAGCCTCTGAGCTTGTTGGGTAGGTAGGATGTGTAATGAAATGCAACTATAACAGTAAAACATGAATAAAGGTGTAGCTGCACTAAAGGCAAACTAGGATGCAATGACCATTACAATACTTGATAAGGTCAGCTGCCTTGCGACTCATGCAGTCTCTCTGTTGCACAGGTGATAAAGGAGGATATAGCTACCAGCTAGCTATGGCTTCTCCTCTGGATTTACATGCATAGCATTTTTAAAATCCGGCCCTTTGTCTTTGTCCATTAACTGTGAACATTTTTTGGAAGCATTGACCTCTTTAGGCTTGAAACAAATTGTCAATAAGTCCACTCATAAATTAAACCATACTCTTGATTTGGTATTCATTAATTCTTAATTCTTAAGTATATTTTCCCAATGCCTTGGTGTCAGACCTTCTTTTGGTCTAACCATCATCTTATTTCCTCTGCTGTCCCTGTCAGTTGTCACTACAGATATCAAATTATATTTATACTGATATTAGGAAAAGAGGCTTTGTAAACACTGATCATTTATAGGAAGCTCTTGCCCCTGAACTTGAGAAGTATGATCCAGGAAATGCTGGTGCTGCAATTTCATCTTGAAGCAAGATTGGGAACAATGCCCTGGATAAAGCTGCACCTCTTAAAACCTTTAAAAATCACATTTTGACTAAAGACCCTGGTTTTCAACTGAGCTCCGTGCATGCATTGAGACTGTTGCTCCTTAAATATTTATTTATTTATTTGTTTGTTTGTTTGTTTGTTTAACATATTTCTATAATGGTCTTCATGAAGGGATTCATATCAAACCGGTTTACATGGAACTTAGGGGTTAACTAGTTAACCAAACAAGAAAGCCGAAGCAGAGTTACATATAACAAGGGGATTGAACTTGGGGGCTATAGTAGCCAGGAAGTAGACAGAAGGAATTAACTAGAAGTAAATAACATATGAAGGGTTCTGGGATTAGTAAACGTCCCATCCCATCCCTTGAGCTGAGTCTGACGTGACATTTTCGGAGTAAGGGGAAGGCTTGGAGGAAAAGCCAAGTCTTAAGTTTTCTTTGGAAAGTAAGAAGGCAGGGTTTCAGTCTTAGGTCAGTCGGCAGTTTGTTCCAAAGGACTGGGCCTGCTGTGGAGAAGGCACATTCTTTGGTGGGTTAGGTGGGTGGATTTAGTAGGTGGGACTAGTAGGGTTCCTTTATATGCTTCTCTGATGGGTCTTTCAGATGAGTGGTGTTTGAAAGGGGTCTGAAGGTCTATTGTGAACTGTTTGTGGATGGTTTCGTGATTATAGTGAGTGCTTTATGTAGGATTCTGTATTTTATTGGCAGCCAGTATAGGTTTCAGAGGATGGGGGTGATGTGAGCATGCCGGTTGGTGTTGGTTAAGATTCTGGCTGCTGCATTCTGGAGCATCTGTAGAGGTTTGGTGGTGGAGATGGGTTGCCCCAGAAGTAAAGCATTACAGTAGTCAGTTTTCGAGAATAACGTTAATTGAAGGACGGTTCTGAAGTCCTGGAAGTGGAGAAGGGGTTTGAGTCTTTTTAGAACTTGAAGTTTATAGAAACAGTCCTTAGTGATGTTGTTAATTGATTTCTTTAAATTCAGATGATTATCTAGGATTACTCCTTAATCTCTTGTTTGAGAAATCTGTGGGTCAAGGACTGTTTGATCAGTGTTGGTCGAGTGTTCAGGGGAGATAAGAAGGATGCATTGAGAACCAGGTTCAGGCTGGAGAGGAGGCTTTTGATGGACTTCAGGCAATTTTCCCAGTAGGTAAGCGTTTTTGGAAGAGATTATTTTATGGGGATCAAGATCTGCACGTCATCTGCATAGAGGTAGTGTGTTAATTTTAGGTTTGTGAGCAGATGACAGAGGGGCAGTAAGTAGATATTGAAGAGGGTTGGGGATAAAGAAGAGCCTTGTGGGACACCTAGCGTTGACTTGTAACTTGGGGATTCTTTGTTATTGACTCTGACCTTGCAGCTTCTGTTGTTGAGGAAGGAGTCGAACCATCTGAGGGCGAGTCCAGCGATTCCGATGTCTGAGAGATGGTTTAGAAGGATGGCGTGGTTCACCGTATCGAAAGCCACCGAGATATCTAGGAGGACAAGTAAGTATAAAAGCCCTTTGTCAAGACCCATGAGGATGTGGTCTGATAGGGCGATGAGAAGGGTTTCTGTACTGGATGATTTCCGGAAACCGTACTGGGAAGGGTATAGTATTTTATGTTCCTCAAGGTAGTCAGAGAGTTGTGTGTTCACAACTTTCTCTGTGAGCTTCGCTAGAAATGGGAGGTTGAATATAGGTCTGAAATTGGAGAGTTCTTTTGTATCCAGGTTGGGTTTCTTCAAGAGGGGTTTCAGTGACACAGTTTTTAGATCATCCGGGTAGATTCCTTGGGCTAGGGAACAGTTTATGATGTTGGTCAGTGATCTAGAGATAGTGCTCGGGATGAGGAGCAGAAGTTTAGTTGGGATGTGGTCCATCGGATGGCTGGAAAGTTTCATTTTCTTAAGGGTGGATTCTATATCCAGGGGGGTAGTGGGTTCAAAGGAGTCGAGGGTGGCTCCAGGGCGATGGGTGGAGTTAGAGTTTAGGGCTGGGGGCATTGGGTTGGTGGGGAGAAGTGCAAGTGTGTTTGTAATTTTATCCTGAAAGAAGCATGCTAGTTCATTGGCTTTTGATTGAGCCTGTTCATCAGGGATGGTGGGGGCAGATGGTTTTGTGAGTTGGGATATGTAGGAGAACAGAACCCTGGCATCATATTGTATATCGTGGATTCTGCTTGCCTGTAGAAGAGAGATCTTGTAGAGATGGAGGGTGCGTTTATGAATATACATGGCATAAAGTTAGATCTTATGAATCCCTGGACATACTTTTTTTAATTCTGTTATTTGGCACTTCAAAGTGGATTATATTTAAGTATAGTAGATATTGTCTATCTCCAGGATGCTCACAAACTAACAGATTCAACAAAAAGTGTTAAGAAGAAAAAGAGGTGTGTTTATGGAAATGTTTTAATTACTACACCATGTGGTAACTTACTAATATGGTAAATTTAGCACACCATTCAATAATCCCTATTTTTTGCATCTTTCACTCAGAGAGAGAGAGAGAGTGAGAGAGAGAGAGAGAGAACACCTACAAGGTGTTTATAGTAGCTAAGTATTTAAATCTGTATAGGAGGGCCATCTAATAAGTTGAGGTGAGGTGTTGGTGGCAGTTTTGAAGTTAGGGGCCAGTTTTGCATATAGAGTGAGAAGTACAAAAAGCACAACACATCTTGGTGAAGATCAGACATCATTGGGAGTGAGAAAAGTCTCACAAAGATGAAATTTCTACTATGTTCTCTTACCCTAGCTTGATAGACTCTACAACAGGCTACCATCTGTTACGTCCATCGGTCTTCGATGGCTTCACCCCGCTTGTTGCACCCCTATCTCGGCTTCTCCTGCTTACCTGGGCAAGATGGCTACCGCAGCGTCATCAAGCCGTACGCCATTGCTCCTCCCAGGTATCTGCTAGGGTGCGCGCACATGTGCAACCCACGTCTAAGTACGCCCAGTGGCGTGAACCTCAAGGGCGTTCCCTCATCTGACATCACACCAAACTGGATATATCTACTTCTCAAAATTGCTAGCTCATTGAATTGGCAAAGGCTCGAATAGACTCATATGGACACGAACTGTTTTTGTCCTCACTGCTCTGCCGCTTCTCTGCTGCCTGCAGGAAGCTTTCCTTCTGTCCTTCGGGGTTTCCTACTAACTTGAGTACCCACTCCTCGGGGACCCTCTGTTCTATTTTCAGGTGCCATTCAGGGAACAGGTACTCGCTCCTCGAGGGCCTGTTCTCCCTGCCTCAGTACCTGTACCATCGACAACTATCTGGCGGAATCACATCCATAACAGCTAACACCGAGTGAGTACTCTAATATCTCATCTGTCTCATCCGCAGTAACTCCTTGCTGCAGAACCTCCTGACATCACCTAGGAGAGAAGGGCTCCCTCTGCCGAGGTCCCTGGGACTAGAACTCACCACTGCCACCTGGTGGCTGTCTTCAAGCTGTATAATAAAAGAGTTCAATTCTGGTGTTTTGTGTATGAGTCTAGCCCAGTGCTGGGGCTCCTCCCCTTGGGCGTGGTCATCCCAAAGATCCACTAAAACACACGTAATAACAACACCATCAAGCTAGGATGAGATAACATAGTATATAATTTCATCTTTGTGAGACTTTCCTCACTCTAAATGATATCATATTCTCACTAAGGTGTACTGTGCTGTTAGTACATCTCACTCTACATGCAAAACTAGCCCCTAAACCCTAAACCACCACCACCATCTCACCTCAACCTATTAGATGGCCCTCCTATAGAGATATAAATAGGTGCACACAAGGAGGCACTCCCCAGAAGTTCTCTCTCTCTCCCTCTCTCTCTCTCTCTCTCTCTCTCCCCAAAGCCCAGAAATGGCTAAAATGCAGTTCCAAAACCTTATCACAAATTGCATTATGGCCTTTTTTGGGCATATCGCACAGACTAACACCAGGAAAAAAGGTGTTATTTCTGGCATTAAAACCATGCAGTAATACCCTCATTTAACTAAATCCAACCCAAACTCCTGCCTGATCCCACCCTTCCAAAAATGTGAATTTCTGCCATGCATTATGAAGAATAACACACGCATTAATGCCATAACGTATTTTGATGAATGACCCAGTAAGTTTGTACCTGAGGTAGTGGAGGGTAAAGTGACTTTCACATGGTCACAAGGAGTAGCAGTGGTATTTGAATCCTGCTTTTGAAGCCTGCTGCTCTAACCATTAGGCTACTCCTTCATGCCTTATTTAAGAATTGCTTGAAAGAATATAGACAGTAAAGTTGAAAATTGTGTTTTTTGCATAATTAAAAGTTGCTGGTAATAGACCTAAGTTTCTGTTTGATATTGCTTAACCCTTAACTTTCACCATGAGCTGGATTCAGATAGCTCAACCAGTAGCTATTGTTGGCACTAAGTTTATGTCTTTTTTAGTAGAAAAGACTGCCAAAATTTAACAAATTTTATGCATGTTGCAACCTGGTTTTTAATGCCAGTAGACAAACCATGGTGATGTTAACTGGGACTCATTTGATTTTTTGAAGTTTCATATGTCATTTCTACCTTAAATCCCAAATTTTATCCTCTAAAGCCATGCAATGTAGGTACTTTAAAAGTAATTAGAAATACTATTTGGGGCAGATTTTAAATGCCCTGCGCGCGAGGCCCTCGCGTGCTGGCGCGCCTATTTTGCATAGGCCGCCGGCGCGCACAGAGCCCCGGGAAGCGCGTAAGTCCCGGGGCTTGGTAAAAGGGGCATGTCGTGGGGTGCGGTTAGGGATCAGGGCGTGTCCGGGGGTGTGACCGAGTGCCCCGACACAGCGGCCTATGTCGGGGCCTGCTGAGCCGGCGTGCGTAAGTTACTACTGCCTGGAGGCAGTAGTAACTTCTCCGATAATGGTAGGGGGGGTCTAGATAGGGCCAGGAGGGTGGGTTAGGTAGGGGAAGGGAAGGTGCGGGAGGGTAGAAAGAAAGTTCCCTCCGAGGCCGCTCCGATTTCGGAGCGGCCTTGGAGGGAACGGGCAGTGCGTGCAGGGCTCGGCGTGCGCAAGTTGCACAAATGTGCACCCCTTTGCGCGCGCCGACCCCGGATTTTATAAGGTACGCGCGGCTACGCGCGTACCTTATAAAATCCAGCGTACTTTTGTTCGTGCCTGGTGCGCGAACAAAAGTACGCACGCGTATGTTTTTAAAATCTAGCTCTTACTCTTTCATTGACATTGCGGATTAACTGCTCTTAAGGAAATATCATGTCCCAATAGGCATCAGTAAGACCTTTACTGAAAAAGCTAACTCTTCCACCTCTTGATCTTGCAAATTACTGACCAATTTCCTCCCTTTCCTTTATCTCTAAACTGCTTGATCATTTGTTCTTAAAACAATTTAAGAACTTTTTTAATGACCATCCACAATTTGGTTTTAGGAAGTTCTTAAGCACTGAGATTTTACTAGTCTTAATTGATGGTCTCAGATGTAGTCTTAATGCTGGGAAAAAGATATGTTCTGATGTCTTTGGATATCTCATCTGTGTTTGATACCATTGATCAACAAATCTTTTTGTACCAACTCAAGGCATGTGGAATTTCTCACATGGTTCCATTCTTATTTTTTGGACATCAACAACAGGAAAACATCCAGAACAAATATTTTGCCATTTCTCCCCCTGGATACCATGTCCTGCAGGGATCAACTCTCTTTGATATTTTATTTGACGTCTACATGTCTTCAGTTTGCATATATTTAACTGGGATCTGTTCAGGATACCGGCTGTATGCTGATGACATTTAATTTTATATCCAGATGAGGACATCATGTTAAGAAACGTCTGCACTGGTTTCTTGTTGCATTTCTGTAGGCTGACTTACAACAAGTTATTCCTAGCCTCACAAAAACTGATATTTTAGTGATTCAATCTAATATTTTGAACCAGCCTCATCAGGCTATCCATATCAAAAAATAAATAGTGGTGCCAGTATCTCCAATTGATAAGTCTAGCTGTTCTCATTGACTCTGCCCTCTCTTTCAAGAAACAAATTAAAACTGTTATCCACACCAGGTTATTTAATTGCATGTGTCTTACATAATCTTAAATCCCTGGTATTCCCTGAGGATTTTCAGATCATTGCACAGGCTTTAATGCTGCCCTTACTTGATTATTGCAATGCTTTGTATATTGTAGGCATGTGCATTCGGATTGACCGCATATGCAAAACGCATCTCAAATTTTTTTTTAACTTAAAAAAAAAATGAGGCGTAAACGAGCAGATTTCCGACATATTGAACATAGATATGTCGGATACGGCAAATCGCCATGCGCGCGCTTTCTCGACGCCATTACCTGCGACTCGAGCTCGGAGCCCCGGATTACCTGAAAATGGCGGCGCCCCTGCGGTAACCATGCCAACCTGTCTGACCCTGTCCTGTGAGTCTCAGTGACTCACAGGAAAGGGTGGGACAGGTCGGCATGGATACCGGAACGCAGCGAATCTGCGTTCACCTTTTCAGAGAAGCACTGAATGCAGCAAATTGCGCTGTCATTCCGTGCTTCTCTGAGGATTTCCTGACGAGCCAGCAGCACTATAAAAGCAGCAGCAGCACGAGGACTGACGGACATTGTCAGCGATTCAGTGGGGAGGTGGGATCGGGATCGTGCAGGGTGGGCTTAGGCAGGCTGAGGCAGAGAAGATAGCAGAACCCGATTTGATAGACAACACAGAACAGAACCAGATTTGATAGACAACACAGAACAGATTCTTTGTTAGGGAAAAAAAAAAAAGAACATTCTTATTGAGTGAGTCTGTACATTTTATCCTGGGCAGTGCCAGGCAGGGCTGGCAGTACTCTGCCTCATATTTGCTATTTTTAAACAGACTTAAAAGCATTCTCCTTGAGTGGTTCAGTGCTGGGTGGGCACTGGGCAGCAGTTCCAGGGCTGGGAGTACTCTGCCTCATAGCTACTTTAGTTCTATGTGCACTGCAGTGCACACAGACAGACACATTCCGTGCATTGGCAGGCAGGCAGTGAGGCAGTGGGCATTGTAAACAGAGTGAAGATTGCCATTCAGCGAGTCTGTTAAATTTGCTATTTCTAAACAGACTTAACCGCATTGTCCTTGACTGGTTCAGTGCTGGGTGGGCAGTGCCAGGGCTGGCACTGGCAGTACTCTGCCTCATATCTACTGAAAAGGAAGCTGGTTCTCTGTGCACTCACTGCACACACACAGACAGACACATTCCGTGCATTGCCAGGCAGGCAGTGAGGCAGTGGGCATTGTAAACAGAGTGAAGATTGCCCTTCAGCGAGTCTGTTAAATTTGCTATTTCTAAACAGACTTAACCGCATTGTCCTTGACTGGTTCAGTGCTGGGTGGGCAGTGCCAGGGCTGGCACTGGCAGTACTCTGCCTCATATCTACTGAAAAGGAAGCTGGTTCTCTGTGCACTCACTGCACACACACAGACAGACACATTCTGTGCATTGCCAGGCAGGCAGTGAGGCAGTGGGCATTGTAAACAGAGTGAAGATTGGCCTTCAGCGAGTCTGTTCAATCTGCTATTTTTAAACAGACTTAACCGCATTGTCCTTGACTGGTTCAGTGCTGGGTGGGCAGTGCCAGGGCTGGCACTGGCAGTACTCTGCCTCATATCTACTGAAAAGGAAGCTGGTTCTCTGTGCACTCACTGCACACACACAGACAGACACAATCCGTGCATTGCCAGGCAGGCAGTGAGGCAGTGGGCATTGTAAACAGAGTGAAGATTGCCCTTCAGCGAGTCTGTTAAATTTGCTATTTCTAAACAGACTTAACCGCATTGTCCTTGACTGGTTCAGTGCTGGGTGGGCAGTGCCAGGGCTCGCACTGGCAGTACTCTGCCTCATATCTACTGAAAAGGAAGCTGGTTCTCTGTGCACTCACTGCACACACACAGACAGACACATTCCGTTCATTGCCAGGCAGGCAGTGAGGCAGTGGGCATTGTAAACAGAGTGAAGATTGGCCTTCAGCGAGTCTGTTCAATCTGCTATTTTTAAACAGACTTAACCGCATTGTCCTTGACTGGTTCAGTGCTGGGTGGGCAGTGCCAGGGCTGGCACTGGCAGTACTCTGCCTCATATCTACTGAAAAGGAAGCTGGTTCTCTGTGCATTCACTGCACACACACAGACAGAAACAATCCGTGCATTGCCAGGCAGGCAGTGAGGCAGTGGGCATTGTAAACAGAGTGAAGATTGGCCTTCAGCGAGTCTGTTCAATCTGCTATTTTTAAACAGACTTAACCGCATTGTCCTTGACTGGTTCAGTGCTGGGTGGGCAGTGCCAGGGCTGGCACTGGCAGTACTCTGCCTCATATCTACTGAAAAGGAAGCTGGTTCTCTGTGCACTCACTGCACACACACAGACAGACACAATCCGTGCATTGCCAGGCAGGCAGTGAGGCAGTGGGCATTGTAAACAGAGTGAAGATTGCCCTTCAGCGAGTCTGTTAAATTTGCTATTTCTAAACAGACTTAACCGCATTGTCCTTGACTGGTTCAGAGCTGGGTGGGCAGTGCCAGGGCTGGCACTGGCAGTACTCTGCCTCATATCTACTGAAAAGGAAGCTGGTTCTCTGTGCACTCACTGCACACACACAGACAGACACATTCCGTGCATTGTCAGGCAGGCAGTGAGGCAGTGGGCATTGTAAACAGAGTGAAGATTGGCCTTCAGCGAGTCTGTTCAATCTGCTATTTTTAAACAGACTTAACCGCATTGTCCTTGACTGGTTCAGTGCTGGGTGGGCAGTGCCAGGGCTGGCACTGGCAGTACTCTGCCTCATATCTACTGAAAAGGAAGCTGGTTCTCTGTGCACTCACTGCACACACACAGACAGACACAATCCATGCATTGCCAGGCAGGCAGTGAGGCAGTGGGCATTGTAAACAGAGTGAAGATTGCCCTTCAGCGAGTCTGTTCAATCTGCTATTTTTAAACAGACTTAACTGCATTGTCCTTGACTGGTTCAGTGCTGGGTGGGCAGTGCCAGGGCTGGCACTGGCAGTACTCTGCCTCATATCTACTGAAAAGGAAGCTGGTTCTCTGTGCACTCACTTATCTACTGAAAAGGAAGCTGGTTCTCTGTGCACTCACTGCACACACACAGACAGACACAATCCATGCATTGCCAGGCAGGCAGTGAGGCAGTGGGCATTGTAAACAGAGTGAAGATTGGGCTTCAGCGAGTCTGTTCAATCTGCTATTTTTAAACAGACTTAACCGCATTGTCCTTGACTGGTTCAGTGCTGGGTGGGCAGTGCCAGGGCTGGCACTGGCAGTACTCTGCCTCATATCTACTGAAAAGGAAGCTTGTTCTCTGTGCACTCACTGCACACACACAGACAGACACATTCAGTGCATTGCCAGGCAGGCAGTGAGGCAGTGGGCATTGTAAACAGAGTGAAGATTGCCCTTCAGCGAGTCTGTTAAATTTGCTATTTCTAAACAGACTTAACCGCATTGTCCTTGACTGGTTCAGTGCTGGGTGGGCAGTGCCAGGGCTGGCACTGGCAGTACTCTGCCTCATATCTACTGAAAAGGAAGCTGGTTCTCTGTGCACTCACTGCACACACACAGACAGACACATTCCGTGCATTGCCAGGCAGGCAGTGAGGCAGTGGGCATTGTAAACAGAGTGAAGATTGGGCTTCAGCGAGTCTGTTCAATCTGCTATTTTTAAACAGACTTAACCGCATTGTCCTTGAGTGGGTCCGTTCATTTTGTTATTTTAAACAGACTGAGCATTCTTCTTGAGTGGGTCTGTTAATTTAGTTATTTTAAACTGACCGAACATTATTATTGTGGGACAGTGGGCAGTGTTACCACTTGTACTCATTGACATTAAATCCATAATGTCAGGGAAAGGGAGATGCAAGCGACTTAGTGGGAATGGCAGCGGAGGCACCGCAAAAGACACCAGCGCAACACCACCAGTACAGGTAAAAAGGCAACTGTCGCAATCAAACGTCTTTGTAGGGGATGGCAGTTCCATGGCAAAAAAAAATAAATCAGACCATGAAACTTTGCAATCGCCACCACGTGTTTCTGGCACTGTAGTTTTGGAGGAGAGTGAAGAGGAGGCAGAGTCTAGCCAGACAAAAGTTACACACCCAAGAGCAGCCAGGGGACAGACGTGTCCTGCAAAACTTCACGGTGACAAGGTAGCGCTGGCACTGTTAGCTTCTGATTCAGAAGAAGAATCTTCTTGGATGGGATTCTCATCAGAAACGGAAGATGTAATACCTGAGCAATCTTCGGTAGAATTGTCAGTTAGTCCTGTTTTAGCCTCCACCTCCAGAAATCTGCGGCAGGGGAGACATTCCACTGATATCGAGGAGGAGGAAGAGCTGTCAGTAGGGAGACAGAGGGTGACTGTTGCCCCCGCTGGCATTGCTTCGCCGGGTGCAGTGGGTGCACCACGCACACCCAGTAGTACCTCAACTCCAGTGCCACCATCCACCCCCAGGGCGGGAAAGGGAGGAGGATCACAAAAGAAATCTGCGATCTGGGCACATTTTAAAGTGACAGAAGACCCGCGTTATGCTCGGTGTAATTACTGTGCCAGGGATATTAGCAGAGGCAAGCAACTGGGACATCTGTCAAATTTTGGCATGGAGTATCATATTAAGAGGCAACACCCAACAAGATTACTGCCATCTGGGGATGGTAGCATTTTCCGTCAGGGGACCCCTTCCCCTTCCAACCAGGGTGCAGTGGTAGGAAAGCAGCAGAGTCAGCCCACGCCCTCATACCCTTCTAGCAGTCAGGCGGCAGGCCAGCAACCCACTGACATGTGGCAGAAGCGACAATGCACCATGGAGGAAATGGGGTGGAGTGCGGTAACGCTATCCCGGGGTAGGAGGCAGGCAGCCGCAAAAGTAGTAACCAGGAGCATTGGGGAAATGATTGCCCTTGATGACCAGCCCCTGCAGTTAGTGGAGAATGTGGGTTTCAAACGTTTCTTGAAGGTCGTACTTCCAAATTACAAAGTCCCCTCCAGAACCACATTTAGTAGAAAGGTCATCCCCAGCCTGTACAAGCACTGTGTCAGTCGCGTGCAAGCACTGCTAGGAAAGGCAGACGGAAGAGTGCATTTCACCTGCGATATCTGGACCGCCATGAATGCTGCACACTCTTACCTCTCTCTGACAGCACACTGGTGGGACATGGCAGAGGCAGGGGCAGCCAGCAGCTCTATTACTGAACAAGCATCAGGGTGGAGGTGGGCTTTACTGAACACCCACCTGACGGACCATTCCCATACCGCTGCCAATATTCTAGCATGCATCAGAAAGATGCTGGCGAGCTGGAAAGTACACCAGCGAGACAGTAAAACGCGGGCAGGCTTTTTTGTCACAGACAACGGTGCAAACATGGTTAAGGCAATAAGCGATGGGCGGTTTAAGAACATCCGATGTTTTGCACACACTCTGCATCTGGTAGTGAAGTCAGGTTTGGGCTTGGAGTCCAAGGACAAGGAGACTGAATACCTGCGTCGGTTAATACACAAGTGCAGGAACATAGCAGCACACTTCCACAGAAGTGTCAGGGCGGGGCAGGTTCTCCGAGAAAAGCAGACTGATTTGGATATGGCAGAGAAGCGTCTCATTCAAGACGTTCCCACCCGGTGGAATTCCACCTTTATGATGCTGGAGAGGTTATTGGAGCTGCAGACACCCCTTCATGAACTTTCTGGTACAATAGACATAGGTGTGCAGAATCCCCTAGGGCATCACGATTGGTTAGTCATGAGTCAGCTGTTAAAAATCCTGCAGCCCTTCAAGGACGTCACGGAGGAGCTGAGTTCCAGAAGTTCCACCTTGGCTGACATCATCCCTATTGTGAAATTCCTGGATGACCATTTGGAAGGCATTAAACGGCAAGAGGGAATGACTGCTGAGGTGCTGCAGTGTGTGGACGTTTTGCAGCAGCAGGTGAAAGACAGATAAAGGCCTTTAACAGAGGACAGCACATACATGCTCGCCTCTGTCTGTGATCCCCGTGTGAAAGGTAAACTCGCCCTACAGACAAATTGTCTGTCATTTGTGAAGGAGCTGTTGTTAGCACAGGTCCGTGAACAGGAGCACCATAGGCGGAGACAGATTAGGCTTGAAGCACAGGTGGAAACAGCAGGCACGTCACAGAGTTGTGCTGCTGCTAGCCCTGGAAGGAGAAGGACTGTGTCAGTGACAGATACTATTATTAGTGCGTCCACCTCAACGTCAGAACGCCCAAGGCATGTTGGCCATAAAGATACATCAGTTGTGCAACGGGCGAGAGAGAAAGTAACTGGATTGAGTGACTCTCAGCCCTCCCAAGCACAGGAGGAGACAGCAGCAGAGCTGTCAGTGACACGGTATCTCTCAGAGCCGATAGAGAACATGCAGACAGATCCGCTGGCATATTGGGCACACAAGTCCACTGTCTGGCCACACCTAGCCAAAGTGGCTGAAGGATATCTGTCATGTCCACCAACCAGTGTGCCCAGTGAACGTGTTTTTTCAATGACAGAGGATATCATGAGCCCTCACCGCTCAAGGCTGTCACCGGTCTTGATGGAAATGCTAGTGTTTTTGAAAGTAAACCTGCCATTGCTTGGCTTTCCCGATTTTCCTTGTGAATGGCAAGATGAATAAAAGCTATTGAAAGGAGCCTTGCAGTAGTTCCAATTGCCTCCTATGCTCAAGATAATGTAAGCACTGCAGCACATGTTCTTGACATGAATCGCTGTGCCTGACCGGCATCTACTGTGCAGCCCTTGTGTTCCCACAAGTGTTTTAACTCCGTTGCTGTTCCTGCCTGTACCTCCAGGCATTGTGTTCCTACTGGTGTTTTAACTCCATTGCTGTGCCTGCCTGTCCCTCCCGGCCTTGTGTCCCTAGCCGGGATTGACCTCTGTCCTCCAATGATGTGCCTGTTCCTCCAGGCCTTGTGTCCCTAGCTGGGCAGTTCCATTTTGTTATTTTAAACAGACTGAGCAATCTTCTTGAGCGGGTCTGTTCCATTTTGTTCTTTTAAACAGACTGAGCATTGTCCTTCAGAGTGGGTCTATTGATATTGCTATTTTAAACAGACTGAGCATGGTCCTTCAGAGTGGGTCCGTTCATTTTCTTATTTTAAACAGACTGAGCATTCTTCTTCAAGGCCGAAGTGGAGAAGGGTTCCATGTGAACAGCAGTTCCACATGGGTCAGCCGGTCCTAAGAGATAGGCGAGCGCCGTTCGGAAGGGACGGGCGATGGCCTCCGTCGTCCTCGGCTGATCGAAAGGGAGTCGGGTTCAGATCCCCGAACCCGGAGTGGCGGAGATTCGGCGCTGGGCTCTTCCCTCTTCACTCGCCGTTACTGAGGGAATCCTGGTTAGTTTCTTTTCCTACGCGGCTTGTGTCCCTAGCTGGGATTGACCTCTGTCCTCAAATGATGTGCCTGTTCATCCAGACCTTGTGTTCCCACGCGTATTCTTATTTCTGAGAGATTTTCCGATTCCTTTGTCATCAGCTAAAGTGCATAAGATGCGTTGATGAATAGTTTTGAAGATGACACATATGGCTTTATAGATGATACGGAAGTGGACGGGTAGCCAATGTAACTCTTTCAGAATGGGAGATATGTGGTCTCTCTTTCTTGTGCCTGTTAGTAATCGGGCTGCTGAATTTTGAACCATCTGTAGTGGTTTGGAATAGGATGAGGGCAGACCTAGCAATAGGGAACTGCAGTAGTCTAATTTCGCAAAAATGACTGCTTCGATGATCGTTCTGAAGTCTTGAGCATGGAAAAGAGGTCTTATCCTCTTCCGAACCTGGAGTTTATAGAAGCAGTCTTTGGTTGTTTTGTTGATATGTGCCTTGAAGTTTAGCTGGTTGTCTATTATCACTCCTAAGTCTCTAACTTGTGTGGTAGGTAGGTAGGTGGGAAGAGTAGTGTTGGAGATATTGTTTTCAGGAGAGATGAGTAGGATTTCTGTCTTGGATGAGTTTAAGATGAGGTGTAGGTTGTTTACTACTTGTTTGATTTTCTGGTGGCATGTTTCCCAGTACTCAAGAGTTTTACAGTATGTGTCTTTGATAGGGATGATGATTTCAATATCATCTGCGTAAAGGAAGTACTTTAGATTGAGGTCGGTAAGAAGTTGGCAGAGAGGAAGAAGATAGATATTAAATAGGGTCGGAGACAATGAAGAACCTTGAGGGACTCCTATGACAGAGTCAAATCTTGAGGATTCCTTGTTTTGGAGTTTAACTTTGTAACCTCTGTAATTGAGAAACGTTTTGAACCAGGATAGGACGGTGCCGCTGATTCCTATGGACGAAAGCTGGTTTAGGAGGATGGCGTGGTTGACCGTGTCGAATGCTGCGGAAAGGTCTAACAAGATCAATAGGAAAGAGTTTCCTTTGTCGAGGCCCATTAAGATATAATATTATATCTTATAGTTGTGGTTTGGATCATATTCTTTAGGTGAAGACGGTTGTCTATAATTACTCCCAGGTCTCTCACATGGTTGTGGGTGAGAAGGTGTTTGTGATGGATCTGAGATGGGAGGTTTTCTTGCTTGTAGGAAATGAAGAGGAGTTTAGTTTTAGAGGCATTGAGGACCAGGTTTAGACTGTTGAGGAGATTAGTGGTGGCTTGTAAGCTGTTGTTCCAAAGTGCGATGGCTTTGTTAATAGATTCTGTTATGGGAATAAGAATCTGAACATCGTCTGCATAGATGTAGTGAATGAGGTTAAGACTACTTAACAGTTGGCAAAGGGGAAGGAGGAAACGGCGGGGGAAACGGCAAAGCTGCTGCCAAGGGGGGCTATAACACGCGCCGCCGGAGCAGCGGGCCACCTGCCCCCCCTGGGCCTTCCCAGCCGACACGGAGCCGGTTGCGGCGCTCCGCCGCGGAGGAAATGCGCCCTGCGGCCGTCCGGGAGGCGTTCCCCGCCCCCCCGCGAAAGGGGTGGGGGATCCGCCGAAACCCCGGTCCCACCGAACCCGCCGGGTTGAATCCTCCAGGTGGACTGCACGCACCCCACCCGTTTAACTCTTAACGGTTTCCCGCCCTTTTGAACTCGCTCTTGAAAGTTTTTTTCCACTTTCCCTTACGTACTTATTGATTTTATTGATTTACTTTATTTTTTTATTCCTGGACGGGGCCGGGGCCGTCCGGGAGGCGTTCCCCGCCCCCCCGCGAAAGGGGTGGGGGATCCGCCGAAACCCCGGTCCCACCGAACCCGCCGGGTTGAATCCTCCAGGCGGACTGCACGCACCCCACCCGTTTACCTCTTAACGGTTTCCCGCCCTTTTGAACTCGCTCTTGAAAGTTTTTTTCAACTTTCCCTTATGTACTTATTGATTTAATTGATTTATTTTATTTATTTATTCCTGGACGGGGCCGGGGCCGTCCGGGAGGCGTTCCCCGCCCCCCCGCGAAAGGGGTGGGGGATCCGCCAAAACCCCGGTCCCACCGAACATGCCGGGTTCAATCCTCCAGGCGGACTGCACGCACCCCACCCGTTTAACTCTTTACGGTTTCCCGCCCTTTTGAACTCGCTCTTGAAAGTTTTTTTCCACTTTCCCTTACGTACTTATTGATTTTATTTATTTATACCGGCATTGCATCCTCTGTAGGCTTCCCTGGTGGGTCTTGTGCATTTGAATAAACGAAGAGGAATTTGTAGGTCGATTATGGTGTGTTGGTGAATGATTTCTTATATCAAGGTGATGGATTTGTAAATGACTCTGAACTGAATTGGTAACCAGTGGAGGTCTTTTAGGACTGGGGAAATGTGGCCTCCTTTCCTAGTGTTTGTTAGTAGACGGGCTGCTGCGTTTTCAACCATTTGGAGTGGTTTTGTGTATGAGGAAGGGAGTCCAAGTAATGTAGAGTTGCAGTAGTAGAAAATGAGGGCTTGGAGGATGGTTCTGAAGTCTTTGGCGTGGAAGAGTGGTCTTATCCTTTTTTAAACTTGCAGTTTATAGAAGCAGTCTTTGGTGGTTTTATTGATATGGGATTTCAAGTTTAGTTAATTGTCGATTAGCACACCTAGATCCCTCACATGAGTAGTTTGTAGGTTGGTTGGGAGACAAGCTGTGAGATTGTTGTCAGGAGTTATGAGTAATACTTCAGTTTTAGAGGAGTTTAGTACCAGATTTAGGTTTTTGAGGAGGCTTTTGATTTCTAGGTGACAGGAATCCCAGTATTCGAGGGTTTTTGTGTATGATTCTTTGATGGGGATCAGGATCTGGATGTCGTCAGCATAGAGAAAGTGTATTAAATTGAGGTTGGTAAGGAGTCGGCAGAGTGGTAGGAGGTAAATATTAAAGAGTTTAGGGGATAAAGAGGAACCATGTGGTACTCCGATGGCCGAGTCGTGGCGTGTTGATTCTTTGTTCTGGATTTTTACCTTATAACCTCTGTTGGTTAGCAACAATTTGAACCAGGCGAGCGCCAATCCAGAGATTCCGATTGCTACTAGCTGTTTCATCGGTCTCGTGCCAGTATTCAGCCTTACACGGAGTTTACCACCCGCTTTGGGCTGATTTCCCAAAGAACCCGACTCAGAGAAGACCCGGTCCCGGCGCGCCGGGGGCCACTACCGGCCTAACACCGTCCGCGGGCTGATCCTCCATCAGAAGGACTTGGGCCCCCGAGCGGCGCTGGGGAGGCGGTCTTCCGTATGCCACATTTCCCGCGCCCGCCGGACAGGCGGGGATTCGGCGCTGGGCTCTTCCCTCTTCACTCGCCGTTACTGAGGGAATCCTGGTTAGTTTCTTTTCCTCCACAGCTTGTGTCCCTAGGTGGTCCCTGCGGGTCGGTACGGCAAGAGCGGTATTCAAACAGCAAGCACTGGGGTATGAAAATACAGACCCCTGTGTACTTACTTGGTAGAGGTTTTGCTAGGAGTAAGAATTTGTTGAGGATAATGTCAGTTTCTTAATAAGATCTCATGCTTTGACTGTTGAGGAGATTAGTGATGGCTTGTAAGCTGTTGTTCCAAAGTGCGATGGCTTTGTTAATAGATTCTGTTATGGGAATAAGAATCTGAACATCGTCTGCATAGATGTAGTGAATGAGGTTAAGACTAGTTAACAGTTGGCAAAGGGGAAGGAGGAAACGGCGGGGGAAACGGCGAAGCTGCTGCCAGGGGGGGCTATAACACGCGCCGCCGGAGCGGCGGGCCACCTGTATATACAATATATACAGCTTCTGAGCAGAGAATTTATTGATGGTGCGTGTTAGGTGGAGTTCGGGAAGGCTTGCCTGAAAAGCCATGTCTTGAGTCTTTCCAGAAAGGTTAGGAGGCGAGGTTCATTTCTGAGATCTCCCCGTGTACAACATTTTGAATTAAACATGCCACTTTATATTGTATGCGATATTGGATGGACATGCACAGCATTCCAGGTCAAACCCTTTTAGAGACGTCAAGCCTCGACAGACAAAGTAAAGAGTAAGAAATTGTTGAACTTGGAGGTGGACCCTTGTCCGGGGGAAACAGCGAAGCTGCTGCCGGGGGGGGGGGGGGGGGGGCAATAACACGCGCCGGAGCCGGTATTTAACCTTAGATGGAGTTTACCACCCACTTTGGCCTGCATTCCCAAACAAACAGACTACGAGAAAACCCGGTCCCGGAGCGCCGGGGGCCGCTACCGGCCTAACACCGTCCGCGGGCTGAGGCTTGATGAGAAGGACTTGGGCCCCCGAGCGGCGCCAGAGAGGCGATCTTCCGTACGCCACATTTCCCGCGCCCGCCGGACGAGCGGGGATTCGGCGCTGGGCTCTTCCCTCTTCACTCGCCGTTACGGAGGGAATCCTGGTTAGTTTCTTTTCCTCCGCGGCTTGTGTCCATAGGTGGGATTGACCTCTGTCCTATAATGATGTGCCTCTTCATCCAGGCCTAGTGTTCCTACTGGTGTTTTAAGTCCATTGCTGTGCCTGCCTGTTCATCCAGACCTTGTGTTCCCACACGTATTATTATTTCTGAGAGATCTTCCAATTCCTTTGTCATTTTATGAAGTGCATAAGTAGGGTAGCTAAATGAGGAGAATATTGGAGGGGCGAAGTTCCATATTCAAAGCTGAGTAGCTGTACTTATCGAGTGAAAGTTTGAAGGATCAGGGAAGGCTTGTAAGAATAGCCAAGTTTGTTAATAGATTCTGTTATGGGAATAAGAATCTGAACATCGTCTGCATAGATGTAGTGAATGAGGTTAAGACAAGTTAACAGTTGCCAAAGGGGAAGGAGGAAACGCCGGGAGGGGGGGCTATAACACGCGCCGCCGGAGCAGCGGGCCACCTGCCCCCCCTGGGCCTTCCCAGCCGAACCGTAGCCGGTTGCGGCGCACCGCCGCGGAGGAAATGCGCCCTGCGGGGGCCGGGGCCGTCCAGGAGGCGTTCCCCGCCGCTCCCCCACCCCCCGCGAAAGGGGTGGGGGTGGGGAATCCGCCGAAACCCCGGTCCGACCGAACCCGCCGGGTTGAATCCTGCGGGCGGACTGCACGGACCCCACCCATTTACCTCTTTACAATTTCACGCCCTCTTGAACTCCCTCTTCAAAGTTGTTTTCAACTTTCCCTTGCGGTACTTACTTATTTATTTTATTTATTTAAGGTTTTTTTATACCGGCATTCATGAAATCGTTCACATGATGTCGCTTTACAGAAAACAGGGGTGCAAAGAAAACAACCTATAACATAAATACACGTGGTGAAGAGATGCAGTTACAATTAACTGGGGCTATGAACTGGGAGTGTAAGAAATAAAGAGGGATAGAGGAGGTTAATTATATACATGTGTAGAATATAAAAATATACAAGAGTACATTACAAATATGGCGTCCAATATATACAGCTTCTGAGCTGAGAATTTATTGATGGTGTGTGTTAGGTGCAGTTCGGGAAGGCTTGCCTGAAAAGCCATGTCTTGAGTCTTTTCCGAAAGGTTAGGAGGCAAGGTTCATTTCTGAGATCTGGGGGGATGGAGTTCCATAACGGTGGACCTGCTGTGGAAAGGGCTCAATCTCTAAAGGTGCTGTGATAAGTGGTTTTGGAGGGTGGAACAAGGAGGCATCCTCTGTAGGCTTCCCTGGTCGGTCTTGTGCATTTGTATAAAAGGAGAGGAATTTGTAGGTCGATTATGGTGTGTTGGTGAAAGATTTTGTATATCAAGGTGATGGATTTGTAAATGACTCTGAACTGAATTGGTAACCAGTGGAGGTCTTTTAGGACTGGGGAAATGTGGTCTCTTTTCCTAGTGTTTGTTAGTAGACGGGCTGCTGCGTTTTGAACCATTTGGAGTGGTTTTGTGTATGAGGAAGGGAGTCCAAGAAATGTAGAGTTGCAGTAGTCTAATTTGGAGAAAATGAGGGCTTGGAGGATCCTGGTTAGTGTCTTTTCCTCCGCGGCTTGTGTCCCTAGCTGTGATTGAACTCTGTCCTCGAATGATGTGCCTCTTCATCCAGGCCTTGTGTCCCTAGCTGGAATCGACCTCTGTGCTCGACTGCTGCGCCTCTTCATCCCGGCCTTGTGTTCCCACAAGTGTTTTAACTCCGTTGCTGTGCCCGTTCCTGCAGGCCTTGTGTTCCTCTGGGGATAGGGAAATACATACAGTAACTGAGTGTAAGCAAGTATGATTTGCATTGAATACAAGAATGTCAGTATATAAAAATGACAAATAAATATAAAAATAAATGAAGTGCTATAAACTTTTTAAAAAAAGAATATAAATCATTAAAAAAAAAATTGTACTATCCGAGTATCAGTGTTCATCCATGTTCCTACTGGTGTTTTAACTCCATTGCTGTGCCTGCCTGTTCATCTAGGCCTTGTGTTCCCACAGGTGTTTTAACTCAGTGGCGGTGCCTGTTCATCCAGGCCTTGTGTTCCTCTGGGGATAGGGAAATACCTACAGTACCTGAGTGTAATCAAGTATGACGTGCTAGAAACGTTTTCGAATAAGAATATAAATACATTAAAAAAACACATAATTACTATCCGAATATCCGTGTTCATCCAGGCCTTGTGTTCCCACAGGTGTTTTAACTCAGTTGCTGTGCCCATTCTTCCGGGCCTTGTGTTCCCACAGGTGTTTTAACTCAGTGGCGGTGCCTGTTCATCCAGGCCTTGTGTTCCCACAGGTGTTTTAACTCAGTGGCTGTGCCTGTTCATCCAGGCCTTGTGTTCCCACAAGTGTTTTAACCTGGTTGCTGTGCCTGTTCATGCAGGCCTTGTGTCCCTAGCTGGAATTGACCTCTGTCCTCGAATGATGTACCTGTTCATCCAGGCCTTGTGTTCCCACACGTATTGGGGCGGATTTTCAGCGCCCTGCTCGCCTAAATCCGCCCAAAACCGGGCGGATTTAGGCGAGCAGGGCCCTGCGCGCCGGTAAGCCTATTTTACATAGGCCTACCGGCGCGCGCAGACCCCGGGACTCGCGTACGTCCCGGGGTTTTCGGAGGGGGGCGTGTCGGGGGCGTGTCGGGGAGCGGGCCCGGTCGACGCGGCGTTTCGGGGGCGTATCGGCCGCGTTTTGGGGGCGGGTACGGGGCGTGGCTATGGCCCGGGGGCGTGGCCGCGCCCTCCGTACCCGCCCCCAGGTCGCGGCCCGGCGCGCAGCAGGCCCGCTGGCGCGCGGGGATTTACGTCTCCCTCCGGGAGGCGTAAATCCCCCGACAACGGTAAGGGGGGGGGTGTAGACAGGGCCGGGTGGGTGGGTTAGGTAGGGGAAGGGAGGGTAAGGTGAGGGGAGGGCAAAGGAAAGTTCCCTCCGAGGCCGCTCCGATTTCGGAGCGGCCGCTCCGATTTCGGAGCGGCCTTGGAGGGAACGGGGGGAGGCAGCGCGGCTCGGCGCGCGCAGGCTATACAAAATCGATAGCCTTGCGCGCGCCGATCCAGGATTTTAGTGGATACGCGCGACTCCGCGCGTATCTACTAAAATCCAGCGTACTTTTGCTTGAGTCTGATGCGCAAGCAAAAGTAGGCTGTTCGCGCGCCTCTTAAAATCTACCCCATTCTTATTTGTGAGAGATCCTAGGCTCCAATTCGTTTGTCATCAGCTGAAGTGCGTAAGTACAGTCTGAATTCACTAGACGCCAACGGAATTCACTAGACGCCAACGATATTCACTGGACGCCAATGTAAACACCGGGTACACACAACTCTAGGGGTGGACCCGTTCCAGGGAGTCCTTCCCTGAACAAGCATGAGGGTGGAGGTGGGCTTTACTGCACACCCACCTGACGGACCATGCCCATACCGCTGCCAATATTCTAGCATGCATCAGAAAGATGCTGGCGAGCTACCAGTGTTTTAACCTAGTTCCTGTGCCTGTTCATGCAGGCCTTGTGTCCCTAGCTGGGATTGACCTCTGTCCTCGAATGAAGTGCCTGTTCATCCAGGCCTTGTGTTCCTACTGCTGTTTTAACTCCATTGCTGTGCCTGCCTGTTCATCCAGACCTTGTGTTCCCACACGTATTCTTATTTCTGAGAGATCCTCCAATTCCTTTGTCATCTGCTGAAGTGCGTAAGTACCGTCTGAATTCACTAGACGCCAACGGAATTTACTAGACGCCAACGATATTCACTGGACGCCAATGTAAACACCGGGTACACACAACTCTAGGGGTGGACTCTTTCCAGGGAGTACTTCCCTGCACAAAGGAAAGGGAACTTTCTCCTGGGCCAATTGATAAGAAAACCACAATTCTGCAGCCAAAAATAGGCTGGAAATCCTTCCCCCATTGACTTTAATGGGCGACATATGTACATATACCCAACTCATTGAATTTTTTTTATGTCCATATTGACCGCAAGTGGGACCCCCTTTCGGACATAAGAAATATGAACATAAAATTTTGCTCTGCACATCCCTAGTATATTGTAGGGGTGTGCATTCGGTCCCTACATATTGGCAATCCACAACGGATGTGCCAATATTCGTTATATTCTTGGGGAAGCGAAACGTATCACAATTCCCCACGAATACAACAAATTTTCGCCGAATTATTCAGGGCCGACGGTCAGTGACATAGTGAGGGCAAAGGCTAGCGGCTGCCAGTACTCTAAATGGCGCCGGTGCTAGCCTTTGCCCTCACTATATCACAGGGGCCGACCGTCGGCTCCTGTGACATAGTGAGGGCAAAGGTAGCGCCGGCGCCATTTTGAATACTGGCAAAACGTCCAGATTGCAGGAGGTCGCTCCTGGACCCCTGCTGGACTTTTGGCAAGTCTTGTGGGGGTCAGGAGGCTCCCCCAAGCTGGCCAAAAGTCCCTGGGGGTCCAGCGGGGGTCCGGGAGCGATCTCCTGCACTCGTGCCGTCGGGTGCCAGGAATCAAAATGGCACTGATAGCCTTGCCCTTACTATGTCACAGGGGCTACCGGTGCCATTGGTCAGCCCCTGTCACATGGCCATCGGTGCCATCTTGTGCTCCTACCATGTGACAGGGGCTGACCAATGGCACCGGTAGCCCCTGTGACATAGTAGGTCAAAGGCTATCCGGCGCCATTTTGAAGTAGTATCGAGGGTGTGAGAATGCAGGGCATGGGTCCCGGACCCCCCGCTGGACCACCAGGGAGTTTTGGTAAGTCTTGGGGGGGTCAGGAGGGTGGGGGGTTGTAGTAAATTTTAATTTTAGCCGGGTAACGAATAGGATTAGACGTATAACCGTATCGGGGCGCCATACGGACGTATGCAACGTATCTGCCCCCTGACGAATACGTATCCTGAATGCAACGTATGGTGTCCCTCTGCACATCCCTAGTATATTGGTCTCCCAGCATAACTGCTTAAAGCCTTGCAGATGTTACAAAATGTTGCTGCAAGATTGATTTAAGGCCAGTCATCTTTCTCTCATGCTCCTGGAGTTATATTAGTTATGTTGAGGAAGGTCAAAGATGAACAAACGTGCAAATATTACACTTAATCTGAAAGGGCCAGAGAACAACTTCTTTACAGTCAAGTTACATTTGTGCACTGGATTATTATGGATAAGTTCTGTTCCTTGATATCAAAGACTTTGCTTACAAGTACTAGGGGTGTGCATTCGGATTGACCGCATTAGTAAAACGCAACTCATATTTTTTTTTTACTTAAAAAATTGATTCGACATAAACGATTGGATTTCCCACATATCGAACATAGATATGTTCGATATGTGGGAAATCGCGATTGTTGAGCCAAAATAAAAATATAAACCCCCTCACCCTCCTTAATCCCCCCCCCCCGACTTACCACAACTCCCTGGTGATGGAGCGAGGAGTGAGGACGCCATTTCTGCAATCCTTGGCGAGAAGCATGTGACGTCGGCGGCACGTCGAGTGACGCCGGCGTCACGTGATTCCCGGCTCGTTCGCGCCGGACGGCTCGTTCGGCCCAAAAAGAACTTTTGGCCAGCTTGAGGGGGTCAGGAGGCCCCCCCAAGCTGGCCAAAAGTTCTTTTTGGGCCGAACGAGCCGTCCGGCGCGAACTTGCCGGGAATCATGTGACGTCAGCGTCACGTGATTCCCGGCTCGTTCGCGCCGGACGGCTCGTTCGGCCCAAAAAGAACTTTTGGCCAGCTTGGGGGGGTCAGGAGGCCCCCCCAAGCTGGCCAAAAGTTCTTTTTGGGCCGAACGAGCCGTCCGGCGCGAACGAGCCGGGAATCACGTGACGCCGCGTCACTCGACGTGCCACCGACGTCACATGCTTCTCGCCAAGGATTGCAGAAATGACGTCCTCACTCCTCGCTCGATCACCAGGGAGTTGTGGTAAGTCTGGGGGGGGGATTAAGGAGGGTGAGGGGGTTTAAATTTTTTTTTTGCACATATGTACATATACCCAACTCATTGGATTTTTTTTATGTCCATATTGGCCGCAAGTGGGACCCCCTTTCGGACATAAAAAATATGAACATAAAATTTTGCTCTGCACATCCCTAACAAGTACCTTTATTTGTATAAAAAAAAAATGTGCTTTCTAAATGAAAGTGACTGTTTAAATGGTATAATGCCATTTTAGAGAATTCCCTATTTACAGCATGAATTATGAAAGTCTCTCTTAATGGTTATATGGTGTGTGTTTGGTGACATTTTTTAAAATATGAACAGTTTATTCTACAGGAAAAGCAGCTGTGTATCACAAATTAGTTGTGACTCCAGCCTCCAAGTCCCCTTCTTCACTTGCATCCACCGCTGTGCAACAAAGATGCAGTTTGCATACTCCTAAGGAGTGGTTAGAAGCTCTAGTGAAGAAGCAAGCAAGACAGATGAGATCTGTCTTGCTTGCTTCTTCACTGGGGATATGAGGGTTAGACTATGACCCAGCTGTGATTTAACTCAGAACTGAAGTCTTAAGTGCATGGCAGTTGAATGATGCTTTTACATTTAAGCCTTAGAAATACCAGTGCACTGAAAATTCTGTGATATTCTAAACTATACTTCAACAGCATCCTTAAATATAAGAGAAATATGTTCATTCATTGTCCTAAAATTGATGCTATCTAAGAAGTATTAAGACAATATTCTTTCTTCTCAGATATTGACACCTGCACCAAGTGCCCGGAAGACAAATGGGCAAATCAAATGAAAGATGCCTGCATCCTAAAAGTGATTACCTTCCTCTCCTATGAAGAACCCTTGGGGATAGCTTTGACTTTTTTTAGTATTTTCTTCTTTTTCATCAGTGCAACTATTCTAGGAATCTTCATTAATTACCGAGAAACTCCCATAGTGAGAGCCAACAACCAAGACCTAAGCTATATTCTCCTCATCTCCCTCATGCTCTGCTTCCTCTGCTCCTTGATATTCATCGGCCGTCCCAGGCAGGTGACCTGTATTCTCCGACAGACTGCTTTTGGCGTCATTTTCTCCATCTCTCTTTCCTCTGTATTGGCAAAAACCATCACTGTGGTCATGGCTTTCCAAGCTAACAAGCCTGGAAGCAAGCTCCGGAAATGGATGGGTTCCAGGGTCTCAAACTCTATTGTTCTTTCATGCTCCCTCTTTCAAGTTCTCCAGTGTTGTGTCTGGTTGGGCACTGCTCCCCCGTTCCCATATCTTAACAAGCAATCAGAAACTGGAACAATTCTAATTGAATGTAATGAAGGCTCAATAATTGCTTTTTACTGCGTTCTGGGTTACCTGGGATTTCTGGCTGGTATCAGCTTCCTCATAGCCTTCCTAGCAAGGAATTTACCTGAAAGTTTCAATGAGGCCAAGTACATCACCTTCAGCATGCTGGTGTTCTGCAGCGTTTGGGTGTCCTTCATCCCAACATATCTGAGCACCAGGGGAAAGTACATGGTGGTTGTGGAGATATTTGCTATCCTAGCCTCCAGCGCTGGACTGCTGGGCTGCATTTTTATCCCCAAGTGCTATATTATTCTACTGAGGCCTGACAGAAACAACAGAAAGTATCTATCAAAAAACTGGAATGATTAATATTTGTATAAGTGAAATATGGCATTATTTTAATTATTTGGGCACTCCAACTTGATTGATGTGTATTCTGCACTGAAACTTCATCACTGATTAAAACATAATTCATTTTTATACATTCTTTTAATAGTCAAGAGATTTTTATTCAGTTTCAAAATAACATTTACTTATTGAAGAACATATTGACAACTTATTTTACATATTCAATATTATTTTAGTAGCAGCAACCAACATGCACATACATTGTTACAAGGACTAGAGTAGAATTAATTAGCTGTAAAGTAAAAAGTAAATAAACAGATGAGAAGAGGACAATGTTTAATATCATTTCAATACAATGAGATAACATACTTAAAATAAGATTTACATATTCTTTTCTTGTTGTTGATTAAAAGTTTAAATTCCTTTTACTTCAGATTGAGGTCTGGTGCCTACCATTAACCACATTCTAAAGAGAATGGGACAACAACTCAATAGAAATCCTGCACCTCCACTTCTGCAAACAAATTCTCTATACCCACAGAAGCACTCTTAATAATGGGTAAAGAGCTAAACATGTTGCTTTTCCTTACTGTTCACCATATAAAACAGAATATAAAAATTATGGTACAATCTCAGTAACAGAGATAAATGTTCTTCATTACCAGGCACTGCATGTGAAGTAATATAAAATCCTGCAAAAAAAACCCCACAAATGTGACAAACCTATTACATCTAAACAGAACTAACACCAATAATACAAAATAATACAAAAAGGCAAGAGTAAAAATACTGGAATGCACCCTAGATCACTCACACACCTCACAATGGGAACTACAGATTGGAAAGCAGAACAAGGAGATTGCTACAAATCCCTGCAGAAACACCTACACTCAGGCAGATCACCTCATCCTGGTCATTCACACAGAACACAAACAGTCCCACACTAAATGCAAATTATTCAATACAAATATGCACACATGTGTTGTGAAATAGGGGTTTTAGTGGACCCTTGGGCCGACCTGTGTGAGACTGGGGATAGGTGTACTATAGTCTCTTGAGGTAGACAGGTCAGGAGGCTGGTACCAGGCAGGAGGTGGACGTGTGCTTCACCCTGGAAGCCAGAGCTCCTGCAGGAGGAGCTAATAGGAGCCCGGCCACTGGGACTTAGGTGATTCATCCTGGAAGCCGGTACTCCCCCAGGAGGAGCCTGTAAGAGCATGGCCGCTGGGACTTAGGTGATCACAGCGGCTGGAACTGAAGAAGGCAGGCAGGGATCCGGAGTCAGGCTGGTACTGTAGAAGAGTGATGGCTGGAACCAAGTGGGAACTGAAGCAGGGCTGGCCTCTGGGACCAGGCAGGAACTGGAGCAGGACTGGCCACTGGGACCAGACAGGAACTGTAGCAGGACTGGCCGCATGGAGCAAGCTGGAACTGAAGCAGAGGTTAAGCAAGCAGCCAGGCAAAAGCAAGATTGGGCACAGGACTAGGCAAGTCTCAGGCAGGAACGGAGTTGCTAACGCAATAGCACACTCCGGGGCATGGCACAATCAGAGAACTGCAAGGAACCCTGTTGCTAGGCAAAGTCCTGGGCTCTGCGGCAGGCTTAAGTAGACCGGGGCGTCTGACGACACGGGTAGGGCGGAGCCTCCAGTGGCGGGAAACGGCCTTGATAAGCATGGCTTGTGCGCGTGTGCCTAGAGAGAAGGCGTCCAGGCAGGGCTTCTCGGTGGTGTCCCCCCGGCGGGGATGCCACGAAACAGGCTGCAGACCCTCGGAGATGGGCAGGGACCAAGGAGGTAAGGACACAGTTACGGTGGGATTGCAACAGTACCCCCCCCTCTTATGTCCCCTCTTAGCAGGCCCGGGTTTACCTGGGTGGTCCTGACGGAAGGCTTTCAGTAAATCCTTGTCAAGGATGCTGCGGGCTGGCTCCCACGTGTCGTCCTCAGGTCCGCAACCCTCCCAGGCGATGAGGTACTCCCAGCGACGTTGATGGAATCTGACGTCAAGGACTTCGCGGACTTGGTAGGTGGTGTCTCCTGACACAGCAGGGTCCACAGATTCGGGAGTTTGAGGATGGTACCTGGAGAGGATGAGAGGCTTCAAAAGGGACACGTGGAAGACGTTGTGCATGTGCATGGAGGAGGGTAAGCGCAAACGATAGGAGACAGCTCCTACATGCTCAGCAATGCGGAATGGTCCACAGAATCTGGGGGTGAGTCTGCGGGAAGGAATCTGAAGCTGTAGATTCTTGGTGCTCAACCAAACACAATCTCCTGGAAGGTAGACTGGTGCTGGCTGGTGGTGGCTATCTGCCCATCTTTTGGCGGCATGAGCAGCCCGTTGCATTTTCTTTTGGATGGACATCCATAGGGCGAGTAGCTGGCAGGCAGAGAGTTGCACTGCTGGCAGTGTGCTGGGTTCTGGAGAGGGCAAGGGTGGCCGAAGTTGCTTCCCATAGATGGCCAAAAACGGGGAGCTTCCTGTGGCAGAGTGTGTATGATTATTGTATGAGAACTCCGCCCATGGGAGCAGCTTGGCCCAGTTGTTTTGTCTTTTGTTCACAAAAGAACGCAGGAAGGTCTTCAGCGTGCGATTCATACGTTCAGTCTGCCCATTACTCTGTGGATGGAAGGCTGACGAGAGGCTCAGCTGAACCTTGAAGCATTTACATAATGCCTTCCAATAGCAGGCTGTAAATTGTGGTCCTCGGTCTGACACTATGTCCTGGGGAAGACCGTGAAGCCGGAACACATGCTGGACAAACAGGTTGGCCAGGTCGGGCACAGATGGCAGTTTCAAGAGGGGGACAAAATGTGCCATTTTAGAGAACCGGTCCACTACCACCCAGATGACCATGTTCCTGTCTGATGCTGGGAGGTCCACCACAAAGTCTGTGGAGATATGCGTCCAGGGCTCCACCGGAATAGGCAAGGTATGTAACAGGCCTCTGGGTTTCCCTCCAAGTGGTTTCTGTAAGGCGCAGGTGGGACTGGAGTCCACAAAGAGACGTACGTCTTGTTTTACTGTTGGCCACCAGTAGTAGCGTTTAAGGAGGTCGAGGGTCCTGGACCGACCCGCATGTCCTCCCATGAGGGATTCATGGGCCCATGCTAACACAACCCTCTGGGCGTGGCGTGGAACTACGGTCTTTTCTTCGGAAGTCACGGAGGTGGTGGCAAGACACACCTTCCTTGGATCTAAGATGTACTGGGGCATCTCAGGGGTCTCTTCTAGTTCAGTGGATCGTGACAAAGCATCAGCTCGCACGTTCTTCGAGCCAGGGCGTTATCAAAGAATAAAGTCAAACCGGTCAAAGAATAGAGACCATCGGGCTTGTTTCGGGTTCAGACGCTGGGCTTGGTGTAAGAATGAGAGGTACTTATGGTCGGTATAAATAGTGAAGGGATGCTGAGCTCCCTCTAGCCACTGCCTCCATTCCTCCAGGGCGAGTTTCACGGTGAGCAGTTCTTTGTCGCCGATCCCATAGTTACTTTCAGCTGGGGAAAACCTCCTTGAGATGTAAGAACATGGGAGAAGTTGCCCAGTGTCGGAGTGCTGGCTCAAGACTGCTCCGACAGCTACATTCGAGGCATCCACTTCAACCAGGAATGGTCGACTGGGGTCAGGGTGGCGGAGGCACGTATCTCGTAAGAAGGACTTCTTCAATTCCTCAAAGGCTTGGCAGGCTGGGGCTGGCCAGTCCGCCACATTGGCTCCCTTCCGGGTGAGGGCAGTCAAAGGAGCCACTATGCGAGAATAGCCAGGGATAAAATGGCGGTAAAAGTTAGCGAAGCCAAGGAAGCGTTGTAAGGCCTTGAGATCTGTTGTGGGATAGGGGTTTTAGTGGACCCTTGGGCCGACCTGTGTGAGACTGGGGACAGGTGTACTATAGTCTCTTGAGGTAGACAGGTCGGGAGGCTGATACCAGGCAGGAGGTGGACGTGTGCTTCACCCTGGAAGCCAGAGCTCCCGCGGGAGGAGCCCATAGGAGCCCGGCCACTGGGACTTAGGTGATTCACCCTGTAAGCTGGTACTCCCCCAGGAGGAGCCTGTAGGAGCCCACCACTGGGACTTAGGTGATCACAGCGGCTGGAGCTGAAGCAGGCAGGAAGTGATCTGGAGTCAGGCTGGTACTGTAGAAGAGTGATGGCTGGAACCAAGTGAGAACTGAAGCAGGCCTGGCCTCTGGGACCAGGCAGGAACTGTAGCAGGACTGGCCACTGGGACCAGACAGGAACTGTAGCAGAACTGGCCGCACGGAGCAAGCTGGAACTGAAGCAGAAGTTAAGCAAGCAGCCAGGCAAAAGCAAGATTGGGCACAGGACTAGGCAAGTCTCAGGCAGTAATGGAGTTGCTAACACAATAGCACACTCCGGGGCACGGCACAATCAGAGAACCGCAAGGAACCCTGTTGCAAGGCAAAGTCCTGGGCTCCGCGGCAGGCTTAAGTAGACTGGGGCGTCTGACGACACGGGTAGGGCGGAGGCTCCAGTGGCGGGAAACGGCCTTGATAAGCTCGGCTTGTGAGTGCGCGCGCGCCTAGAGAGAAGGCGTCTGGGACTGGGATCGCAACACACATGGACTAAAGTGAAAACCATAAGAAGCCAGGCTGTGTAGGCAATGCAAATCCAGAAAAACAGAAATAAATTTCCTCCTGTACATTCAAAATACAAATATATCAGAAATGCTGATAGTGAAAAATCAATAAACAGAAAAAAAAACCTCTGCATAATCCATAGGGAAACAGGAGAAAATGCAACTATAAAGGTGCAATTTGTGCTGCCCTGAAACCATGGATAATTTGCATCAGCAGCAGAACCTGGGGTTCATGGTTTATACCTTCCTCATTGCTTGATAATAGGAGCAGGTTGTATCCATTGTTTTTATTTTTTGCTCTGTTTATCAGCATCTAAGGTGGTTCTTTTTGCATTTTGGGGTCTTCCCCCTGTATTTACCCCACCATTTTGTGGGATGTGTCTCAGAGATATTAATGACCCCTGAGCATGTGCAAAGGGTATTTCTTCCAACTGAAGAAGATTAATCAGTGGCTTTTCTGCTCCCCTGGTGGGCTGACCACATTTGAAGGGTCCTTGCTGCTTCACTATGAACTGAACCAGGAGATTTTGTAGTTTTGAGAGTTTGGGAGTTTAAGAAGAAATGATTTTTTGGTAGATTTTTGAGACATGCAAAGTTTTTCTATTGTTGGATATTTGGAGCAATTTCTAAAATTAGGGCAAACCCCCATATTTGGAAGGGTTGAATTCTTTGGCTTTATTTGACTTTATGCCCATTAAACAGTGAAAGAGAAGACATGGAATACTGTTGGTTTTGTAGAGAAGTGTGGAGTTTTCTCAGTTTTTAAGAAATGATTTTTTTTCCTCTCACTAATACTTGTTTTTTGCTACATGAAGATATTTTCCCATTCTCTGAGGGGAAGGATTCTTAGACAATAAAAGGTTCATTTTTAAAATGCCAGAATATGGAAATCCTGACAGATATGTGCATGGATGGGCCGAGTGTGTGCTGAGTGCATTTCAAAATGGCCCAGCCATGAGTGTATCTGCCGGTTAACGCAGACGGACTGGCACAGCAGAAAGGGGCAGGCTGGGGGTGGGGTCTGGGTGATACAGGGGGCGGGTGCCGGCTAGAACAGGGTCATTTTGTGCTGTCCTGGGGACTCGCACGCTGGCAGCCAGCCAGTGTGCACAACTTATTTCGCCTTGGAAGATGAAGTGAGTTGTAAAACAAAAAAGTGTTTAAGAGTTATGGGAGGTTAGGGGTTGGGAAGAGAGGGGACAAGGAAGAAAAGACAGGTAGGGGGATAGGAAAGTTCCTTCTCTTTAATTGGTTAAGTGTAGAGTGATTGTAGTTATCAGGATTGAATCCACAACAGCACCAGGGGCCACAGAAATTGGTCCTCCCTCCAGCTGGATGAACTCCATCAATCCCAGTGGCTTAGTCACACTATGTAGGAGAGAAGAAGAGGTCCCAGCTTTAGACGAGTTACACTGGGAACTATGTGACCTTCCTCACCCCTCAAATCAATAGGGATGTGAATCGTTTTTTGACGATTTAAAAAAAATCATCAGATATTTTTTAAATTGTCAAAAATCGTTAGAGTCGCGATACAATAGAAATTCCCCCGATTTATCGTGAAAAATCATAAATCGGGGGAGGGGAGAGGGCGGGAAAACTGGCAAACCAAAACATCCCCTAACCCACCCCGCCCTTTAAAACAAATCCCCCCCCCCAAAATGTTTTAAATTACCTGGTGGTCCAGTAGGGGGGGGGGGTCCCGGCTCAATCTCCCACTCTCGGGCCATTTTGGCTGCCACTAATATAAATGGCGCCGATGGCCCGATAAAACAAAAAACCCACCCGACCCTTTAAAATTACCCCCTTAGCCTCCCCCACTCCCCCGACCCCCCCAAAAAAAACTTTTTACACATACCTGGTGGTCCAGGGGGGCCGCGGGACCGATCTTCCATTCCCACGCTAACAGCTGCGCTAAAAAAATGGCACCAATGGCCCTTTGCCCCTACCATGTGAAAGGGCAATTATTGCGCCGGTGCCATTTTGAATATTGGCAATACGGCCGGAGGGCAGAAGATCGCTCCCGGACCCCCGCTGGACCCCCAGGGACTTTTGGTTAGCTTGGGAGGGCCTCCTGACCCCCACAAGACTTGCGAAAAGTCCAGCGGGGGTCCAGGAGCGACCTCCTGCACTCCGGCCGTATTGCCAGTATTCAAAATGGCGCCGGCGCTACCTTTGCCCTGTCACATGGTAAGGGCAAAGGGCCATCGACGCCATTTTTTTGGCGCAGCTGATAGCGTGGGAACGGGAGATCGGTCCCGCGGCCCCCCTGGACCACCAGTTATGTGTTAAAAGTTTTTTGGGGGGGTCGGGAGAGTGGGGGAGGCTAAGGGGGTAATTTTAAAGGGTCGGGTGGGGTTTTTTATCGGCGCGGGCCTCATTAGTGATGTGAATTGGAATCGGAACCGATTCCAATTCACATCTCGTAACGATCAGATTTCCCTCCCCCCCCAGCCGAACCCGATCGTTAAAACGATCGGGCACACGATTCACATCCCTACAAATCAATACCTCCCATGAACAGAAGTTAAAGATGTGGCCTGAACAGGGACCCACTGTGACCATCCTGAAGGATTAATATGAAGAAGACCCTGTTTAGATGGGACTATTTTGTAGAGATGTGCTTTGGGTAAAAATGCCTTGTTGGGCTTAATTTCAGCCCCCCCCCCCCCCCCCCCCATGGGAATTTCATTTTTCACGCGGTTCTTTTTTTTTTTCAGGGGCCCGGATTTTTGTGTTTGTGTGCGCTAACTCCCGATAGTGCGCACTAACCTGGCAGAGTTACTGTGCACTAACGGGGAGTTAGCACGAACTAACTAAAAAATGAATTTTTTCTGAAATTTCGGGAAACATTCAATCGTTTTCGGTTCTCCCAAACCATTCAGGAAAAACGATTGCACATCCCTACTATTTTGTGCATTTTATTAAGGTGACAGATGAATTGGGATGTGAAAGTCAAGTCTCCCAATATACAGAGCCCTGATTGTTTTGGCAATGTCTGTTAACAAAAAGTTCTACTTTGGTATTTTTAAAACATTTTCATTTATTTTCATGTTTTCAAGTATATTTTGTGTTTTTCCAATTTCCTTTACAGAGTTGTTTATATTATGGAATGTTTTAATACCAGTGCTGGTTGAAAAACCCTATTAAGAATGCAGGTATTCAAAAAGGCATAAAAGTAGATTGCTGAGAGAGCAGAAAGTGATGAACTGTATATATTTTAGGGATGTGCATTCATTTGCAACATATTGGCAATCCACAACATATAGGGCCATATTTGTATTTGTTGTGCCGTGAAATGTATCATATTTTCCATGAATACAACACATCTTCACCGAATTATTCTGCCGTCTAAAGGAGCAAATTTAATCAAACCCCTACCCTCCTGACCCCCCCAAGACTTGCCAAAAGTCCCTGGTGGTCCATCAGGGGTCCGGGAGCAATCTCCTGCACTCGAGCCGTCAGCTGCCAGTAATCAAAATGGCTCCGATAGCTTTTGCCCTTACTATGTCACAGGGGCTACCAGTGCCATTGGTCGGCCCCTGTCACATGGTAGGAGCACAAGAGGGCACCAGCCGTCTATTGCGCCTACCATGTGACAGGGGCTGACCAATGGCACCCGTTAGCCCCTGTGACATAGTAAGGGCAAAAGCTATTGGCACCATTTTGAATACCGGCAGCTGACAGCGTGAATGTAGTAGATGGCTCCAGGACCCTCGCTGGACCACCAGGGAGTTTTGGCAAGTCTTGGGGGGGTCAGGAGGATGGGGAGTTATAGTTAATTAAATTTTAGCCGGGAAACGAATAAGAATGGAATGCATGAACGGATCGGGCCCCCCCCCCCCCCTTGCCGAATGCAACGTATCTGCCCCCCGACTAATACGAATACCAAATGTAATGTATGCGGTCCCTCTGCACATCCATAATATATTTGGTCAAGTACACAAATGTTGAGCAGCAAAAAATGTCTGCAAACTAATTAAAATGTGGAGTAAACAGAGAAGCAGTAAAGCTATACACATAAATGTATCTGAGTAAGTTTAGATGAATATGTTCAGTGGGAGATTTGTCCTGATACAAATATATGGAATAAAGATAGCTGGTTAACATTATTTGGATAACTTACCTCTCACCATTCTACAAAATAAAGACCTTATCTTTTAGATTATGGCCTTTTATGTTTGTGTACATTTTTTGTATGGATGGTATATTTATTTGTTAATTAAAGTATTTTAATTATGTTTATTTTATGTTTGTGTATATTTAATTCAACTATGTTGTACTGCATCTTGAACATTTTCATAGAAAGACATGGATTAATGAAATTGAATAAAATTGTAAATAAATTGATAATTCATCATTCGAAGATACAATGCAACCTCTACTTCAATGCCCTTCCCTTCTGGCCAAAGAACATACAAACTATTACTAGCCTATAGTTCTTTTAGACAAATTAGATTATCCTTCCATGGAAAGGTTTATTCCCCTCATGATATTTACCCACATAGGAGAGAATTTCAATGGGGTTCTATGCATAAAATAGCACATCCATGTGTAAGTAGCATGTATGCATGAATATGCTGTTTTAAAAACATCTAGTGTATGTATACATTTTCCTATTCATGTGTTGATTTTATTGGGGAAAAATAGATGGTCTAGGTGCATTCTGGAAGGGATTCAGAAGTGCATGCACTGTTTTCTATTTTGGAAGAGATATACATGTATACATAATTAAACTAGTTCATTTATATTAACACCTGCTGTCTTATGGAAGTGAAACTATATTTTTGCACAGTTTTTGGGTGGGAGGACTGGGTGAACTAATGCGGGTTCAGGGTGAAGTGCATTAGGGTGTGGGTAGACCGGATAAGGAGGTATCTATAAACTGATGATTGTAAGTATGCGTGCAAGTAAGCATACTCAAAATGATATACATGTATACTTTATAAAATAATTACCACTACAAATGTAACAATATTTAGATTTAAATGTATTTAAATGTATACATTGCCTAATCCCAAGAAGTTCTAGACAACAAACAGTAATGACAGACATAATAAAAGGTAAAAAAAAATGAGCAAAAAGCATATTGACTAAAGTACACTTATTAAAAACAAATAAATAACATAAAACTGAATACAAAAACAGTCAAGTAAAATAAAAATAACTTGATTGAAATAAAAATGTTTTGAGGAGAGACCTAAGTGTTTTAACAGATTCACCCTGCTGAATTTCTAGAGGTAAATAATTCCAGAAAGTGGGTCCTGCAACAGAGAAAGACCATTCATGAGTTGTGTGCAGTTGAGCGACCTTTGTGGAAGAAACATCAAGGAAGCAGTGTTGTGACAAGCAAATTTTATGAACTGGTTGATAAAAATTGAGAATTGCTTTTGCCCAGGAACATGAAATATCATTGATAAGTTTTTGAATGATAAGACCAATTTTAAATTTGAATCTTTCAGGAATATTCAGTGAGTGATGTGATCATAACGTTTTGTACATGAGATGTGCAGCTGAGTTCAGCAAAATCTGCATGGGAGAGATTGTGGAGGAAGGAAGACCAATATAGAAGCTGTTGCAGTAGACTAAGATGGGGAAGATAGATGCATGGAGAGCAGTTCAAAATTCTGGAGGATGTAGCAATTTTCTTAGACCAAGAAAGATTCTTAGTCTGTAAAAGCCATGTTGAATGATTTGCTTTATTTGAGGTTTGAAAGAAAGAAAATTGTCAATTATGACACCTAGGCTTTTTGCTTGCTTTTGTATTTATTTATTTATTTATTTATTTTGACATTTGTATTGTGAAAGAATGACTGTGGAAGCAGATGGAAGTTTCTTTAATAGGCTTGAATGGGCTAGAAAGAGAAAGAAAGATGGTTTTGGACATGTTTAGTGACAGTTTATTATATTTTAACCAAGACTGTTATGCTCGCCACCCGTGACAGCCCCGTGGTGCGGCCCTCTCACCTTTCTAAGCAACCCTCAGGCTCCAGCTCTCCATCGCTTGCGGCAGTGGGCCGCCGGCTCCGACCTCGGGCTCCCTCTAACACCTCTGGTCCTGCTCCAGTTCCCAGGACTTCTATCCAGGATGCCTCCATCCATTGGGCCTCTCCGTGGGGTTCATGGAGAGAAGCCACTAGCAACGCTGCACCCCTCCCTAGGCGCGCACACATCTCAAACTCTTTTAAAGGGCCCACGGCGGGAACCTGGCTGCGGACTCGGATGCTGACGTCAGATCCTTGAGCATATAAATGTTCAGGTCTCACATGGATGCTTTGCCTTTGCAACAGGTCTCCTCAGTTCCCTGTTTGGTTCCGAGTACTCATTGCCTCCATGCTTCCTCATCCTGTGTTCCTGATTGTCTTCAAGTTCCTGATTCCTTGTTTGTCTCATCTACACTCTGATTGACCTTTGGTGCCGACTTCTGCTATGTCTGACCTTGCCTGCCTTCTCCAAGCCTGATCTCTGCTATGTCTGACCTTGCCTGCCTTCTCCAAGCCTGACCATTGCTACATCTGACCTTGCCTGCCTTCTCCAAGCCTGACTTCTGCTACATCCAACTTTGCCTGCCTTCTCCAAGCCTGACCACTGCTACATCCGACCTTGCCTACCTTCTCCAACCTGGCTTCTGCTATGTCCGACCTTGCCTGCCTTCTCCAAGCCTGACCTCTGCTACGTCCGACATTGACTGCCTTCTCCAAGCCTGACATCTGCTACATCTGGCCAAGCTTGCCATCATTGCTAGGTCTGATGACCACACCTGCCTTCTCTGTGCCTTGACCATTGCTACATCTGACCATGCCTGCCTTCTCCACGCCTTGACCATTGCTACGTCTTACCATTCCTGCCATCTCCGTGCATTGACCATTGCTATGTCTGATCATGGCTGCCTTTTCTGCGCCTCGACCATTGCTATGATTGACCACATCTGCATTCTTTGTGCCCTGACCACTGCTACGGATGACTATGCTATAGACTCTTTCGTTTCCAGAGTTCTATGTTGCTTGCTACACTCCCTGATTGCTGCCAGCCCTCACCTGAGTTCGACAATGAGGAGAGTCCGGGAGCCATTCCTTGCACTCTTATACCCTCGGTGCTGGTTTCATCACCAATGACCAATGGCACCAGTAGCACAGGGGCTACTGGTGCCATTGGTCAGCCCCTGTCACATGGTCATTAGCGCCATCTTGTGCTCCTACCATGTGACAGGAGCTGACCAATGGCACTGGTTGCCCCTGTGATATAGTATGGGCAAAGGCTATCAGCGCTATTTTGAGTACTGGCATCGGACGGCCGGAGTGCAGGAGGTCGCTCCCGGACCCCTGTTGGACCCCCAGGGACTTTTGGCCAGCTTGGGGGGGGGCCTCCTGACCCCCACAAGACTTGACAAAAGTCCAGCAGGGGTCCGGGAGTGACCTCCTGCATGCCGGCCATCCGATGCTAGTACTCAAAATGGCGCCAATCGCCTTTACCCTCATATGTCACAGGTACCGATGGTCGGCCCCTGTGACATAGTGAGGGCAAAGGCAATCGGCGCCATTTTGAATACTGGTAGCAGATCGCCTTTGCCCTCACTATGTCACAGGGGCTGACCTTCGGTACCTGTGACATAGTGAGGGCAAAGGCGATCGGTGCCATTTTGAGTACTTGCATCAGACAGCCGGTGTGCAGGAGGTCGCTCCCGGACTCCCGCTGGACTTTTGGCAAGTCTTGTGGGGGTCAGGAGGCCCCCAAAGCTGGCCAAAATTCCCTGGGGGTCCAACGGGGGTCCCAGAGCGACCTCCTGCACTCCAGCCATCCGATGCCAGTACTCAAAATGGCGCCAATAGCCTTTGCCCATACTATGTCACAGGGGCTACTGGTGCCATTGGTCAGCTCCTGTCACATGGTAGGAGCACAAGATGGCGCCAATGACCATGTGACAGGGGCTGACCAATGGCACCAGTAGCCCCTGTGACAAAGGCTATCAGCGCCATGATGAAACCGGCACCGAGGGTGTGAGTGCAGGGGGGGCTCCCGGACCCCCTGATGGACCACCAGGGAGTTTTGGTAAGTCTTGGGGGGGTTCAGGAGGATGGGGGGTTTGTTTAAATTTTTATTTAGGCGGCCGTATAATTCGGCGAAGATTCATGTATTCGTGGGGAATCGCGATAACGTTTCGCTTCCAAACGAATACTACGAATAGTGCATTATACGTTGCGGATCGCCAATACGGCGAAAACGAATGCACACCCCTAGCCTCTTTTTGCTTTTGAAATATTTGTGCATACTGATACATACACACATATTTTCAGAGCAGAATTATGAGGGATGTTTTAACCTACACAGCTTCTGCCGCACAATGTATAGAACACTAGCAATCATCTCTATGTGTCTACTTACACATGCAAATCCTGTACCATGGATAGGTTTGAAAGTTAGGATTGTATGACATGCAAGACTGATAGGACAGAAAATCAAATATATCCTTTTAGAAGCCAAGCAGGGAGCATCTCTATCAGTGACAGTGATGGCCTACTGTGCTTCCCACTGTCACCTGGCCTTTCTATCCTTTACTGACTGGTTTCATTGCTGTTTGAGCCACAAGAACAGGAAAGCACTGCAGAAACTCACATGTGAGGTTAATCTGAAATGTTTGTAGCCAGTTTAATGTCTGCAGAGTGATGTAGATGATGATGGCCTAGCTGAGGGCAAGGAGAAAACCATAAGCTATATGATGGAGAAGTTTTGGATACTTGTCTTGTTATAAACCATATGTACCAGTTCCATGGTGGCTGTGGGTGTTTGAGCAACCCCAATATCATATTGGCCTTCTACATTATCTCTTGAAACCCCAAGGCCCACAGCTCTGAAAAGAAGAAGACTCAGTGCCTGGTGCTGTCAGTCCTATGTGTTCCCATTGCATGTAAATATCATGGAACCTAGAGTTACTGACTGGGTTAGAAACTGGCTGAGTGAGAGGCAACAAAGGGTATGCTAAATGGAGCTTTTTCTGAGGAGGAGGGTGTTACTAGTGGTGTGCCTGAGGGACTGGTCCTTGGACTGGTAATTTTCAACATTTTTGCGAGTGACACAGCAGAAGGACTGTCAGGGAAGGTTTGTCTTTTTGCTGATTGTATCAAAATCTGTAACGGAGTGGACAGCCAGAAAGGTGTGGAAAACATGAGGAATAATGCATTTAGGGGCGGATTTTAAGAGCCCTGCTCGCCTAAATCCGCCCAAAACCGGGCGGATTTAGGCGAGCAGGGCCCTGCGCGCCGGTAAGCCTATTTTACATAGGCCTACCGGCGCGCGCAGAGCCCCGGGACTCGCGTAAGTCCCGGGGTTTTCGGAGGGGGCGTGTCGGGGGGCGGGCCCGAACTGCGTGGCGTTTTCGGGGCGTGTCGGGAGCGTTCCGGGGGCGGGCCCGGGGGCGTGGCCATGGCCCGGGGCGGCCCGGGGGCGTGGCCGCGCCCTCCGGACCCGCCCCCAGATCGCGTCCCGGCACGCTAGCGGCCCGCTGGCGCGCGGGGATTTACTTTTCCCTTCGGGAGGCGTAAATCCCCGGAGAAAGGTAAGGGGGGGGGGGTGTAGACAGGGCCGGGCGGGTGGGTTAGGTAGAGGAAGGGAGGGGAAGGTGAGGGGAGGGCGTTAGAGGATTCCCTCCAAGGCCGCTCCGATTTCAGAGCGGCCTTGAAGGGAACGGGGGTGGGCTGCGTGGCTCGGCGCGTGCCGGCTATACAGAATTCATAGCCTTGTGCGCGCCGATCCAGGATTTTAGTGGATACGCGCGGCTCCACGCGTATCTACTAAAATCCAGCGTACTTTTGCTTGTGCCTGATGCGCCAGCAAAAGTACGCCTATTCGCGTTTTTTGAAAATCTACCCCTAAGGATGCAAAAAGCCAAGGGAAAGGTAAAATATAGGAGATGAAATTATTCTAAACACAAAGGTAGAGCAGGATCTGGTGTTAATTGTATCCGATGATCTTAAGGTGGCCAAACAGGTGGAAAAAGTGACAGAAAAGCCAAAAAGATGCTTGGCTGAACAGGGAGAGGAATAGTGAGCAGGGATAGGGAGGTGACATTATTCCTGTATAGGTCCCTGGTGAGACCTGACTTGGAATACTGTATATAGTTCTAGAGACCACATCTTCAAAAAGTTATAAACAGGATGGATTTAGTCCAAAGGGCGGCTACTAAATGGTCAGTGGTCTTCATTCTAAAGCATATGGGGATAGACTTAAAGATCTTAACATGGGGGAAAGGTGAGATAGGGGAGATATAATAGAGACTTTCAAATATCCCAAAGGTTTCCATGCACAGGAGGTGAACCTTTTTCAAAGGAAAGGAGGCTGTAGAATGAGGGATCATGGGATAAGTATGAAAGCAGATACTCAGGAATAATCTTAGGAAACATTTATTTACAGAAAGGGAGGTGGGTGCATGGAATGACCTCCCAGTGAAGGTGGTAGAGACAAAAACAGTATTGAATTCAAGAAAGTATGGGATAAATACAGGGGGTCTCTATGGAAGTTATGGGAATTATAATGCTAAATAAATTGGATGGATGGGCCATGCAATCTTTTTCTTCCATCTTATTTCTGTGTTTCTAAAATGAATGAGGAAGCAGAGCCCTTGATGTGGACATAAAATCTAATTGATTTCAACAAGTTCTAACTTACAGTTTTCATCAGGTAGATGTCACCACCTTCTGATTGTAATCAATGAATACAACATACTTCCTACAATTTGATTTACATCTGCTGGTTCTTAGTTTCATTGAGATTCCCCTTATTTTAAAATTATTTGAAAAGTTATAGATTATGTTATGGCTTCATCAAGATGGGGTGACCATAAATGAATACAATAATCAATGTGTGGTCACACCATGGATTGATAGAAAGGAAATATATTTTCTGTTTTATTTTACATTTTTTTTTCTGGATAATTCATAAGAATCTATTTAATTTTTTACATTACTTTTATTGAAATCAAATGCAAAGTTTCATGAAATAGAAATTACATAATCAGCAATAAACTCATGCTTGAAAAAAAACATTTAGCTACAATACATAATCAGCATTCAAGTATGTAGGACCTTAAACTTGACACATTTAATGGAATCTTGAGATCACATTAAACCATTAGTCCTCTCTCCAGGCTAGTTATGTTTTAACATCCTAACTACTGAATGAACTATTAATAATTGCGTTATATTGTCATTGTAATTGTTGAAATGTGAACCGAAGTGATTAGTAACATTGTTACCTGAACTGCGGTATATAAAACTGTTAAATGAAATAAATAAATAATAAATCTCTCATAGATTTTTCAATACATTTTCAAATTTGAAATGGTGACTACAAATATGTGCATATTTAAGAGAATTCTTTACATCCCCCATATATTTGTAAAGAATGGAGACCATACTCTTGGTACATTCTACTACTTGTCTTTTACATAATGGGGCGGATTTTCAGAGCCCTGCTCGCGTAAATCCGCCCAAAACCGGGCGGATTTACGCGAGCAGGGCCCTGCGCGCCGGGAAGCCTATTTTACATAGGCCTCCCGGCGCGCGCAGAGCCCCGGGACTCGCGTACGTCCCGGGGTTCTCGGAGGGGGGCGTGTCGGGGGGCGGGGCCGGAGCGCGCGGCGTTGCGGGGGCGTGTCGGCAGCGTTTTGGGGGCGGGTACGGGGCGTGGCCGCGCCCTCCGTACCCGCCCCCAGGTCGCGGCCCGGCGCGCAGCAGGCCCGCTGGCGCGCGGGGATTTACGTCTCCCTCCGGGAGGCGTAAATCCCCCGACAAAGGTAAGGGGGGGGGGTAGACAGGGCCGGGGGGGTGGGTTAGGTAGGGGAAGGGAGGGTAAGGTGAGGGGAGGGCAAAGGAAAGTTCCCTCCGAGGCCGCTCCGATTTCGGAGCGGCCTTGGAGGGAACGGGGGGAGGCAGCACGGCTCGGCGCGCGCAGGCTATACAAAATCGATAGCCTTGCGCGCGCCGATCCAGGATTTTAGTGGATACGCGCGGCTCCGCGCGTATCTACTAAAATCCAGCGTACTTTTGCTTGAGTCTGATGCGCAAGCAAAAGTAGGCTGATCGCGCTTCTTTTAAAATCTACCCCAATATGTAGTAATTAGTTCCATAACAAACAACTTACATACTAAGGGGCGGATTTTCAGAGCCCTGCTCGCGTAAATCCGCCCAAAACCGGGCGGATTTACGCGAGCAGGGCCCTGCGCGCCGGGAAGCCTATTTTACATAGGCCTCCCGGCGCGCGCAGAGCCCCGGGACTCGCGTACGTCCCGGGGTTCTCGGAGGGGGGCGTGTCGGGGGGCGGGGCCGGAGTGTGCGGCGTTGCGGGGGCGTGTCGGCAGCATTTTGGGGGCGGGTACGGGGCGTGGCTACGGCCCGGGGGCGTGGCCGCGCCCTCCGTACCCGCCCCCAGGTTGCGGCCCGGCGCGCAGCAGGCCCGCTGGCGCGCGGGGATTTACGTCTCCCTCCGGGAGGCGTAAATCCCCTGACAAAGGTAAGGGGGGGGGGTGTAGACAGGGCCGGGTGGGTGGGTTAGGTAGGGGAAGGGAGGGTAAGGTGAGGGGAGGGCAAAGGAAAGTTCCCTCCGAGGCCGCTCCGATTTCGGAGCGGCCTTGGAGGGAACGGGGGGAGGCAGTGCGGCTCGGCGCGCGCAGGCTATACAAAATCGATAGCCTTGCGCGCGCCGATCCAGGATTTTAGTGGATACGCGCGGCTCCGCGCGTATCTACTAAAATCCAGCGTACTTTTGCTTGAGTCTGATGCGCAAGCAAAAGTAGGCTGATCGCGCTTCTTTTAAAATCTACCCCTAAGTGAAATTAACTATTCATTGATGGCTTCCAATAGTTTGCTATATTGAGAGTTGCTATCAAAAGATGAGTAACTAACAAGGGCTGCCCTCCCCAACAAAAGTGATAGCATTTCCAGAAAATAATTTCTTACCACTAAATGTTTTATTACTGGATATGTCCACCTCATATGAACAATGGACCTTACTTCCTCACAATTCTACCAGCACTTATTAAATGGAATTCGTTTCATTTTGTAAAACCTAACAGGAATATAATATCATTGTATTGAATTTTAGAACATTTTTCTCAAGGGCACAATAAAGTTAATGTTTTGTTTGTAATCTTCTGGATCAGCTAATTCTGCTTCAGTACCTCAGGAAATACATTTCAGTGGAAGAAGAATCAGTAAACATTAATAATGTAGTAGACAAATTGTCCTTCATTGCAAGTATGATCCAAGAAAGACCAAGCATGAGGTAGTTTAAATTGAGTAAAAAAAACTAAAGTAAAAAACACACATTTTTAATATACTAAATAATTCACATGGCTTAATTATAATTTTGTAAGTGGCAAAGAATGATATAACTTTTTGACCACATCAAATAAAACCCTATAAGATGATACCAAGGCCTTATAACCTTACAACATTTTCACCTTTACAGTTGTTATTTTTAGCATTTTTCTAATTTTTTTATCTTCCTTTTTAAAGTTATGTTTCTGTAGTAGTTTTACATAATGTGCTTCCTACAGTGATTATGTCAAATTTTATTGCATTATAATCACTATTGCTAACCATATAATCACTATTGCTAACCATTATAATCGCTATTGCTAACCATAGTGGAGCATGCAACCATTACAGATGGTTGCATGCTCCACTATGACCAGATCTAAAGGGGCTGCCACATTGGTTCTAGGGCAAGCTGGTCCATGAAGCAATCAAATATGGCATCTAAAAACTGATGAGACACTAACCCAATCAAAATTGAGGTGCTTGAATTCTCCCACTATTATTGTGTTGCCAAATTTATTTAACTTTCTAATTGAAGCTAGTGTGAAACTGTCTGTTTCCTCTAAGCTAGATGGATGGTAGTATATCCCCACTGCTATATTCATCTTCATCACACATGGAATGCCTATCGATGAGGATTCCAGAGGATAGGCATTCCATTCCAAGGGTCCATTTTTTTTCCTGCAGGTCTTTTACATGATTGACTTTATGTTATTCTTTATATATGGTAGAGGGATGCCTCCACCACATTGATCTGCACTGTCACATCAATATAATATATACTCTGCTATAATAGTGGACACTTTGTCATCTTTCCTCCACCATCTTTCTGAGCTGTCTCTCATCCTCATATAATGCCATTCATTCTAACTCTCCAATCTAAATGTTCACACATTTGGCATTCACAACAGGATGCTGGGCTTGATGGACCCTTGGTCTGACCCAGTATGGCATTTTCTTATTTTCTTACATACAGACAATTCAAAGGATTTTTTTAAATTATTTTTGTATTCCCAGCCTGCTTATTAGCATAAGATACAAGTAGTGTAGAATCATTCAGATCTGTGTGCTCTATATCTCCATCCATCCAATGTTTTTCAAACATAACCACAATTTCTCTACTGGAGTATTCTAACTTCCCTGTTTTGCAAATATTCTTTGAAGACATCTCTCTCTGAATCTTGACAGTGCCTATGCCAACCTCGACTGCCACTTCCTTCTCCTTTCTCTTCACCTTAAAATGATAGAGCTAATATGGGAAGTCGGCAGCACATGTTCTTTCGGTCTCAGCTTCTTCTTTCTTGATATGTGACACAGAGAAAGATAAGAACATAAGAACATGCCATACTGGGTCAGACCAAGGGTCCATCAAGCCCAGCATCCTGTTTCCAACAGTTGCCAATCCAGGCCATAAGAACCTGGCAAGTACCCAAAAACTAAGTCTATTCCATGTTACTGTTGCTAGTAACAGCAGTGGCTATTTTCTAAGTCAACTTAATTAATAGCAGGCAATGGACTACTCCTCCAAGATCTTATCCAATCCTTTTTTAAACACTTTTTTCAACAGTAACGGCACTAACCACATCCTCTGGCAACAAATTCCAGAGTTTAATTGTCTGTTGAATGAAAAAGAACTTTCTCCGATTCGTTTTAAATGTGCCACATGCTAACTTCATGGAGTTCCCCCTAGTCTTTCTATTATCTGAAAGTGTAAATAAACAATTCACATCTACCTGTTCTAGACCTCTTATGATTTTAAACACCTCTATCATATCTCCCCCTCAGCCGTCTCTTCTCTAAGCTGAAAAGTCTTAACCAGAATTGTACACAGTATTCAAGGTGCGGTCTCACCATGGCGCGATGCAGAGGCATTGTGATATTCTACGTTTTATTCACCATTCCCTTTCTAATAATTAACAACATTCTGTTTGCTTTTTTGATTGCCGCAGCACATTGAACCGACAATTTCAATGTTCTATCCCCTATGACGCCTAGAACTCTTTCTTTTGTGGTAGCTCCTAATATGGAACCCAACATTGTGTTACTATAGAATGGGTTATTTTTCCATATATGCATCACTTTGCACTTATCCACATTAAGTTTCATCTGCCATTTCAATGCCCAATTTTCCAGTCTCATAAGGTCTTCCTGCAATTTATCACAATCTGCTTGTGATTTAACTACTCTGAACAATTTTGTATCATTTGCAAATTTGAGTACCTCACTCGACATATTTCTTTCCAGATCATTTATAAATATATTGAAAAGTACTGGTCCCAATACAGATCCCTGAGGCACTCCACTGCCCACTCCCTTCCACTGAGAAAGTTGTCCATTTAATCCTACTCTCTATTTCCTGTCTTTTAGCCAGTTTGTAATCCACGAAAGGACATCACCACCTATCCCATGACTTTTTACTTTTCCTAGAAGCCTCTCATGAGGAACTTTGTCAACTGACTTCTGAAAATCCAAATACACTACATCTACTGGTTCACCCTTATCTACATGTTTATTAAGTCCTTCAAAAAAGTGAAGCAGATTGGTGAGGCAAGACTTGCCTTGGGTAAATCCATGCTGACATTGTTCCATTAAACCATGTCTTTATATATGTTCTTTGATTTTGATATTTAGAACAATTTCCACTATTTTTCCTGCAACTGAAGTCAGGCTAACCAGTCCGTATGTTAGGACCTGGAGCGTGGACCCTTGTTCTGAGGTAGAGTCTGCACTGCCGCCAAGGAGAGAACCCCTCGTCGACCTCTACCGTCAGATGGCGAGGCCTGTTGTAGATGTAGATCGGACTTCACCCTGGAAGCACATGATCCCCCCAGGAGGAGCCATTAGGGACATGGCCGCTGGGACTTAGGCGACTCCCTGAAGATAGAAGATGGTCTGGATGCAGGCGCCTCCTGCAGGTCGTGGTTCCAGACGGCTGGCGCCTCCAGCAGATCATAAGTAGTCTCAGTAGAGAAGTTGAAGAAAATCCAAAAGCCGGTCCAGGAGTCAGAGTCCAAAGAGCGGTCCTCAGCCATTCCAGGGGTCGGAGTCCAAAGCGCGGTCCAAAACCAGTCCAGAGGTCGGGGTCCAGAAGAATCAATCCAGCAAGGAGGGCAGAGCAGAAGCGGGACGAAGAACCAGGATAACAGGAAAGCAGGAACCAAGCAAGACCTCAATACCAATGCAAGGTCTGAGGAGCAGACCTTGCCTTTAAATACCAAACCCCGGAGGATGTGCTTCAGAAGGGAGCCACAACACTTCCTGTCATGGCCCCTTTAAATCCAGTCTTCAGCTGCACGTGTGGCCCTATTGCAGCTGAGAAGGGGGCGGAGTCACCGCATGACTCGGAGTTCCACGGCCGGCCAAGCAGCGGCCCAGACCGCGCGGAGAGCACTGTCGGAGGCTCCCTGCCCCTGCAGGAGTCTCCGCAGAGACTCGACCGGCGGTCATAACACCATAGTTTCCCAGATCGCCCCTGGAGCCCTTTTTAAATATTGGGGTTACATTAGCAACCCTCCAGTCTTCAGGAACAATGAATGATTTTAATGATAGGTTACAAATTTTTACTAATAGGTCTTAAATTTCATTTTTGAGTGCCTTCAGAACCCTGTGGTGTATACCATCCGGTCCAGGTGATTTACTATTCTTCAGTTTGTCAATCAGGCCTACCACATCTTCTAGGTTCACCATGATTTGGTTCAGTCCATCTGAATCATTACCCATGAAAACCTTCTCTGGTATGGGTACCTCCCCAACATCCTCTCAGTAAACACTAGGTATGTGCAGAAGGAAAAGATTTGTTGCGATTCATTTTTCATTTCACCAAGACCCAAATTCTTTAAATTCATTTCATAGGGGGTAAAACCAATTCATTGATTAGTTTTATTTGTTTTCCGATTTCCCATTAAAGTCAATGGGGGAAGTATTTGCAGCCTATTTTTGGCTGCAGAATTGGAGTTTTTCTATCAATTCTGATGAAACTTCTGGGGTGCAATCATCAGAATGAGAAAGGAGCTGCAAGCTACATAGACTGTGGCAAAATAGCACCAAAGTGGCCTGAATAACCTAAGGCACTTTAAAGTGGCAAAGGGGTACCAGGAGTGGCAAGAGTGTTTTAATAGAGATGCAAAGCAGCAGTGACAGTGTAAAAAACATACCACAGCTTCAAAAGAGAGCACCAATAACAGATGCATTAACCCTCGAAGGCAGCACGACAGGCAAAGTGGCAAGACAAGTGGCATCAACATCCTACAGCACAATGAAGGGGGGACATAGCAAGCAGAAAGACTAGCACCAACACACTGAGGAACCATGATAGTGGCAAGAATAACCACAAGGAGTTGAGTGAGTCATCTGGTGTATGGCAGCAAGGCAGAGTGGCAGAAAGCTGATAGGGGCAAGACAGGATGGCAGAGCAGAGTTAGTCTGGTCACTGTGGTTTTGATAGAGGCAAGACAGAATGGCAGAGCTGAGGTAGTCAGGTCCCTCTGGTTTTAATAGGGGCAAGACAGGCTAGCCCTGAGGAGAGATCCCTTTCCTTTGCACAGGAAAGGGCTCCATAGAATGGGTTCACCCTTAGAGTGGGGTGTTTCCAATGTCATTGGCATTTAGTGAGCTCTCACTGGTCTTTTAAAATCTGGTGGACATATCAGATATACAAACAAGAATTTTTGAGGCTGAGGTGGAGGAGGGTGCATGTGAACAGCGGTTCAATATGGTCAGAGAGTAGATACAGGCTGGCTACCCCTGGAGAGAGTTCCCTTTCCTTTGAGCAGAGAAAGGCTCTCCAAAATGGGTTGGCCCCAAGAGTGGAGCACAAGCCTTCAAAGTGGTGGTGATGTGCAGGAGGGTGCCATGTGAACAGCGGTTCATCATGGGTCAACAGGTAATAAGAGATAGGCCAGCTATCCCAGGGAGAGTTCCCTTTCCTTTGAGCAGGAAAGAGCTCCCCGCAATGGGTTGGCCCCTAGAGTGCAGCTCGAGCCTTCAAAGCATGGTGATGTGCAGGAGGGTGCCATGTGAACAGTGGTTCAACATGGGTCAACAGGTACTAAGAGATAGGCCTGCCGGCTACCCCAGGGAGAGTTCCATTTCCTTTGAGCAGGAAAGGGCTCCCTAGAATGGGTTCGCCCCTAGAGTGGGGTGTTTCCATTGGCATCTAGTGAGCTCTTGCTGGTCTTTTAAAATCTGGTGGAGTTAGCAGATATACAAATGATAATTTTCAAGGCCGAGGCAGAGGAGGGTGCCATGTGAACAGCAGTTCAACATGGGTCAACAGGTACTAAGATTCAGAGGTAGGCCGGCCAGCTTCCTCAGGGAGAGTTCCCTTTCCTTTTAGCAGGAAAGGGCTCCTGGACGGACAGGCACAGCATTAAAGGTCAAGCCCTCATAGGGACATAAATCCTGGATGGACAGGCACAGCATTCGAGGTCAAACCCTTGTAGAGACGTAAAGCCTGGACAGGCACAGTGCTAGAGATTAAGCCCTTTTTAGGGACATAAGACTTAGACGGACAGGCAGGCACAGCATTAGAGAATAGAGGTCAAGCCCTCATAGAGACGTAAAGCCTGGATGGACAGGCAGGCACAGTATTAGAGGTCAATCCCGTTTAGGGACATAAGGCTCAACGGACAGGCACAGCATTCGAGGATAGAGGTCATGCCCTCATAGGGACATAAAGCCTGGATGGACAAGCACAGCATTCAAGGATAGAGGTCAAGCCCTCATAGGGACATAAGGCCAGGATGGACAGGCACAGCATTCAAGGTCAAACTCTTGTAGAGACATAAAGCCTGGATGGATATGCACAGCACTAGTGGTCAAGTCCTTTTAGGGACATAAGGCCTGGATGGACAGGCAGGCTCAGCATTCAAGGATAGAGGTCAATCCCTCATAGGGACATAAGGCCTGGACGGTCAAGAACAGCAATCGAGGATAAACAGGCACAGCATTAGAGGATATAGGTCAAGCCCTTGTAGGGATATAAATCTTGAATGGACAGGCAGGCACAGCATTAGAAGTCAAGCCCTTTTAGGGACATAAGGCCCGGACGGACAGGCACAACATTCAAGGATAGAGGTCAAGCCCTCGTAGGGACTTAAAGCCTAGATGGACAGGCACAGCATTTGAGGATAGAGGTGAAGCCCTCGTAGGGACATAAATCCTGGACAAACAGGCACAGCATTTGAGGATAGAGGTCAAGCCCTCGTAGGGACATAAGGCCTGGACGAACAGGTACAGCATTCAAGGTCAAACCCTTGTAGAAACATAAATCCTGGACAGACAGGCACAGTGTTAGAGGTCAATACATTTTAGGACAGGCACAGCGTTAGAGGTCAAGCCCTTGTAATTCAACAGAGGATGCTTTTAGAGCAATAGAGACTGCCATTTGTGAAGCAAGAAATGAGCTGGAGATTATTTGTGAATACCCAGAAGCTATTACCTGTACTTATGCACTTCAGCTGATGACAAAGGAATATGAAGAGCTCTCAGACATAAGAAAACCGCTACTCAAGTCCAAATCTACAATATCAACGTATGTTGTCTTTGTCGTTTACACAGTGCCTCTGTAAACTATGGGAACACAGAGGATGAACTAGAGTGAAACTACCACCAGTTCTCTATAGTACTAGAAATATTACTGTTGGCACCTAAGAAAGATTTTGGGAACATGGCCCATATTATGAAGGTCATAAAAACTATTAGGCATATGAAATATGCAAGCTCCAGGCATCTGAAGTCAGCTTTTTATGATTTTGCATTCCAAATGTTGCAAAACAGGAAAAGAATATTCTGGAAAGAAGTAATGCACAAATACATGAAACTAAAATTAGAAATACTAGAATTAAACTCAGACAGGCACAGCATTTGAGGTCAGGCCCTTGTAGGGACATACGCCCTGGACAGTGGATGGTGGACGTACAGGTACAGCATTTCAGGTCAGGCCCTTGTAGGGACGTACGGCCTGGACAGTGATCGGACTGGCACAGCGCTTCAGGTCAGGCCCTTGTAGGGATGTGCAGCCTGGACAATGGATAGACAGGCACAGTGTTTCAGGTCAGTCCCTTGTAGGGGCGTATGGCCTGGACAGTGGACGGACAGGCACAGAGTTTGAGGTCAGGCCCTTGTAGGGACGTACGGCCTAGACACTGGATGGACAGGCACAGCGATTCATGTCAGGTACATGTGCTGATATTATCTGGAGCATAGGAGGCAGTTGGCGCTGCTGCAAGGCTTTCAATTGCTTTTATTCCTCTTGCCATTCACAGGGAAAATTTGGAAACCCAAGTAAAGGCATGTTTATTTTCAAAAACACTAGCATGTCCATCAACTCTGTTGCCAGCCTTGAGGGTGAGGGCTCATGATATCCCCTGTCATTGAAAATATACATTCACTGGGCACACTGGTTAGTGGACATGACAGATATCGCTGAGCCACTTTGGCTAGGTGTGGCCAGACAGGGAACTTGGGTGCCCATTATGTCAGCGTATCTGTCTGCATGTCCTCTGTGGGCTCTGAGAGATACCGTGTCACTGACATTTGTGCTGGTGTCTCCTTTGCTAGGGTGGGCTGAGAGTCACTCATGCCAGCTGATTTCCCTCTAGCCCATAGCAGAACAGATGATTCTTTATTGGCAACATGCCTTTGGCGTACTGAAGTGGAGGAGGAGGAGGTATTAGCTGTCGCTGACAGGGTGCTGCTCCTGCTTGGGCTAGCACAACTCTCTGAAGTGCCCGTTACTGTTTCCTCCTCTGCTTCATGCCTAATCTGTCTCTGCCTATGGCACTCCTGATCACGGACTTTTGCTAACAGCAGGTCCTTCACAAATGAGAGACAATTGGTCTGTAGGGTGAGTTTCCCTTTCACACAGGGATCAAAGACTGTGGCAAGCATGTATGTGTGGTCTTCAGTTAAAGGTCTTAATCTCTCTTGCACCTGCTGCTGAAAAAAGTCCAGACAATGCAGCACCTCTGCTGTCATTCCCTCTTCCTGTTTCAAGCCCTCCAAATTATCATCCAGGAAATTAACTATAGGGATGATGTCAGCCAAGGTGGCACTTCTAGAACTCAGCTCCTCCGTGACATCCTTGAAGGGCTTCAGGATTTTTACCAGCTGACTCATGACTAACCAATCATGATGCCCTAGGGGATTCTGGACACCTATGTCCATCGAACCAGAAAGTTCATGAAGGGGTGTCTGCAGCTCCACTAACCTCTGCAGCATCATAAAGGTGGAATTCCACCGGATGTCAATATCTTGAATGAGACACTTGTGAGGCATCTCCAAATCAGTCTGCTATAGTCGGAGAACCTGCCCCGCCTTCACACTTCTGTGGAAGTGCACTGCTATGTTCCTGCACTTGTGTATTAACATATGCAGGCATTGATTCTCTTGGTGATTAGAATCTAACCTCAAATCTGACTTCACTAACAGGTGCAGAGTGTGTACAAAACATTGGATGTTCTTAAAGCGCCTGTCACATATTGCCTTTACCATGTTTGCACCATTGTCTGTGACAAAAAACCCAGCCTGAGGATTCCTGTCTTGCTGGTGTAGTTGCCAGCCCTCCAGCATCTGTCTGTTGCATACTAGTATATTGGCTGAGGTATGGACCTCATCCGTCAGGTGGGTGTGCAGTAAAGCCCACCTCCATCCTGATACTTGTTCACTAATAGAGCTGCTGCCTGCCTCTGCCTCAGCCAGGTCCCACCAGTGTGCTGTCAGGGAGAGGTAAGAGTGTGCAGCATTCATGGTGGTCCAGATATCACAAGTGAAATGCACATTCTCCTCTGCCTTAGCTAGCAGTGCTTGGATGCAACTGCAACACTGCTTGTAAAGACTGGGAATGAGCTTTCTGCTAAATGTGGTTCTGGAAGGGACTTTGTAATTTGGAACTAAGACCTTCAGCAAATGCTTGAAACCCACATTCTTCCCTAGGGATGTACAGTGGGGCCGTATACGTTTCATACGGCATTCGTATTCGTTGGGGACAGATATGTTGTATCCATTCAAAGGGGTCCCCGATCTGTTGATATGTGTCATTCTTATTAGTCTCCAGACGCTCCGGGACACCCGCTGGACCAGCAGGGAATTTAGGCGTCTTGGGGGGGGGGGGGTCAGGAGGGTGGGGGATTTCTTTAAAAATGCCATTTAAGACGGCCGAATGATTCAGCCGCGATTCATTGCATTCGTGGGAAATCGCGATACATTTTGCAATACAACAAATACATCGAATACGGCCAAATATGTTGCGGATTCGCAATATGTTTCAAACAAATGCACAGCCCTATTCTCCACTATCTACAAGGGCTGGTCATCAAGGGCAATCATTTCCCCAATGCTCCTGGTGGTGCGATCCTACCCACGAGGAGCGCTGGCAGGCTCTCCTACCTCACGCAGCCAGTCGGGCCGCTGACGCTGCTGCCTCTGCAGCAGTCTTGCCACTGTGTCTGGGCTCCTCCCTGGCTACCGTATGCTCTGCGCAGTGGGGCCGACCCGCTGTAAAATCTCCCTCGCGGTTGGGACCCCTGCAGCCGCTCCTGTGCCTTCCGACGTGCTGCAGACGATGCCGGGGTCTTCAGCCAGCAGGGAGGCTGTCCCTGCTGGTGCCTGCTATAGTCCGGGTCCTCGTCGGCAGGGAAGCCATCCCTGACACTGCCTGCAGCCTTCTACAGCCCTCTTACTCTTCCTGCTTCTGTCTTCGTGGCTGGGAGCCACTCCAGCGACCTGCCTTTCACCCAGCTTCAGTCCAGGGCTGCTACTGCTCCCTGCCTGCTTCTCCTTGGGCCTTCCACGTGGCTGGGAACGCCACCAATGATCCTGTCTCTCTTCTCCAGCTTCCTTAGGTGCGGGCGTGCGCCTCTCTCCATCTTTTCAAGGGCCATCCAGGTATGGCCCTCTGCTGACCCCTCCCTGTGTGTTGTCCTTTTCAGCCCTATAAAAGGGCTCAGCGTCCATTCCAGCTTTGCCTTCGCAAAGCAGTTTGTCACTCCTGGGATCCTGCTGTCCTTCGCTCCAGGAGTCGTCCTTGTTCCAGCACTTCTTCAAGGTCCTGTGTTTCCTGTTCTTCCTTGGAGCTCCTCGTCTTGTCCTATTGTCTACATTCCAGTCCAGATGTTCACCTGCTGTTCCTGATGTCCATGCTCCAGCCCAAAGGTCTGTCTCCTGATCCAGTAATCCGTGTTCTAGTCCAGATGTTTGTTCCTGATATCTGTGACCCAGCTCTGATGTTGCTTCTCCTGATCCTGAAGTCCTGATTCTGTTTTGCTCTCCTGAACCTCTGGTTCCTCGTTCATGAGTCTTCTGAAAACCTTGTACACCATGGTGTGCCATGTCATGGTCTGCGACCAGCCTCATGGGCTGTTGCTGTACTCTCAAGGGCGCTTCATGGTGCAATGCCTTGTACCTCGCTCCTGAGACTTCTGAAAGCCTTGTACCTCATTCCTGAGTTTTCTGAAAGCTTTGTACCACACGGCGTACCATGTCGTGGTCCGCAACCACCGCCACGGGCGGGCTGAGTACGGAGCTTCATGGTACAATGCCTTGTACCTCACTCCTGAGTCTTCTGAAAGCCTAGTACCTCGTTCCTTCCTGCGCTGGTTCTGCTCCCACGGATGTAGGACAGGGTGGTCCATGACCAGACCAGTAGTACTGGCTGTGTAGGGCACCCTGAGGAATCGTGCCACTGTCCGTATACCCGAGTCTCTTCTGTGCATCCAAGTACCTCATTCCTGAGTCTACGTCTTTCCTGAGTCTACGTCTGTGCATCCAAGTATTTCATTCCTGAGTCTGGGGTCAAGCTGTGGCCTAAGAATACATCTCCTGGCAAGCGGATCGCTCTCCTAGCGTTCCACAACAGATTGTGAAGGCCAGTGTTCGGCTTTCATGTCCTTGTGATGGGTCCATGCCTAGTTTAGGAGTTCTTTGCCAAGAGATTTTTTTTTAAGGAAAAAACGTCTGTCCCAGTTTTTTCGCTGTGATCTATCGACCTGCTAGAGGCGCCAGCTTGCTTGAATTTTTTTGTTTTCCCACACCGCTAGAGGCTTTAGCACCTGTTTCCGCCAAGTGCCTTCTTGAGACTTTGTTTAGCCTGGGTACACTTACTGTACAACCTGCAGGAAGCGCCAGCGCCCAGGTTCACCATTTTCCAAGCTGCAACATCTGGTTCCTGATCTGCACGACCATCTTGTCCAGAAATTTTTATTTTTTCTGAGCACTCTTGCTCTACTCTCAAGACTCACCTGCTCCGTAGAGCCTATCTTGCTGGAATCTTGCGCATTTCATCCATCAAGTTCTCCACCTGAAAGAGATGTCTTTGATTTGCCAGCCTGTGGCACTTCTTTCCAGACGACCTACAAGAGGCGCCTGCACCCTATCTGTTGTCATCCATCCAATGGGGCCTGGAGCATTGGTCATCTCTTCAAGCTGAACCAGCAGTTTTCTTTGCTCTTCCTGCTCAGCTTCTTCAGTACTTCCTGTTACCATGTGCTTGCCTCACTCACCGCCTCAAGCTCTAGACCAGCAACCTCTTCTCTGGGTTCCGCTGCAAGCTGCACCATCCAAGTAAAGATGCCGGTCCAAGTGTGCCTTTTCAAGTACATCTACTTCCAGCTTGTTCTCAAGTATTCAAGAGGATGTCCATTTTCTACCATCGGTCTAGGACCACTTTAGTGTGATTGTCAAGTAACCAAGCATCACTAAGATTCTGCCCAGTCTTAGGGCCCACTCCTAAGATGGGAATTACAAAACTTGTGCCTACAACACTATTGCTCTGCTTTAATTTTGATTCTCACCACCAATTATTTAAAACTACCAGTTCAACCAGCCTGAACATCGGCAATATGTCTACTAGAGGTGTGAATTGTGTGATCGATCATCTTAACGATGGATTTTGGCTGGGGGGGGAGGGAAATCGGATCGTCGTGTATTGTTTTGTATTTAAATCATTAAAAATCATAAATCGGGGGAGGGCGGGAAAACCGGCACACCAAAAAAACCCTAAAACCCACCCCGAACCCTTAAAACAAACCCCCACCCTCCCGAACCCCCCCCCAACATGTTTTAAATTACCTGGGGTCCAGTGGGGGGGTCCCGGCGCAATCTCCCACTCTCGGGCCATGGCGCGTTAAGAGAAATGGCCCCGGTGGCCCTTTGCCCTTATCATGTGACAGGGCAAAGGTAGCGCCGGCGCCATTTTGAATATTGCCAATACGGCCCGCATGCAGGAGGTCACTCCCGGACCCCCGCTGGACTTTTGGCAAGTCTTGTGGGGGTCAGGAGGCCCCCCCAAGCTGGCCAAAAGTCCCTGGGGGTCCAGCAGGGGTCCGGGACATGTGACGTCGGGAGCCAGGAACCAAAATGGCACCGGCGCTACCTTTTCCCTGTCACATGATAAGGGCAAAGGGCCACCGGCGCCATTTCTCTTAACGCACAGTGGCCCGAGAGTGGGAGATCACGCTTGGATCGCGCCGGGACCCCCCCACTGGACCTCAGGTAATTTAAAACATTTTGAGGGGGTTCGAGAGGGTGGGGGTTTGTTTTAAAGGTTCGGGGTGGGTTTTAGGGTTTTTTTGGTGTACCGGTTTTCCCGCCCACTATTTAATGATAAAATACAAATGCCCCTGACGATAAATCGGGGGCATTTGTATTGTATCATGCACTCTAACGATTTTGGACGATTTTAAAATTATCTGTGCATACAAGTACCTCGTTCCTGAGTCTCGTCTGAATCTCCATGTTCCGGTCTTCACTGTCCTGGCCTTCATCCCACCTGCCGCTTCTTGCCGTACCCTGCGGCAGGTCCGAAAGGGCTTGGAAAGGTCGGAGGACTGTTCATAAGACCACCATTGTGTTGTTGGTCTTCTGAAGCGTGCAGGTCCGGAGGAGGGTCAGTATCTCCAGTCTTCAGTCCAGCCTCGCTCCTGTTCAAACCATGCTCAGGCATGCCTCGCCTACCGCAGCACCTCTTCAGAGTTCCTCTGGGGTTGAGCCATGACCCAAGAACACATCTCCTAGTAAGCGGACCACTCTCCTAGTGCTCTACAACACCTGGTTACAACTTTTGAGGTTGCCTGCCTCCTATCCCGGGATAGCGTTACCGCACACTACCCCATTTCATCCATGGTGGGTTGTTGCTTCTGCCACATGGCAGGGGGCTGCTGGCCTGCCACCTGACTGCTAGAAGGGGCTGAGGGCGTGGGGTGACTCTGCTCCTTTTTAACCACTTTATGCTATCTGGAAAATGGTGTCCCTTGACTGGTACTGCCACCATCCCCTGATAGCAGTACTGTTGTTGGGTGTTGTCTCTTCATATGCGCACAGATGCACGGTGCAGTGCCTTGATGTACACTACAACTGAGACCGCTGTTAAGTGTACACACCAAACTTGCAACTACAAAAGATGCCTACTGGGGAATTTGGCTTAAAAGAGCACTGCTGTACCAATATATGTGAGTCTGGAAAACTGCCCACAGATGCAGTGCAGTGCCTTGATGTACACTACAACTGAGACCGCTCTATGTGCATACACCAAACGTTTAACTACAAAAGAGGCCTACTGGGGATTTGGCTTAAAAGAACACTGCTGTACCAATATATGTGAGTCTGGAAAACTGTCCACAGATGCACGGTGCAGTGCCTTGATGTACACTACAACGGAGACCGCTCTATGTGCACATATCAAACGTGTAACTACAAAAGAGGCCTACTGGGGATTTGGTTTAAAAGAGTACTGCTGTCCCAATATATGTGAGTCTGGAAAACTGCTCACAGACACACGGTGCAGTGCCTTGATGTACACTGCAACTGAGACTGCTGTATGTGCACACGCCAAACTTGTAACTAAAAAAGAGGCCTACTGGGGACTTGGCTTAAAAGAGCACTGCTGTCTCAATATAGGTGAATCTGGAAAACTGCCCCAGGCCCCTACGAGACAGTGCCTTTCCTTTTGGCTTAAGAGAGCACAATAAAAAAAATGCAGTTAAATAAAATGCCTGGTTTGCACAGCAGCAAAAACGATGAAATATCTTTTTCAATGGCAATTCTATCAAACTAACTAGAAATTGAATATATCTCCCACCTACATCACCAAAATCCTGCTTGCAACCTACCCCAAGGGGTAAAATAAGCAGAAAATGCCGCTGCTAGCATCTTCTCTCAGTGGCATAGACAGAGAGACCGTCTCAGATCAATAAAGAAAAGTGTGGTCAAATAAAGCATGGCTAGATGGCGGCAGCACTGCAGCCAAATCGAACAAATATATTTTTCAATGGAAAATTCTATCAAATTAGCTAGCAATTGAATACACATTTCAGATACTCAGACTAGATCTGAGTTCAGCCACCTCCCCAGACCATCCCCGCCAAAAAAGTGCGTGGGACGCCGCGTGCTTAACGTATAAATAGTGCTGCGTCATCAGGAATAGCGTTACAGAGCACTGAGTAAGAGCGGCGATTGGCCGCATTTGAAAAATGCTTAGCTCTGATAGGTTGCATTCCGGTCTCCTTGCCAACCTATGTGACCCACTCTATGACAGGGCTGTGAGATCACTTATGACTCACAGGAAAGGGCTGGTTTTTTGCTATGGATATTCTCCACATGGCCTTCTCCTATTTCAAACAGCCGCTATGAAATCACTGCGAGCCAAAAGAATGAAACTAATGATATTTTTGTAGTCGTGGTGGATCGCGATACGTTTTGCAAACCCACGAATACAACGAAAAGGGACGTATGCATTGCGGATTGCCAATGCATTGAAAACGAATGCACATCCCTAGTAAACCCTGAAGCTAAGAAATAATTTAATCTTTCCGTGATAGCCTTATCTTCTCTAAGTGCCCCTTTAACCCCTCGATCATCTAACAGTCCAACTGACTCCCTCAAAGGCTTTCTGCTTCGGATATATTTTAAAAAGTTTTTACTATGAGTTTTTGCCTCTACGGCCAACTTCTTTTCAAATTCTCTCTTAGCCTGTCTTATCAATGTCTTACATTTAAGTTACCAACACTTATGCATTATCCTATTTTCTTCTGTTAGATCTTTTTTCCAATTTTTGAATGAATATCTTTTGGCTTAATTAGCTTCTTTCACCTCCCCTTTAACCATGCTGGTAATCGTTTTGCCTTCCTTCCACCTTTCTTAATACATGGAATACATCTGGACTGCACTTCTAAGATTGTATTTTTAAACAATGTCCATGCCTGTTATACACTTTTAACCTTTGTCGCTGCTCCTTTCAGGTTTTTATCTAACAATTTTTCTCATTTTATCAAAGTTTCCCTTTTGAAAGTTTAGCACAAGAGCCATGGATTTGCTTACTGTCCTCCTTCCAGTCATTAAATCACATTTGATCAAATGATCACTATTGCCAAGCGGCCCCACCACCGTTACCTCTCTTACCAAGTCCTGTGCTCCACTGAGAATTAGATCTAAAATTGCTGAAACATGAATTGATTGCTTACTCTTTCAAAAAGTACAATGACTGGGTGCACACAACAAAGTTTCTAAGTTGTACTTTAAAATTAATAAAAGTAAATACTTTTTCTTACTGAAAGCATAGTTAATTTGTGGAATTCTTTGTTACTAGGATGTATTAAAGCTCTTAGTGTAGCTGCATGTATAAAATGTTTTGGACAAGTTCCTTGAGGAAAAGTCCATAAACTATTATAAAGTTGTAACTGCAGGAATCCAAAGTTTATCCCTGGGACAAGCAGCATGGAATCAATCCACCTTTTAGGATTTTGCCAGGTACTTGTGACCTGGATTGGCCACTGTTGGAAAGAATTCCTGGTTTTACCCCATTGCCTGCATGGACCTCTAGTGGTGTAAAACTGAGACAAGATCAACCTGTCCAGAAAATATGAATCTATTTGGCCAACTCTACTGTGACATCTCATGCTGGAAAACTGCTGAATGTGCTGATACCAGTAAAAGAGCAATTGTTAATCATGTCTGAACTGCAGGTTGTGCAAAATATTCTGACTTCCAAGGAGTCGTAAAATTCTTAGCTTATTCTTCATTGACACCTAACTACAACTGGAGATACCAACAATTGGTGAAGAAATGACAAATTCCAGCATCTCCAACCACATGGCAGAGTGGAAAATTTACAAGTCTTATCCTACACCCCCCCCCCCCCCCAAGTGCTTCACCTTTAACCATGAGGAAATTTAAGAACATATAAAGTGTACACCCCTCAGATATGAGCCACCTGTGACTGATAGATATACAAACTGCAAAAGATATAATTAAAGCCACACAGACGGGTGGATTTTAAAAGCCCTGCTTGCGTAAATCCGCCCGGATTTACGCGAGCAGGGCCCTCGCGCGCTGGTGCACCTATTTTGCATAGGCCGCCGGCGCGCACAGAGCCCTGGGACGCGCGTAAGTCCCAGGGTTTTTTTAGGGGGCGTGTCGGGGGCACGGCCGAATGACGCGGCGTTTTGGGGCGGGAAGTGGCATTTCGGGGGCGGGCCCGGGGGCGTGGTTTTGGCCTGGAGCATTCCGGGGGCGTGGCCGCGCCCTAAGGAACCGCCCCTGGGTCAGGTCTTGGCACACCAGCAGCACGCTGGCGCGCGTGGATTTACGTCTCCCTCCGGGAGGCATAAATCCATGGATAAAGGTAGGGGGGGTTAGATAGGGCCAGGGGGGTGGGTTAGGTAGGGGAAGGGAGGGGAAGGGGAGGGGAGGGCGAAAGAAAGTTCCCTCCGAGGCCGTTCCGATTTCGGAGCGGCCTCGGAGGGAATGGAGGCAGGCTGCGCGGCTCGGCACGTGCCGGCTGCCCAAAATCGGCAGCCTTGCGCACACCGATCCAGGATTTTAAAAGATATGCGTGGCTACGCACGTATCTTATAAAATCCAGCGTACTTTTGTTTGTGCCTGGTGAGCGAACAAAATTACGCGATTGCGCTTTTTTTTAAAATCCACCCCAGAGATTGCAGAGATATTATAACAAGGTTGATCTTATTTCCTGGCATAAAACTGTCTACATGTTCATGCCTTGCTCTTTATCTTCAGGACACTGTAATGGCCTCATTGTGTCTGAGGTTAAGCATTTTCTTTAGGAATAATCAGCAAATATAAATGTGTGATTGTACATAACAATTGTGAAGAAAACTTTGAGATTCATTTTAAAAGCCCAGAGCACACCAAAGCCAGGAGATAGTGCAGAAATCAGGCCAGTGCACGCCATGCAGATTTTAAAAGCCACTCTTGTATGTTAATATCTCCCGGTATGCATACAAATAAAATGTTGCAAAAAGGAGCAGGGAATGGGCATGGTCTGGGTGGGGCATGGGTGGGACATGGGTATTTCGTGACTTTAACCTGAAATATGCGTGTAAGTATTTACATGCACAAGCGCGCATCAGGGCTCCCTGCCATATAACTTTACTACTGCTATGGATGGCATGTAAATAATACATTTTTAAAAATCTAGGCTAGTCAGCAGGGTTTTAAGGATTGGTGCTAGCAGCTTAAAATGGAGGATGCCATGATAAAACAACAGGTTGGGCCTGTCATTCCTGTCAAAGTGCACGAAAGGGGTGACAACACTAAATTCTTCATTCTGAAGAAGATAATGATAGGATGGTCAAAGAAAGTAGGGTCTACCATCGATAGCAGACACCCCATCGCACACCAAAATGATGAGCACTTTCAAGACCCTATTAGCATTGACTTGCTCGTCTAAATTTGAAACTGAGCTATTTCCTATGGCCTTCTCACTCGCTTTCTTTGAAGCATTGAGAGTGAGCAAATGTGCCAACAATGAGGGCACAGGAGATAGCGGATTACTTAGGAGGAACGTGTTGGACGCCAGAGGCGTTAACCACCACCATACACAAGTCCATGGTGGACCAAACTGGTACATTAAGGTAATGTACAATTAAGCAGCCCACCCCACCATTTACCTTTCCATCAAAATAAAACATCCCCAAGTTCAGGCTCCCCCTCCTCCCTCTTCTCTACTTCAAAAACCCTAAGACGGTAACTTTCAAACTGGCGCACAGGTGCACTTTACCACAAGGGCATCGGCGCACATCCAGATACGTGGCCATTTTGTAACTTGGGCCTGTATATGTGCACATTATAAAATGGCCTGAGTGAGGGCACATGTGTACCCAATGAGGTAGATTTTAAAAGCCCGGCACATGCTAAAATCATGAGATACGTGTTTGTATGTTCTTATGTTCAAGTCAGGCTCGTGCGCCCACAGAATTTCAAAGCTGTGGCTGGATGCATGGTCAAAAGTATGTGTGGATTTTTGGTCCTCTACTGGAAAGTACATAGAACATTTAACAAATTATTTCATGAATGGGTTAAGGTGAACATTATTATTTTTAAATGTGGCAAAACAGAAAACAGTCTCTGTGTCTCCAGGGTTCAAGTCCATGAAGGAAGTATAAGTGAATTTAAACAGTCATCAGGCTCATCAAGCTGTTTATTCCAGAGATGTGGGACCCATTGGCCAGGAAGGTGCGTTATGGATCAGTCCTGTTTGAGACAGGTACAAATATTTTCTTATATGAGTCAGAATATTTAGAAGCTCTTATAGTGAATGATTTTGTCATGATATTTTCTGTTGTGATGTAATTATGATCTATGGTAACTAATACATTTCTTGACTAATTCATCATCAAGTATGGATGTAAATGTGTCCACTTCTCATATAAACCAATGCAAAATTTGTAAAATGTTTTATTTTTAAAAAAAATAATGTCCTGGAGTAGTTAATACATTCATCCTATCACTCCAATAGACATTTAGAGTCAGGTTAGGATTAGAGAGGCAGGCGCTAACATTCAGCTTCATGATTGCTCACAAGTGAGCAAGGAAGTAAAGTGAAGTGGCTCACTGGCCATGCAAGGAGTCAGATTTCCTGAAATGAATACTGGGACTTTGATTGCACAAAAAAAGTCACAACATTTAAAGAGCAAAGCATTCCAGATTTCTGAATTAGAATTTCTTTATTTAAAAAGGATAACTAGCTTTGCTAGGTGGAGACAGTTAGGGGGAAGGGACATTTTTTGGGAAAGGAAAGGTGGTTGATTTTGTAAAATATAAAATAGGAATATAAGACATTTGTTCTGCTAATGTCATTTTGCATATTTACTATTACGATCTTGCTGGTAGTGAGAATATCGCTCTCTGATGGCTGTATATTCCTTGTCTTAATCAATAAAAATAATTAAAAAGGTAAATATTCAGTTAACTTAAATACAATTCATTTTGTTTATATTTTTAAGACTTTTCTTTGTGCCATTCTGTCCGGTCTCTTTATCCTACCAGTTCTGTTGCTATTGAGGAGGGTGTGCTGTTTCATGCTGTATTCTGTAGAGTACGGGAGACTGATTTCATGAGCTCAGTGACCCTGATGGATCCTTTCTTCACTCTGGCAGACTCTATACAGCCGGTGCTCACTTATACCCCAGGAATCAGATTTGTGGAATAATCTTGCAGGAAACTTACCGAAAAGCCCCAAAACCAAAAGTGGTTTAAATAACATCCTAAAAAAGTAAGGTTAATTATCTATTAGCAATATAATTTGTTGATGTATGCTTTGATAATTGTGTATGTTCTTTTATGTAATCTGCACCGAACTTTGGAGAGCAAAGGCTAGAATTAATTTTAAGTAAGCAAATACATATATAAATAAATAAATGATCTAAAATGTAATATTTATAGCTCTAAGTGTAGTATCTCATTCTAATATTTAATTTGGCTTGAGTAAACCTAATGCCACAATTATTATTTTAATATTTATCATAAAAAACTTACATTAGTTCCCACAGTTCCCACGTTATCACTGTGGTAAATCAGAGAGTGGTAAATCAGATTTCCTGAGAAGCTTATTAACATGACATAATTACAGCAATGTTAATTTTAGATTTTGCTTGGAGGTTAATATTCAGCTGACCTCACCAGCTAGTTACTCAGAGAAGTTTACCCAGCTAACTTTATCCAGATATTCAACCTGAATGTGGCCAGGCTGAATGTCTGCTGTAGAGTAACTTTAGGCCAACCTTCATCCAACCAAAATTACCTAGGAAGCTTTCTCAGGATAGTGCTAATTATCAGTGTTGCCTGAGCAAGGTAGAAAGATTTTACCTGTGTGAGCTGTTGGGGAAAAATATGAATCTCAAGCTATTTTCTGATTAACTCCAAAAGGTAGCTGAACATATCTTTTGAATATCGTTGTCTTGGTGATTTTCTATTCACTTTTAATATTATTTTGTTTATTTATTTTTAAATTATATATATATTACATCTCCATTGATCAGAGTGGTTTTCAAGAATTAAAAAAGCATACATTAATTTTCCATTGCAAAATATATATATTTAATAGTAAGAGACATATATAACAACGATATTCTAATTTACCCAATTTTGACAATGCTTTGATAATAATATCATAGTTAATGATCCCCCTACCTATCATAATTTCATTGCTTCAAGTGCTGCCTTAAATATCAAGTCTTCAATGCTTTTCACAAATATTTTGGTTCCAGATATTACTCTAAGCTTCAAAAGCTGCCTTAAATACCCTGTTGGAATTGATTCATCAATTTTATATGTATAGAGCTCTTTGGCAGAATAATATAATAAAACTTATTTTGTCAGCGCTATTGGACATACACAGCACTGTATGATATTAATACTTTTTCAGGTACAAGAAGTCCCTGCCTCCAACAGCCAAAGTGGCTACCTGAGGTAGTAGGAGATAAAGTGACTTGCCTAAGGTCATAAGGAGTATCAGTGGAAGAAGCAGAGTTTGGTTCTCAATCCATTTCACTAACTTTTAGGTCAGTCGTGCTCCTTCTATACTTTCTTCACCCCATGCTTTCTAATTTTCCCATTGTCTCTTCCATGTCCCCTCAGCACGTTTCTATGCTATATTCCAGCTTTTTATGTATCAGTGAGAAATCAGAATGAGGCACTGGAGATCTGCTCTTCAGCTTTTGGTACTGTAGTTATGCTTTACATAAAAAAAAGGCCAAATGTACCTCCAAATAACAATAATCAAAAACTACATGGATGGAAAGTCCACATGAATGATTTTCTACTTGCTGGTATCATACTTCATGCAAAGCAGCCATTGATATTTGGCAAATGCACAGTAATTTAATCATTTACCAGACTTACATACTTGTAATATTGCTTTTTTTTTCTTTTCCTATTTGTACTTAAAATCTTGATAGCTGCTATATAGTCCTTGTGAGTAATTGTGAAAATAAGAAATAGTTATTTCTCCAATAAGTCAGTTAATACACAGCAACCACATGACTGGTACTCTAAAACAGTATTGCATTATATAATACTTAGCTTCTTAGTTCTCTGTTTCGGGTGATCTTGTTATCTGACCAAAGTCATGAAGACCACTGCCCGACACTGTCAGTGTTTCAACAGGGTTATTGTCTACATCAGGGGCCAGTCGGGCTAATATCAAAGACATTTGCAGTTTCACCAGTCTTATGACATGACTGCCCATAGAGAAATAACTATGTTATTATTTAGATGAGAACTCACATGGACTATATAGCAGCTATCAAGATTTTAAGTGCAAATAAGAAAAGAAAAGTAAAAAAAACATTTCCATATTTAAGTCTGGTAAATGATTAACATACTGTGCATTTGTCGAATTCCAATGGCTGCTTTGCTCAAAGATTGACACCAGCACAGTAAATGATCATTAATGTGGACTTTCCATCCCTGTGCTTTTTGACTGTATTTATGCTTTACATGCATTAGTGAAATAATGGCATGGGGCTCTGGTGAAGTTCTGCTCAGTAGCTGTTCATGTTGTGTTAAATATTACATGTCAGTGTGCATGATATCTACATGAATTCTTACAAGTGCCTGATGGCTGATGGTGTTGCGATCCTGCCCCTTCACGCGGCAAGTCGAGCCGCCGACGCTGCTGCCACTGCCGCGGTCTCTCCGCGGTGTCCAGCCTCCTCCCTGGCTGCCTTCTCCTCCGTGCAGCGGGGCCGACCCACCGCGAGCTCTCCCTCGCGGCCGGGAACCCTGCTGTCTTTCCTGGCTCTCCCCGACGTGCCTCCGCCTTCCCGGGGTCCTTAGCTGGCAGGGAGGGCCTCCCTGCCGGTGCCTGCAGCCTACTCAGCTTCTACAGCTCCCTGCAGCCAGCCTTACCTTTTCTCCTGCTTCTGACTTCGCGGCTGGAAGCCGCTCCAGCAGCCTGCCACTTCTCCAGCTTCAGGGCAGGGCTGCTCCCATGCTTGCCTGGCTTCCATGGGTCCTCCACGTGGCTGAGGACGCCACCAGCTTCCAGCTCTTTTCTCCAGCCTCCTAGGGCACGGGCGCGCGCCTCTCTGCTCCTCTTCAAGGGCCAGCCAGGTGTGGCCCCCTGCTGACCCCTCCCTGGGCATTGTCTACCGCAGCCCTACAAAAGGGCTCAGCGTCCAGTCTGTCTGCCTTCGCAAGGAGTTGGTCACTCCTGAGAGCCTTCGTTCCAGGAGCTGCCTGTGTTCCAGCCTTCTGCAAGGTCCAGTGTTTCATGTTCTCTGTTGGAGATCCTCGTCCTCTGTCCAGTCCTGATGTTTCCATTTGTTCCAGTCCTGATGTTTGCCTGTTCCTGTTCCTGCCTTGAGGTCTGTCAACTAATCTGGTGTCCATGTTCCAGCCCAGATGATGCAAGTCCTGTACCCTGTTCCTGAACTCGCCTGAAAGCTAAGTACCTTGCTCTTGAATCTCCTGAAAGTTAGCACCTTGATCATGTGTCTTCCAATGTCCTGGTACCTCGCAGCAAGCCACATCGTGGTCCGTGACCAGCCCCAGGGGCGGGCTGAGTAGGGTGCTCCGTGTTGCAAGCCATGTACCTCGTTTCTGAGCCTCCAGAAGTCCTTATCTTGTTCCTGAATTCGCCTGAAAGCTAAGTACCTTGTTCCTGTGTCCTCGAATGTCCTGGTACCTCGCGGCAAGCCATGTCATGGTCCGTGACCAGCCCCATGGGCGGGCTGAGTAGGGCGCTCCGTGTTGCAAGCCATGTACCTCGTTTCTGAGCCTCCAGAAGTCCTTATCTTGTTCCTGAATTCGCCTGAAAGCTAAGTACCTTGTTCCTGTGTCCTCGAATGTCCTGGTACCTCGCGGCAAGCCATGTCGTGGTCCGTGACCAGCCCCATGGGCGGGCTGAGTAGGGCGCTTTGTGATGCAAGCCATGTACCTCGTTTCTGAGACTCCAGAAGCCCTTACCTTGTTCCTGAATTTGCCTGAAAGCTAGTACCTTGTTCTTGTGTCTTCAAATGTCCTGGTACCTCGTGGCAAGCCATGTCATGGTCCGTGACAAGCCCCATGGGCGGGCTGAGTAGGGCGCTTCATGATTCAAGCCATGTACCTTATTTCTAAGTCTCTGAAAGCCCTTGTTCCTGACCCTGATACCTTCACCTGCCTTGGCTGCCGGTGTGCAGCAATCCTGCCTTGGCTGCTGGTGTGCAGGAATCCTGCTTTAGGCTGCCTGATGCGCAGCAAACTGCTTCTTCCCTGTTGCCTCGATGTCTGTGCCTGATCCAGTTCCTGATCCAGTCCCGGATGTTCTGCCCTTTGTCTTCGTCTGGCTCCTGAGCCTTCTGTCCTGTTGGGCCCTGGAGTGGCCAACAGGAGGGATTCGTCCCTGTGCTCTGGAGCTTCCCTTCCTGCCAGCCGACGGGGCTTCGGATGTCATTTGTCCCGGCATCAGAGTTCTTCTTGCCTGGATCTTCCCTGCACTCTCCTGTTCTCAGTGTGGTCCGCGACCTGCCCTCCAAGGCAGTGTAGGGCGCGCTTGGGACAGGGTGGTCCGCGACTCAGTCCCGCGGGTGGTCTGAGTAGGGCGCCCTGAGGGACAGTGCCCATGTCTTCCTTCAGCTCTCGTTCCTGAGTCCTCCTCTGTGCATCCAGTATCTCGTCCTAAGTCCACGTCTCCGCATCCAGACCTTGCTTCCGAGTCTACGTCTGCACGTTCAGTACCTTGCTTCTGAGTCTACGTCTGCACTTCCAGTACCTCGTTCCTGAGTCTCGTCTTAATCTATGTTCCAGTCTTCGCTGTCCTGGCCTCCATCCGGCCTGCCGCTTCGTGCCGTACCCTGCGGCAGGTCCGAAAGGGCTGGGGACGGTCGAAGGACTGTTCACAAGACCAACATTGCGTTGTTGGGTCTTCCGAAGCATGCAGGTCTGGAGGAGGGCCTGTCGCCTTGTCATCACTCCAGTCTTGCTTCCGTCCAGCCCATGCTCGGGCATGCCACGCCTCCCGCAGCCCTCTTCAGAGTCCTCTGGGGTCGAGCCGTGGCCCAAGGACACACTTCATCCAGGAGTGGGATCGCTCTCGGGAAGCGCTCCACAACAGATGGTGCCTTACACATGCTTTCCATGGTGCCTTACACATGATTGGAGGCTGATTAAGATCCATTCTGGCCAGGATGTATTCCTGCTTTACATGCATCAGATTGGCATCTACATGTTTGGGGTTCTGATGAATGTTTGCTCTTCATCTGTCCAAGCTGTATTCATGTTTTGGATATACAGTATGTCTGTGATGCCTGTCACAATGAAGATCAACTCTTCAACTGTTCATGTCTTGTTCATAGTTTCCCTATATCAGTGTGATGATTGCATGGGATGCTCATGAAATACTTGCCTCAGCTTTCTATGTTGTATTCAATAAGGGCCTGATATTCAAAAAACTTAAAACTGTGCTTTACATGTGTAAATTCACTTTATACATGTAAGTGAGCTTTTGAAAATTAGTATAATATATGCCATTGAATTGTCAATAGATTTTACCTACATTAAGTGCACTTAGGGGGTCATTTACCAGACGGATCGCACGTGATAAGGGACGTTTCGTACGTGAAAAGTCCCTTATCACGTGCAATACCAACATGGGGGAGGAGTCAGCCCCGGAAGAGGAGGAGTCGGGGCGTCAACAGGGCCGACTCCGCGAAGACGCCGTGGACGACAAAAAGGTAAGGGCCTTTTCTCATCCTATTTCGCGCTCAATAGCTACACCTTCTAGGTGGCGCTATTGGGTGCAAAACCGGCAGCGATCGCACCGTGGCTAGTGCAAGACCACCCCCTGTTTCGGCCCCCCCGCCCCTCATTACCTAAAGTATCGCAGGCCTGCGATACTTTAGAAAATGAGGCCCTTAAAGTGGTTAAATGTCTTTTAAAAATTGTTATGATATTATGTTACATTTACCTGTGTAACTCCTTTGAAAATTCACCTGTGTAAGAGATCAGTTTCCATAGGAATCTAAATGACTTTAAAAATTTTAACCAGGCTGAATTATTAAATTTAATCCTCTTAAATTCACTAAGAAATTACTATTCAAAGTTCTACTTTGCATTTATGATAACCAGCAAATTTAAATCAGTTATCTTTAACTTTTCTAGTTATTTAAAGAAGCCAGAATTTCAAATCTAATCAGTTATCAGTGAAAATAACCAGGCAAGTTAAAAAAAAAGAGTCAACAGTCCCTCTCAGCTCCCTACATTTACAATACAAAATGTGGATTGCAAATCATTGCCTTCTGAAGCACCTTCCCTTTGACTTAATGCCCCCTCCCACCCAAAGACCAAACCTCTCCTCCAGATTCCTTTTCCTTCTTCATAAAAGAAATCCCAAAGTGCAGCAGTCCATGCCCCTCCCTTCCCTTCCTTAAAAAAATCTAAATGGTAAAGTGCCCCTCCCTGAAACCCCAAAATGTACTCCTAGCCCAGCAGGAGAAGAGCACAGTCTAACATCCTCCCTGCCTTCCTTTATTCTCTGCACTGTCACTGAACAGAGCAATCCTCATTCAGAACTCAATCCTTCTAAGCCTTCCTTTATTCTCTGCGCTGTCACTGAACAGAGCAGTCCTCATTCAGAACTCACTCCTGCTAAGCCTTCCTTTATTCTCTGCGCTGTCTCTGAACAGAGCAATCCTCATCCAGAACTCACTCCTGCTAAGCCTTCTTTATTCTCTGCACTGTCACTGAACAGAGCAATCCTCATTCAGAACTCACTCCTGCTAAGCCTTCCTTTATTCCCTGCGCTGTCACTGAATAGAGCAATCCTCATTCGGAACTCACTCCTGCTAAGCCTTCGTTATTCTCTGCACTGTCACTGAACAGAGCAATCCTCATTCAGAACTCACTCCTGCTAAGCCTTCCTTTATTCTCTGCGCTGTCACTGAACAGAGCAATCCTCATTCAGAATTCACTCCTGCTAAGCCTTCCTTTATTCTCTGCGCTGTCACTGAACAGAGCAATCCTCATTCAGAACTCACTCCTGCTAAGCCTTCCTTTATTCTCTGCACTGTCACTGAACAGAGCAATCCTCATTCAGAACTCACTCCTGCTAAGCCTTCCTTTATTCTCTGCGCTGTCACTGAGCAGAGCAATCCTCATTCAGAACTCACTCCTGCTAAGCCTTCCTTTATTCTCTGCGCTGTCACTGAACAGAGCAATCCTCATTCAGAACTCACTCCTGCTAAGCCTGGATGTGGGTGGGTGGGAGGCTTTTGCATTTCCCTATTGTCTCTGAAAAAATAAACCCCAAAATGAAATGAAGCAGCTCCCCCAATTCCCATGCCCGAAATGAAATTCAGCAAAATCAAAAAGCCCTGCACCCCCATAGATTCTCTGTGATCTTCAGTAGGTTGAAAAGGTAATGGTGGTGTTGAAGAGAAACAAGAAAGCAAAGACCTATCCATTTATGTAATAAGTAATAAGCTAGAACAGGCAGGACAGAATAGAAATAAAATGGAGTCTGAATTACAAGAGAAAGCTAGAAATCAGAGAAGGACAAGTACCCCCATGCCATCTTGCTGGATGCAATGGAATAAGAACAGATATTTTATTTTCACTGTCGCACTTGTTCTGATATATTACTTCTGTATATATAGGAATATTTTGCTATGTATGTTACTTAATTTCTGTTAATTTTTCTCCATGATGACTCTTTCTTTAAATGCAAAAGTTGAGGAGAATCACATAAAAGTGGATCAGCTTCGTCCTCTATTTGGCACCCTATGGACCATGAATACAAGGAAATGGAAAACCACACCAGCGTGACAGAGTTCCTGTTCCTAGGATTCTCAGAATTCCCAGAGCTGCAGCTCCCTCTCTTCACTCTCTTCTCACTCCTCTATCTGATGGCCGTGCTGGGGAACCTCCTCATTATCTGCATTGTATGTGCTGATCCACACCTGCACACCCCCATGTATTTCTTCCTGGTCAACTTATCCAGTATAGATATCTGCTCTTTGACCACCATTCTGCCAAAACTGCTGACCATCTGTCTGACAAACAGCAGTAACATATCTTTCAGTGAATGCATTCTGCAGTTGTACTGCTATACGATGGGTGTAGCTACAGAATTTCTGCTTCTCACTGCCATGGCGTATGATCGTTACGTTGCAATCTGCAATCCTCTGCATTACATCATTGTCATGAATAAGAGGGTCTGTGCTCTTCTGGTAGCTGTCTCATGGCTTGCAGGATCATTGGAGTCATTGTCTCACGCTGTCATTATATCCCAGTTTTCTTTCTGTGACTCCAATGTAATCAATCACTTCTTCTGTGACTTCACGGCACTGCTGAAACTTTCCTGCACAGACATTAGAGACGTTGAAATTATAACTTTTCTTTTAGGGGTAATTGCAGGCTGCACCCCATTTCTCCTAACTCTAACATCCTATGTGTTTATCATCTCCACCATCCTGAGAATCCGTTCCACAGAGGGTAAAAGCAAAGCCTTCTCCACCTGCTCCTCCCACCTTACAGTCATCATTCTGTCATATGGGACAATGTTAGGCGTTTATATGCAGCCCAGTTCTGGGGACTCTACTAAATCAAACAAACTGCCCACTGCACTGTACATAGTCACTCTCCCACTGTTAAACCCCCTGATCTACAGCTTGAGGAGCAAAGAGTTGAAAACGGCCCTAAAAAGAGCCTTAAGCAGGAAGCCAACATTTGTGTGCCACTAAACTCTTTTGTTCAACCAATGGATTCCAATAATTGCGCAGTAAGGCCCATTAGTGCGTACTAATGCACTTCATCGGAAATTGCATATGTGAGGGTGGCATGCACAAGGGGGGGGGACGACTTCTGCAATTTCCACACAGCAACACATTTAGCCCTTCCCCAGTTCCCTCCCAGTCTGCTCCAATTAAGGAGCGGAATGGGAGGGATATTTCCTACCCCCTACCTAACCTCCCTTCCCCTTCTCCTCTCCACCCCACCCATTAAACCCTGCCTTTTTCTTTTTTTTTCTTCATTTCACAACTTACTTCAGCTCCTGAGCTGAATGGCATTGTCCCGGTTCAACCCCAGCCCATCCAGAACATGGCTCCCCCCCCGGGTCACTTTGAAGACACCTGTCACTTATTCATATATTTTATTTATGTATTTCTTTGTTGAGTTTTATATACCATCATTCGGTTCAGCCATCACAACAATTTACAAGATTCAAACAGAATACAGGTAGTTAAACATTTGCTAATCATTGAAAAACAATGGGAGGGGAAAAAAAAAACAAAACATTTGCCCAGCGCGTGCAAAGCTCAGCCACGTGCGTAAATGCCGGAATTTGCATGCATAGGACTTTTAAAATCTACCCTTAAACATGTAAAAAGAGTGAAAAAGATTGAAAAAGAGGTGGTCTCGGGATATTCTTGGAAAGGGCTGACAGTTACTTGTGTAAGTTGCTATTTTATAAGAGACTTAAGCATGCAGATTTGGCAGTTTACTTGTATATATTTATACTTGCTCATTATCATTGCTTATTATCATTGCTCATAAGTGATATATTTATTAGAGATGTGAATCGTGTCCTCGATCGTCTTAACGATCGATTTCGGCTGGGAGGGGGAGGGAATCGTATTGTTGCCGTTTGGGTGTGTAAACTATCGTGAAAAATCGTTAAAATCGTGAGCCGGCACACTAAACCCCCCTAAAACCCACCCCGACCCTTTAAATTAAATCCCCCACCCTCCCGAACCTCCCCCCAATGCTTTAAATTACCTGGGGATCCGGCGGTGGTCCAGAACGGCGGCGGTCCGGAACGGCCCCCTCTATAGAATCGTGTTGTCTTCAGCCGGCGCCATTTTTCAAAATGGCCGCCGCAAAATGGCGGCGGCCATAGACAAAAATGATTCGACGGAGGAGGTCGTTCCGGACCCCCGCTGGACTTTTGGCAAGTCTTGTGGGGGTCAGGAGGCCCCCCCAAGCTGGCCAAAAGTTTCCTGGGAGTCCAGCGGGGTTCCGGGAGCGATTTCTTGCCGCGAATCGTTTTCGTACGGAAAATGGCGCCGGCAGGAGATCGAGTGCAGGAGGTCGTTCAGCGGCGGTAACGACCTCCTGCACTCGATCTCCTGCCGGCGCCATTTTCCGTACGAAAACGATTCGCGGCAAGAAATCGCTCCCGGAACCCCGCTGGACTCCCAGGAAACTTTTGGCCAGCTTGGGGGGGCCTCCTGACCCCCACAAGACTTGCCAAAAGTCCAGCGGGGGTCCAGAACGACCTCCTCCGTCGAATCGTTTTTGTCTATGGCCGCCGCCATTTTGCGGCGGCCATTTTGAAAAATGGCGCCGGCTGAAGACAACACGATTCTATTGAGGGGGCCGTTCCGGACCGCCGCCGTTCTGGACCACCGCCGGATCCCCAGGTAATTTAAAGCATTGGGGGGGGGTTCGGGAGGGTGGGGGATTTAATTTAAAGGGTCGGGGGTGGGTTTTAGGGGGTTTTAGTGTGCCAGTTTTCCTGCCCTCCCCCTTCCCCCGATTTACGATTTTTTAACGATAAATCGGGGGAATTGGTATTGTATCGTGGCCCTAACGATTTTTTGACGATTTAAAATATATCGGACGATATTTTAAATCGTCAAAAAATGATTCACATCCCTAATATTTATTGTGAAGTACTGAGTGGGTGGGGTTTCTGCAAGAGTGGATGGGGGAGCTTAGGCTAAATAACTAGAAAGGTCTCGATGACATGCACATGGAATGGGCAAACTGGTGACTAATTGGTAAATTTGGTAGAGATGTGCATCATTTATTTTAATTGTTTCGGACTTCATTTTGGGACCCCCCCCCCCCCCCCCCGAGGGAAATTTCATTTTTCCTGTGGTTTGAGGTATTTTTATTTCGGGGAGGCCCCGATTTTCAGGTTAGTGCGTACTAACTCCCGATAGTGTGCACTAATCCAAAAAATGATTTTTTCTGAAATTTCAGAAAAATTCCATTCAAGTTTTGGTTCCCCTGAACCATACCGAACATATGGGGAAAACGAATGCACATCTCTAAAATTTGGTAATTTCCTTCATGCACATGAAACAAAATTTACTGACAGACACATAAAGTGTGACTTATGGAATTATGTCAACCCCATGTTGAAAACACTGCACTGGCTTCCTGTCAGATATGGAATTCAATAAATGCCTGGTAGATAAGGCAGTCCAGCCTATTTGGCTAAATTACTTTGTATTTCTCTCCAGAAATGTTGTATTAAGGGGGAGGAGTCAAGATGGCGACTTGAACGTGAGCGCTCACATTACCTGCTCCGCTGTTTCTGTTGAAAAAATATTTCTATTCTTAAATAATGCCTCCGAAAAGGAAAGGGAGACCCAGGAACTATCCCTCGGTGACTATGGTCACTCCGGGGCAGCGTACCATCGAGCAAAGCGTGAAAAAACCGTGAAATTTGGAGCTCAGAGGTCTGGCTGCCAAGTCACAGGAAGGAGACTGTGACCTGACCTCGGAAGGAATATCCCTTAGCCCCCTGGACGAGCGATTGCCTCCGGCAGTGCATGGGACCTCAACACCGCGGTTGGAAGCGAGTCCCGGAGAGGATGGCATTTTCCAGCCTGAGGGAGTGGAAGAGAGGAGAAGCCCTGCACATACCTCCATAGAAATTGGAGAGTGTGGCGCTGGAGTGCAGGATTCGGAAGGAAGAGGGAACCAGAGCAGTACTGGAGGTGAGAGATCTGTGGTGTGCCCTTCCCCCCTGCCTGCAGCCACATTGAACATTGTGAAGCCGGAGGTGGTAACAGATTCTCTTTGGAATCTTTCCTCTACTTTGGTCAAGGCTCTGGAGGACTGCTCTGGGAAAATTGGATCATTGGGACATCAAATGGATATATTAAATACTAGTTTTCAAGAACAAAAACAGGATACCATTGAGAAAATAAACAACATGGACTTAGAAATAAATCGAGTTAAACAGGTTCAGGCAACAATTATACAGGACTGTGGTCTTATGAATAGAAGACTTGAGAATATGGAAAATGTTATGAGGCATTTAAATTTGAGGGTGTTACATTTTCCTAGGGTGGTGGGAGAATTGCCGAGAGTGACTATTAAACGTTATTTCCTAGAGGTATTGGAAATTTCCCCTGAACAATCCCCACCCTTGGATAACGTGTACTTCCTACCTGTCCGTGCAAACCAGCAAATACAAATGCCTCCTAATGCTTTGGAAAATTTAACAGCGTTTCTCGAAACATCTGAGCCTGAAGTTGCAGAAAGAACTACTTTGTTAATAACTTTTTTTAATGAGCTTGATTTAGGAAAAGTTATGCGTGCTTATTTTAAAAAGATTCAAACCATGTTTATGGGTGGAAATGTGAGAATATATCCGGACCTGACAAAAGCAACGCAGGTGAAAAGGAAGAACTTCTTAATTTTGAAACCAGAAGTATTGGCAATAGGGGCATCTTTTTTTTTAAGATTTCCCTGTAAGTGTGTTGTTAAATTTGAGGGAAATAATTATATGTTTTTCCAACCAGACCAGCTCAAGAGCTTTATTGAAGCAAAAAAGAGGCCTCCTGCAATAGGCAGTGGATAAATCGCTCATATATATAATGTCCGGTTAAATATAGTCGCCTTTTCCTGGATTAGATATTACCTGTATTCTCCTTTAATTTGCATGTACTTCTCTCCTCTTTATCCTCAGATAGGGGTCTAATGGGTTTATAACAATTGATTATATTGTTTCTGTTTTGAGATGTTATTTCTGGTAAAATTGGGTTTTCTTGATTGTTTATGAACCATATTACATGACAAAGTGGATACTTTGTAAATTGTTAACATTTAATAAAGATAAAATTTAAAAAAAAAAAGAAATGTTGTGTTAAGAAAAAAACGACTTCAGGTGTCTTCATTGAACTATGCTTGGTTGCAAAAAACCTACTTGCATATGTTTTCTTTTTTTTTTAGTTGGGAAATTTTTTAATTGGATTTAAATATACAACTTGTAACACAGAAAACATACAACATAACCTCTGTTAGCAATATCAGAAAAAACATGCTCAGATATACAGTTTATGAACAGATATGTGTTGCGATTCCGGGCCGTCCCCGGAATCGCCACCTACCCCGTCGCGTTTCCGGGTTGGGTCCGCGTTCCCCGGGCCTCCGGGGACCTCTGCCGCTGCAGGCCCGGCGCCTGCCCACCTTGCCTGGGCCTGCAGCTTCCCCTGCTACCACGTTTTCGCTGCATCAGAGCAGCCGGCGTCCAGCTGCGGCTAGCTCCGCCCCCTAGACGCGCGCGCGCGGCAGGCCCTGGCTCTTAAAGGGGCCAGCATGGGAAAATGCAGCACAGCCCCAGGATGACGTCAGACGCCCTCAGGGTATTTAAACCCTGCAACGAGTTCTGCTCCTCGCCTTGCAATGAGGTTCCCAGGTATTCCTGCTTCCAGTTGCTGCGTTCCTTTGTCCTTTGGCTTCTCCTTGGCTCCTGACCCCGGATTGACTGACGGTGATTCCCTTGCTTCTGACCCCGGACCGGCTTACGTTGATTCCCTGGCTTCTGACCCCGGACCGGCTTACGTTGACTCTCTGGTTCCTGACCTGGACTGGCTTACGGTGATCCCTTGGTTCCTGACTCTGGACTGGCGAGCGACGACCCTCCGGCACCCAACCTTGGACTCCATCTGACTCGGCCCCTGCGGGCTCTCCTAAGTCCCAGCGGCTGGGTCCCTACGGGTTCCTCCTGGAGGGACTCCGGCTTCCAGGGTGAATCTCCTAAGTCCCAGCGGCCGAACTCCTACGAGCTCCTCTCGGGGGAGTATCGGCTTCCAGGGCGAAGATCTTCCCACCACTGCGCCAGCTCCATCATCTCATTCTTCCTCGCCAAAGCCTTCTTCCAGAGTCCCTCCTTCGGCCATCCACGAGTCTGTCCTTGCTGCCTCCCGGTCGGGACCACTGCTGCAACCTCCTTCAGCAACTCATCCTTTGGTTCCGATCGGCCCAAGGGTCCACGAATCCAACAATATGTGCCATATACAGTACAAGTGCAACAAAGAAAATATAAAGCATATATCAAAACAAAGGAGAGATAAAAGAAAAAAAGGAATAAGGGAAGGAAGGAAAAACTCGAAGGAACTAAATAATATATAATGAAAATAAATAATGAAGATAATAACGAAAGAAAGAAGTCAAAGGTACATCAAAGAGCAAGGAGGAAAGAAAAAGCAGATACTAATATATTAAGAGACCAAAAAGAGTGAACATGGAGCTATCCGTGTCATCTTGAAATCAGAGGAAGAGCACATTAGATTAAAATGATAATTACAATGAAGCAATATAAGCTTCTAATGGCTTCCACATTTGGGACCATTTGGAGAGCCTACCAGTCTTCACCGCCATAGCCTTTTCATATTTTGAATACAAACAAACTGTATTCCACCAAAGATGTTCAGAAAGAAGTTCACTGCATTTCCAGTTAGAAATGATATTATGTTGAGCTACGGTTAGGAAAAAATCTATTAATCTACAATGGGGTTGCAAAAGTTGTAAAGAGGGATCAGTACCTTTCAGAATCACCAGAGAGTAAGCGATTGAAAGGTTCAGTGGCAGAATACGAGCCACGGTATCCCAAACCTGTCGCCAAAAAACATTAACCAAGGGACGATAAAATAGCATATGACTTAGAGTTGCCTTAGGAGCTGAACAAGACCAGCAGGAGTGTGAGTGCAGCAGACCAGCACAATGCAATTTCCATGGCGTCCTAACCGCTCTATGGATAATAAAAAAGGAAGTCTGTATTAAACTAGCAGAGAGGGCGATACGGATGGAATGCGTCCAAATATATTTCCACATACCAGCTGTAACTTCCAACTCAAGGTATGAAGACCAAATGGAAGATAAAGATTTTATGGGAGAGTGCTGGAAAAAACCTTTCAAAAGTTTGTAGATACCAGAAGCCAAATGACCTTTAAGGCCCTGGTCATGATAAAACTTCAATAAATAGGGCACTTTGTCCAATTCAAATTTACTCAACGCAGTATCATGGAAAAGAGACTTTAATTGCAACCAAACATAAAACTGAGTAGCTGGCACCCCATAGGTATTCCGCAGTTGTTCGAAAGGTATGAGCTTACCAGATTATATAATAGTAGACAGTAACCAAATGTTACATTTTTGCCAGATGGGCCAACTGAGTATGGTACCATTTATGGTAATCAAATAATTCCGCCACAGGGGAGCTAAACCAGAGGAGCGCCATTTGGAAGATTGAGCTGGCACATATGAATCAAATTATGTGAAGGCCCTGTGTAAGGACCTCAGAATAGGATCAGCTGCCAGATGTTGTGGAAGGGTCATACCTGGAAAACAATACAAAGGAAAAGGGTCTTGGCGTGTACGCTCAATAGCCAGCCATCTGGGTGGTACAGCATAGGTGGAACCCATATCAAAATAATGATATCCTTGCTGTAGAATATATGCCTGGTGATAAGTATAAAAATCAGGGAAATTAACCCCAACCCTGGTGTTTAGCGGCTTTGAGTTTAGAGAGAGCAATGCAAGGGGCTTTGTTATTCCGCAAAAATTTAACTAATAACCTATCTATTTGTCGGTAAAAATCAACAGAAAAGAAGATGGGCAACATGGAAAGGGTGTATGTTATTTTAGGTGTGAGCACCATCTTTATAGTATCCAATCTGCCCCACCAGTAAGATATAAAGGTGACCATATCAGCACTAAATCTTTAATATTTTGCAAAACTGAAGATTCCCCTCGAGTTATAGTCTCTGCTGGATCTGTAAAGAATTTAATTCCCAGGTATTTCAAACCGTGAGATACCTTTTGTATGGAAAAATTGGTGAAATCAACCAATGAGGCAGAATAGTTCAAGGGAAGAAGCTCAGTTTTGTGCCAGTTGATCTTGTAACCAGAGAGTGAGGAATAAAGGGTAATTAAATAAAAGGATGTGGAAGAGATTCACCAGGGTTTTGCAAAAATAAAAGAACATCATCAGCATAGGCAGAGAGTTTGTATATGTCATTACCAATTTGTACCCCTTCAATTTGATCAGTTTGATGAATTGCTGAAAGTAAGGGTTCTAGAGCCAGATTAAATAATAACGGAGATAGGGGACAGCCTTGTCGGGTACCCCGAAATAATGGAAATGAAGGAGATTGTTGCTGATTAATGTATAAAAAAGTGGTAGGAGAGGTATACAGAAATCTTATCCATGCTAAAAAGTTAAGACCTAGACCACAGCATTTTAGCGCATAAAATAAAAAGGACCATTCAACTTGGTCGAAGGCTTTTTCTGCATCCAACGATACAGCAACAGTTGGAGTTGGATCTGAGAAAACCTCTTGTTGAATGTGCAAAAAAAGTCGGGTATTGTTACTAATAGGGATGTGAATTGTTTTTTTGATGATTTAAAAAAATCGTCAGATATTTTTTAAATCGTCAAATAGAGTCGCGACACAATAGAAATTCCCCCGATTTATCGTGAAAAATCGTAAATCGGGGGGGGAGGACGGGAAAACCGGTACACCAAAACAACCCCTAAACCCACCCCGACCCTTTAAAACAAATCCCCCACCCTCCCGAACACCCCCAAAATGTTTTAAATTACCTGGTGGTCCAGTGGGGGGGTCCCGGCGCGATCTCCTACTCTCGGGCCATCGGCGCCATTTTGGCTGCCACTAATATAAATGGCGCCGATGGCCCGATAAAAAAAAACCCCACCCGACCCTTTAAAATTACCCCCTTAGCCTCTCTCACTCTCCCGACCCCCCCCCCTCAAAACTTTTTACACATACCTGGTGGTCCAGGGGGGCCGCGGGGAGCAATCTCCCATTCCCACGCTATCAGCTGTGCTAAAAAAAAATGGCGCCGATGGCCCTTTGCCCTTGCCATGTGACAGGGCAAAGGTAGCGCCGGCGCCATTTTGAATATTGGCTATACGGCCCGCGTGCAGGAGATCACTCCCGGACCCCAGCTGGACCCCCAGGGACTTTTGGCCAGCTTGGGGGGGCCTCCTGACCCCCACAAGACTTGCCAAAAGTCCAGCGGGGGTCCGGGAGCGACCTCCTGCACTCCAGCCGTATTGCCAGTATTCAAAATGGCGCCGGCGCTACCTTTGCCCTGTCACATGGTAAGGGCAAAGGGCCATCGGCGCCAATTTTTTTAGCGCAGCTGATAGCGTGGGAACAGAAGATCGCTCCCTGCGGCCCCCCTGGACCACCAGGTATGTGTAAAAAAGTTTTTGGGGGGGGGGGTCAGGAGAGTGGGGGAGGCTAAGGGGGTTATTTTAAAGGGTCGGGGTTGGGGTTTTTTATCGGCACGGGCGTCACTAAAAATAAATGAGTGATGTGAATTGGAATCGGAACCGATTCCAATTCACATCTCGTAATGATCAGATTTTCCCCCCCCAGCCGAACCCGATCATTAAAACGATCGGGCACACGATTCACATCTCTAGTTACTAATCAGACGCTGCTTAATAAAGCCGAATTGATCCGGATCAATTAGACCTCCCAATATCCAAGAAAGTCGAGTAGCTAAGAGTTTAACGAAAATCTTATAATCTGTATTTAATAATGAAATGGGCCGGTAATTAGCTGTATATCTCTCATCTCTACCAGGTTTTGGGAGTACCACAATACAAGCTTGCGTGAAAGAGAGAGAGGCATCATCTGTATGGAGAAAAGAGGAGAAGTAATTAGGGATGTGAATCGTGTCCTCGATCGTCTTAACGATCGATTTCGGCTGGGAGGGGGAGGGAATCGTATTGTTGCCGTTTGGGGGGGTAAAATATCGTGAAAAATCGTGAAAAAATCGTGAAAATCTAAAAATCTAAAAATCGCAAAACCGGCACATTAAAACCCCCTGAAACCCACCCCCGACCCTTTAAATTAAATCCCCCACCCTCCCGAACCCCCCCCAAATGAGTTAAATAACCTGCGGGTCCAGCGGCGGTCCGGAACGGCAGCGGTCCGGAACGGGCTCCTGCTCCTGAATCTTGTTGTCTTCAGCCGGCGCCATTTTCCAAAATGGCGCCGAAAAATGGCGGCGGCCATAGACGAACACGATTGGACGGCAGGAGGTCCTTCCGGACCCCCGCTGGACTTTTGGCAAGTCTCGTGGGGGTCAGGAGGCCCCCCACAAGCTGGCCAAAAGTTCCTGGAGGTCCAGCGGGGGTCAGGGAGCGATTTCCCGCCGCGAATTGTTTCCGTACGGAAAATGGCGCCGGCAGGAGATCGACTGCAGGAGGTCGTTCAGCGAGGGTTCCGGCGCCTCGCTGAACGACCTCCTGCAGTCGATCTCCTGCCGGCGCCATTTTCCGTACGAAAACGATTCGCGGCGGGAAATCGCTCCCTGACCCCCGCTGGACCTCCAGGAACTTTTGGCCAGCTTATGGGGGGCCTCCTGACCCCCACGAGACTTGCCAAAAGTCCAGCGGGGTCCGGAAGGACCTCCTGCCGTCCAATCGTGTTCGTCTATGGCCGCCGCCATTTTTCGGCGCCATTTTGGAAAATGGCGCCGGCTGAAGACAACAAGATTCAGGAGCAGGAGCCCGTTCCGGACCGCTGCCGTTCCGGACCGCCGCTGGACCCGCAGGTTATTTAACTCATTTGGGGGGGGTTCGGGAGGGTGGGGGATTTAATTTAAAGGGTCGGGGGTGGGTTTTAGGGGGTTTTAGTGTGCCGGCTCACGATTCTAACGATTTATAACGATAAATCGTTAGAATCTCTATTGTATTGTGTTCCATAACGGTTTAAGACGATATTAAAATTATCGGACGATAATTTTAATCGTCCTAAAACGATTCACATCCCTAGAAGTAATCATATAATCGAGGAGTGAGAGAAGTCCGGAAAGCAGAGTAGAAATCAGAAGTGAATCTATCCGGTCTGGGTGCTTTGTTAGGAGCGAGGGATGCTATAGCTGTCTAAATTTCCCCGAGAGTGATAGGATCATCCAGGCTAATCCTCTGTTCAGCAGATAAGGTGGGATAAGAAAGTTTAGAAAAGAAATCTTCAAACGATGCTGCTGTTGGAGAAACCTCGGAGTGATACAATTTGGCATAGAAGTCTCTAAACTCCTGTAGAATCGCCATCTCGTCTGTGAGTGGTGCTCCAGAGGAAGACTGGATTTGAACAATACGTTTTTTTTCCCGATTTCTGAGTAGATGACTGCATTTGTTATTGCCAGCGTAGTATTGAGCCTTAGAAGAAAAAAGGTGCAGGTGAACTCGTGAACTAAGGAGTAGATTGTACCGATATCGAAGTTTAATTAGCGCTGCTAAGGATGCAGATGATGGACGATGAATGTGATCCTTTTCCAAATCGAAAACCTGTCGCTGGATAGAAGCCAACTCCTCTTTTTGAATTTTATTCCACCTAATGGAGTAACTAATGATCTCTCCACAGATTGTAGCCTTAAAAGCTTCCCATAAGGAGGAGGGAGAGACATCTGCAGTAGTATTGAGTTGAAAATATTCTACAATTTTTTGTTCAATCAATGTTTTAAAGTCCGGTTCACCAAGTAAGGTCGCATTGAAGCGCCATTGTCTGTGGATCTTAATGGAATGCAAAAGAGAACATGTAATAATAAATGCCGCATGATTGGAGATTAAAATGGGACAAATAATTGCAGACGTTACCCAAGAGATTAGAGAATTAGAAGTTTAAAAAAAGTCAATACGCGAATATGAGGAGTGTGGTGAAGAATGAAAGGTATACTCCTTTTCGGTGGGGTTTAGCAACTGCCAGGGGTCTGAAATACCATATGTAGATAATAAATGTTGCAGAGTTCGAGTAGATTTAGAGATAGTAAGGCAGGCAGTCAATCTTTTATCTAGCACTGGATCTAAGGGTTTGTTAAAATCACCAAGTATACACTGTGAGGAGTCTACTTGAAGCATTTTTGCAAAAACACCTTAAAAAAAAGAGGGTCATCCATATTTGGTGCATATAAATTGAGAATGGTAACAGTTTCATCTTGTATAGATAATTGAATGATATTCCATCTACCTTCAGTGTCAGCCAACTGATGTGAAATTGTCGCAGGCAAGTGCTTATTGATTAAGATAGCTGTGCCCCTCTTTTTTTTAAACCGCTGATCTAAAATATACCTGGCCAACCCAATGCTGTTTAAGTTTAAGAGTCTCACTAGCAGAAAGATGAGTCTCTTGGAGTAGTGCTATGTCTGGATGTAATGTATAAAGATAGGCAAGGACCTTTTTCTGTTTAATAGGATGCGAGAAGCCATTGACGTTTAAAGAGATGAACTTGAGAGAAGAAATATTGGATGCCATGATAAGATCAAAATCCAATTCCGGTGCTTATAGTGTCCGTCCTCTAACTCCTGCTCAAGGATCACAATATTAAAAAAGCAAAAATAACAAGAAAATAGAAACTGATGTACTACAAGAATCAGTACAGGGAACATGATATCAACAACAAATAAAACATGAAAAATAAAAAATAAAAACAAGATAAAGGCAATCCATGCCGTGACAGCTCTAAGGCTGTCTTCCTGAAATGAAAAAGTAAAAAGAGCCTCGGGGCGAGCCAAGATGCCTCCCAAGCCCCCCGCTCCTATAACTTGGAGCCAGAGTGAGTATTCAGATCCAAAAATAAAAGAGAAAAAGAAAAATATCAACGATCCGGATCATTGTAAGTCTTATTTAAAGATCATAGTCCATGATTCAAATAAAATATTCTTCTTGTGTGAAGTTATTAGTCTAATCCAGTAGGGGTAAAATAGAAGAGTGTAGCAAATAAATGTAAACTAAGAGTTCAGGAAACCATTGCTGCAGCTGATTCAAAGGAGAAAAGAAAATCTTCAAAGTACTTTCGTTCATGAAACAGCTTAGTTTGATTATTATGCGTGATTCTAATTTGCGCCAGATACAATAAACCATATTTGGCCCCCAAAGATTGTAAGCGAGACCGCAGCGCTAGGAAGGCCTTGCGTTTCATTGCCGTAGACTTAGCTAAATCTGGGACGAAGAGAATAGCATGTCCTTGAAAAGTAAGAGGTGCTTACTCCTGGTGGTAGCAACATTCTGTAAGACCTGTGGGTATCGTAGCACTTTAAAAATCAAAGGTCTAGGATATCTGGAATTCCTAAGAGGCCTAGAAGGAATCCTATGAGCTCTTTTTAGATCAAACGGTTGCTCAAACATGATTTGTAAGAGAGAAGGTATAAAATTCTTTAAAAATTGTAAACTGTCATTGCCTTCTGCTCCTTCCGGTATTCCCAGAACCCGGATATTATTTCTGCGGTTTCGGTTCGATAAATCCTCTAGATGCATTTTAAGCTGTTCTAAATCTTTGATAAACTGGGGAGTGGCACAGTAGATAAAAGAAGGGATGAGACCTGTGTCTCCATATGATCAAGCCTTGCCTGAAAGCCATTGAGTCAAGCTGTCACCTATTGTAGATCGGTACGTATAGCAGATGAAGTATCAATATTAATTTGGATCAGGTCTGTAAGCTGTTTCAATTCCGCTTTCACCATTTCTGCAGACGCCATTGTTTTTGTTGTAGGCCCTTTATCCGGTGACGGTGGATCCTGCTTAGAGCGTTTTGTGCCGGCAGACGCCGCGAAGGCGGCTTCACTTTTACCTGGCTTCGATGCCGCCATGCTTCAGACACAAGAATATCTCCGTGAAAATAGGAAAGGAGGCAAAAGGATCAGATATAATTGTAAAATAGGACGGAGACTCACAGAGCCTTAGACTTAGGCAGCCATCTTGTGCGTCGCGCGAGAGCGCCCCGATGACTTGCATATGTTTTCAATTATTGGGTCAGTGAAATTAACTTCTCTCTATAGATGTAAAGACTATCTCCAGTTCAGGAAAATGCTCAAAACATTTTTATTTGAACACACATATACTCACTGATTTAGTGTTGCGCAGGAGGTAGACCCTTGGCCTGGCGCAGGATTTGTATGGCCCTCTGAGGGATCCCAGAGGACTCCTGCCTCCAGGAGGCAGAGCACCCAAGGAGACAGAGGCAAGCTGGAACTTCAACAATAATGACCCGGGGTCTCTGCGGGTTGATCTCTTGGATTCCTGGGCTGCATGGGCTTAGGTGGGCCTTTGGGGGTCTCCAGGAGAGATGGTGGAGAGGTGTGACCACAAGGAGTAGCGGTGCATGGCTGACAGTGAACAGACGAGCTAGACCAGAACAGAGTGTACCAGAGACCACGGGTATGAGGCAGGAACTGAAGGTCCTACTGGAAGGGTAGGCAGCGCCTAGTGGTCTAGCTTGAGGAAGGCCACAGATAGCGTCAAGGCAGGTGGACCTGGTGGTCTCAGGAGAAGAAAAGAGAGTGTCCAAATGGAGTGCAAGGGTCAAAGCCAGGGTATCCATCTGAGAATGGTCAGCCAAAGCAAGGGACAGTTCCAGGTATCAGTCTGAGCGTGGTCAGGGACAAGCAGAGGTCCATTCCAGGTATCAGTCCAAGTACGGTTAGAGGCAAGCAGAGATCAGTTGTAGGTATCAGTCCAAGTGTGGTCAGAGGCAAGCAGAGGTCAGTACCGGGTATCAGTACAAGCATGGTCAGGGGAAAGCCAAGGTCAGTATCAGGTATCAGTTCGAGAAGGTCCAACCTGGGTTGCAGAACGCGGAACAAACTCAGGAATGAAGGAATGCAGGAACAAGCGCTGGAAGGACCACGGGAACACAGGAGCAAATGCAGGAACACTGGAATGAGAACAGGAACACAGGAACAGATGCAGGAACACTGGAACAAGCACAGGAACACGGGAACACTGGAAAAAGCACAGGAACACAGGAACAAGGACGGCAACTAGCTCACACAATGTGACGACTATGGGTGTGCATCCGTTTTCCACGTATTTGTGATCCGCAACGTATTTTGTCCTATCTGTTAAATACGTGGGGAGGCGAAATGCATCGCGACTCCCCACATATTTAACGGATTTCTGTTTTATTCAGCCACCTAAATAAAAATTTAAACAAACCCTCCTGAACCCCCCCAAGACTTACCAAAACTCCCTGGTGGTCCAGCGGGGGGTCCGGGAACTATCCCCTGTACTCACACCCTCGGTGCTGGTTTCATCATGGCGCCGATAGCCTTTGTCACAGGGGCTACTGGTGCCATTGGTCAGCCCCTGTCAAATGGCCATCGGCGCCATCTTGTGCTCCTACCATGTGACAGGGGCTGGCCAATGGCACCGGTAGCCCCTGTGACATAGTATGGGCAAAGGCTATCGGCACCATTTGGAGTCCTGGCATTGGTTCTATACTCTTAAGAACCACACAATAAAACTCCTAAATGTTGCGCGCACTGGCTGCACTAGGGCTGCGGTTGGCCCTGCTCAATTTCCAGACCCAGCCTCGACTGCTCCCTCAGTCTCTCCCGCGGTCGTAGCTAGCCGTCTGCGCCATCTGGCTCCTAGCTCCTTGGCCTCCTCAAATCTGGACCCGTTTCCCTCCTGCTCCAGTGCTCCACATCCCTCGAGGCACAGAGAGGCCTGCGCCATGCCTTACTGCAGTCGGCCCCTAGGCCCGCATGCACACACAGGGCCAACCTTTAAAGGTGCTGCGGCGGGAAACCGCTCCGCGGCGAACAGTGATGACTTCACCTGAGCCCTGCATTCCTTGCCTTGGCAAACGGGTCGTCACTAGGGATGTGCAGAGGGACGTCATACGTTGCATTCGTGATTCGGATTCGTCGGGGAGCAAATACGTTGCATTCGACCATATGGCGCCCCGATGCGTTAATACGGTGAGTTATATTCGTGTCCCAGCTAAAATTAAAATTAACTACAACCCCCACCCTCCTTACACCCCCAAGACTTACCAAAACTCCCTGGTGGTCCCACAGGGAGTCCAGAAGCCATCCCCTGCACTCTCACACCCTCGTTTGCCGGTTTCATCATGGCGCCGATAGCCTGTGTCACAGTGGCTACCGGTGCCATTGGTCAGCCCCTGTCGCATGGTCACCGGCGCCATCTTGTGCTCCTACCATGTGACAGGGGCTGACCAATGGCACTGGTAGCCACTGTGACATAGTATGGGCAAAGGCTATCGGCGCCATTTTGAGTCATGGCATCGGACGGCGGCGTGCAGGAGGTCGCTCCGGGACCCCCGTTGGACCCCCAGGGACTTTTGGCCAGCTTGGGAGGGCCTCCTGACCCCCACAAGACTTGCCAGCTTGGGAGCGACCTGCATGCCGGCCGTCCGATGCAAATACTCAAAATGGCACCGATCGCCTTTGCCCTCACTATGTCACAGGTATCGACGGTCAGCCCCTGTGACATAGTGAGGGCAAAAGCGATCGGCGCTATTTTGAACACTGGTAGCTTATCGCCTTTGCCCTCACTATGTCACAGGTGCCGACCGTCGGTACCTGTGACATAGTGAGGGCAAAGGCGATCGGCGCCATTTTGAGTCCTGGAATCGGACAGCCGGCGTGCAGGAGGTTGCTCCTGGACCCCCACTAGACTTTTGGCAAGTCTTGTGGGGGTCAGGAGGCCCTCCCAAGCTGGCCAAAAGTCCCTGGGGGTCCAACGGGGGTCCCGTAGCGACCTCTTGCACGCCGCCGTCCGATGCCAGGACACAAAATGACACCGATAGCCTTTGCCCATACTATGTCACAGGGGCTACTGGTGCCATTGGTCAGCCCCTGTCACATGGTAGGAGCACAAGATGGCACCAGTGACCATGTGACAGGGGCTGACCAATGGCACCGGTAGCCACTGTGACACAGTCTATCGGCGCCATGATGAAACCGGCAAACGAGGGTGTGAGAGTGCAGGGGATGGCTTCTGGACTCCCCGCTGGACCACCAGGGAGTTTTGGTAAGTCTTGGGGGGGTCAGGAGGGTGGGGGTTGTAGTTAATTTTAATTTAGCTGGGACACAAATATAATTCACCGTATTAATGCATCGGGGCGCCATACGGCCGAATGCAACGCATTTGCTCCCCGACGAATCCGAATCACGAATGCAACGTATGACGTCCCTCTGCACATCCCTAGTGACGACCCGTTTGCCAAGGCAAGGAATGCAGGGCTCAGGTGAAGTCATCACTGTTCGCCGCGGAGCGGTTTCCCGCCGCAGCACCTTTAAAGGTTGGCCCTGTGTGCGCATGCGGGCCTAGGGGCCGACTGCAGGAAGGCGTGGCGCAGGCCTCTCTGTGCCGCGAGGGATGTGGAGCACTGGAGCAGGAGGGAAACGGGTCCAGATTTGAGGAAGCCAAGGAGCTAGGAGCCAGATGGCGCAGACGGCTAGCTACAACCGCGGGAGAGACTAGGGGAGCAGTCGAGGCTGGGTCTGGAAATTGAGCAGGGCCAACCGCAGCCCTTGTGCAGCCAGGGCGCGCAACATTTAGGAGTTTTATTGTGTGCTTCTTAAGACTATAGAACCAATGGTTGTCAATTTATGCTGCATTTGTCTTAATTGATGATTAATGTTATTTTTGTAATCTAATTAGCATGAGTTTCATGTTATTAGTAGAAAATAAATATTTGAAATAAATAAATACATGAAAATAAGTTCCTTCCCTGTTTCGTCTGCAAGATGGTTGAGACGTCTGGTCCCGTCTAAGAAGTTAAATGGCTCTCGCTAGTATTGATTCTACATGCCCCTGAGGAAGCTTACCCAGCGAAACACCGGCCAGTGTTGGGCAATGCTATTAATAGAAAGAGTCATTGTTGTTTACATGAACGGAGGACTGTTTTAACAAAAAGAAAAAAGAAACAAGAAAAATTAATTTGTTGCATTAAAAAAATTATGAAGGTGGATGATTGATAAGACTGGTTAGTGTCTACTTTAAAGTGACATATAACATCAAGGCTTGCTGACACCTTCATAGGCTATTATTCAAATTGATAATTTGGGTTCCACATTTTTGGTTATTTGATTTTGTGTTGTGGTTAACCACTGACTCTCTTTGTGTGAGTAGGGTAATTGAAGTCTCCCATTATTACTGCACTACCATTTTGGTTAGCTTCCCTAATTTCTCTTAGCATTTCACTGTCCGTCTCACCATCTTGACCAGGTGGACGGTAGAATACTCCTATTACTATAGTCTTCCCTGACACACAAGGGATTTCTATCCATAAAGATTCAATTTTGTATTTAGTCTCATGCAGGATGTTTATCCTGTTGGACTCTATGCCATCCCGGACATAAAGCACCACACCTCCTCCCGTATGCTCCTCTCTGTCATTGTGATATAATTTGTACCCCGGTATAGCACTGTCCCATTGGTTATCCTCTTTCCACCATGTCTCTGAGATGCCAATTAAGTCTATGTCATCATTCACTGCTATAAATTCTAATTCTCCCATCTTACTTCTTAGACTTCTGGCATTAGCATACAAACATTTCAAAGTTTGTTTTTTGTTTGTATTTTCATTCTGCTTTTTAATTGATAGGGATACATTGGAATCTTTTAGCTCAGGTGAGTTTTTAGTTACAGGCACTTGGACTACTTTTCTAATTATTGGAACCTCACTGTCGGGATGCCCTAATTCTAATGCATCATTAGTATCCTTTAAAGATACCTCTCTCCGAACCATGCGCTGCTGAGCGACTGTCGGCTTTCCCCTTTGTTCTAGTTTAAAAGCTGCTCTATCTCCTTTTTAAAGGTTAGCGCCAGCAGTCTGGTTCCATCCTGGTTAAGGTGGAGCCCATCCCTTCGGAAGAGACTCCCCCTTCCCCAAAAGGTTCCCCAGTTCCTAACAAAACTGAATCCCTCTTCCTTGCACCATCGTCTCATCCACGCATTGAGACTCCGGAGCTCTGCCTGCCTCTGGTGACCTGCACATGGAATAGGGAGCATTTCAGAGAATGCTACCCTGGAGGTTCTGGATTTAAGCTTTCTATGTAAGAGCCTAAATTTGGCTTCCAGAACCTCCCTCCCACATTTTCCTATGTCGTTGGAGAAGGTACAGAGAAGGGCAACCAAAATGATAAAGGGGATGGAACAGCTCCCCTATGAGGAAAGGCTGAAGAGGTTAGGGCTGTTCAGCTTGGAGAAGAGATGGCTGAGGGGGGATATGATAGAGGTTTTTAAGATCATGAGAGGTCTTGAATGAGTAGATGTGACTTGGTTATTTACACTTTCGAATAATAGAAGGACTAGGGGGCATTCCATGAAGTTAGCTAGTAACACATTTAAGACTAATCGGAGAAAATTCTTTTTCACTCAACGCACAATAAAGCTCTGGAATTTGTTGCGAGAGAAGGTAGTTAGTGCAGTTAGTGTAGCTGGGTTCAAAAAAGGTTTGGATAAGTTCTTGGAGCAGAAGTCCATTAATGGCTATTAATGAATTATACTTTGGGAATAGCCCCTGCTATTAATTGCATCAGTAGCATGGGTTCTTCTTAGTGTTTGGGTAATTGCCAGGTTCTTGTGGCCTGGTTTTTGGCCTCTGTTGGAAACAGGATGCTGGGCTTGATGGACCCTTGGTCTGTCCCAGCATGGCAATTTCTTATGTTCTTATGTACCACGATAGCCGGCTCCTCCCCAACACTGTCTAAAATCCTCTCTAGGTGACGCGTGAGGACCGACACCTTCGCACCAGGAAGACAAGTTACCAGGCGATCCTCATGCCCACCAGCCACCCAGCTATCTACATTCCTAATAATCGAATCACCAGCTATGATGGCCGACCTAATCCTTCCCTCCTGGGCAGTAGGCCTTGGGGAGATATCCTCAGTGCGAAAGGACAATGCATCACCTGGAGAGCAGGTCCTTGCTACAGGATCCTTTCCTGCTACACCCGGTTGATGCTCTCCCATCATGAGATACAATATCATGGGACGCTTTAAAGTTTCTAGATTTTTTCGCAAAACGTGATGACGTTTTCGCAGAACGCAATGATGTTTTGCGAACTGCGAAGAGGTTTCACGAAATGCGATACCATCGCTGTCTGCGAAACTTACCTGTGTGAAGCAGTAACTGCTTCATTTAAATGGGAATGCCCCTTTCCCTAACACTAGTGTTATCTCTGTGATAAATGATGAATCTAGGCCTAAGTTAGAAATTAGCTGGAAAAACTGATGTTTGAATTTCCTTCCCCTCAAAATAAGTAAGTTTCAGCCATGTAAAATATTACCTGGATAAAACTTACCAGATAACAGAGAGGTAGTGAGTGGCCATTCTTGGGTGAGGTTTTAGCTTAGCTATATATCTGGATGTGATGGAGTGCAAGTCTAAATAAATCCTGGTAAACTTGCTCATAATATTAAAGTTATCTGCGTATATTCAGTGAGAAACCCTTCCTGTGAAAGTTTCCAGGTAACTTGCTGCCCCTCTAAGAATTATCCTCAATGCTTCGTCTGCCCTCACCTACCCTTCACCTGAGACAAACTCTTTTCTATGTGGCCAGAAGGACACATTAAGTGACTGACTAACATGCCATGAAAATACATTTACAGGCAGGAAAACACCCACCTACTCAGATATGGGTGAGTTAGGAATGTTAGAATTTGTTTTACATCTGAAAAATGCACCTAAGCCTAGGTCAATGTAACCCAGAAACTGAGGCATGCAAATGTGAATGTATGAGTGTGACTAAACGAGCATGGGTGAAGGAATGGAGGTAGAGAAGGCATTTCAAAGAAGAAACTGATTTATTTTGTCCCTTAAGCCTACCCTCTAAAGTAACTGCATGATACAGTTCTGTAAAATCTGCCATTCTGGGGTGACAGCTCACAGTCCTCTCCTGCAGTGTCAAGGTCACAAACAGAATCCAGAAGATTGCAGGATTCAAAACAGGCTTTAGAGCAAAACATGCTTTGAAGTTCAGTATTGGTGAAATAATAGTAATTATATTATTTTATCTAACAATTTTACCTCCAATACACAAGAGATGTGAACAAATGTGTGATCACAGCTGAGTACCTTATTTGCACCTGCCCTGCAATTATAGTGCAGTATGGACTAAGGCTACATATAGCAACTGCCTGAATACACATCCATTCAGATGAAGAACAAATCCCCAGTTTCACAGGAGCTGGAAGATAGCAAATCTTTTTCTTAAAGTCTTCAAATATCTTCTGCTCACTCTACAGTCAACTTGTGTTTAATTTAAGACAAAGGTAGGATGAACTGGAGCCAGAACATAAAACCTGTTAAAATGGAAATGATTCCTGAACTCCCATTTCAGATACTGAGAACTTCTGTGGAGATGTTCACTCCAGCTGTTAATGAAAACAAAGGCCCCGCACCTCTCTGCATCCCATTTGGTAATACAGCCAAGACTTACTACAGTGGTGGAGACCTGATCTTGGGCGGGATAATTCAAATGTCTGATTTCGCCACAATACCTTTGCAATCTTTTAGAACAGCCCCTGTTCTTCATTCATGCACTGTGTAAGTAGTTTTCTGACTATTTGTGTCTCACTGGGTAGCATTTTATTTTTAATTAGAAGAAATGTAGGTTGCTTTTCATCTTAATGTGATCTGAAAGAGTGAGTGACGGAAATATATAAGGTGCACAATGTTTGCTTTATAAGAAGGCATTTCATAGGATTCATGTGACCAAATCATTCTCTCTCTCACATGTGGCATTTACCTCATAGCACACCCAGAAGTGAAAGTCTGCAGGACCAGCATTTAAGATTTTCTCCATTCATTGCTTTGGTTCTGCCTTTGTCTTAGTGATTACCAAAGATAGCGAGTGATGCAGGAGAATTCTCAGGAGCCTGCTTAGATGCAAAGATCTTAGGCACTTTTGTTCCCATGGACCTAATTTTCAAAGGTTAGCTGTGTTATGGGTTTTTTGGTAAGAAATCATCCCTGGACCTTCACCTGTAAAATCTTTGTGTAGAATAAATAAAATCTGTGTGCATTGTTTCCCTGCCCGGCTCTCTTCTCGCCCCTCTGAATGTCTCCTCTTAATTAAGGTTAAATTGTGCTTCTTGTGACAGAAGGAGCATTCCTCTCTGCATTAAGAAGGATGGTTTTAGACAAGGGCTATTTACCTGGCTAGGTACTTTCAAAAATCCCTCCAAAGTGTGTGCTGCCCTGTTTCCTGGTGAATTTACTTTGCTTCTGTTACAGTGCTCAGGTGAATCGTAGAGGGGGAGAAATGTAAAATTATTCAATGTGAGTCAAGATAGATCAGCAGTCAGTCCTGAGCTTCAATAACTAACAGAGACCGGAATCTATATGTGCACACCACGTAATACAAAATATTGATTCCCGCACAACACACTGCACTGTATAACAGGAGGAATGGACCTCAGAACAGAATTTTAAACTCAAGAGATTTTATCCCAGAGTCCTGTATGCTTTTTTAAACATTGGTCCACATAACCTCCATCCTCCCTATTATATTTGTTTTTCATTTAATTTAAATTTAAATTGTATTCTGTTTTTATCCCAATTTTTATAATTTTATACCTAAAATTAAAAATGAAAATGAAGCATATCCAAAATGATATCTAACCTCCAATCTTTACAAATAGTACTGATAGCTTCTTTCAATTTAATCCAATAGTCCATAATTTATTATATCGTTCATATTAAACCTCTTCTCTTTATCCTGCAGACTGTTGTTCAAAAACAGCCACACCACGTGCACTTAGCTTTTAATGTTGTTCCTTTCTTGTGAAATCAAACCACTTGGCTGTAATATTCTATTTCATACCCTACTTTCAAATCAAGAGAGTGGTTTCAGCCTAATAAGTTAATTCTGAACATTAAAAAGACCAAACTGGATAAAACCTCTGTTGACTTGCATTATATACTATTGGATGACCAGGTTTATTCTATTTCAAATAACATTTATAATCTGGATTTTATGTTGGATTCTGACTTTGTATTACATCCCCAGTTAAATGCATTGCAGAAATCCTCATTTTCTTAACTTTTAAAATGCCAAATATGTCATTATGAAGGAGGAGTCTCAAACTATAGTTCGTGCAGTGGTTTTAAACCACTCCTACAGTTTATCAAAAAGAGGAACACAGGGTCTGGGTAAAATACTGGGGATTGTTAAAGGAATAAAATGGGTTTGGAGGTGATGATTGCACGGCTCGACAGGGCCTTTGTATAATTTTTTTGGGCATAGGGAGGGGATTAGCCTGCTTGCCCTATTATTTCTCTTTATTGGATTGGTTACTAACAGTGCTACTTAGCCGGATATATTTTAAAGCTCTCTGGTGAAGATGTATATTATCCTGCCACACAAGGCTGGATAACTAAAAAACCTACTATGCTTTATTCACATGTACCCGGTTACGTGTAGCCAGATAAGTATGAACTAGTACATAGAGTGAGACGTTCAGCTTGCAGAATATAAAGGACAAGTAATATGGATAACTTCAGTTGGATAAGAGCGGTGGTGGTCCCTCTTCACAAGAGTGGGAACAGAGAGGAGGCTGGTAACTACAGACCAGTTAGCCTCACTTCAGTGGTGGGAAAAGTAATGGAGTCACTGTTGAAAGAGAGAATAGTGAACTATCTACAGTACGGAGAATTGATGGACCAGAGGCAGCATGGATTCACCAGAGGAAGATCCTGTCAGACAAATCTGATTGACTTTTTTGACTGGGTAACCAAGGAATTGGATAGAGGAAGAGCACTCGATATCATATACTTGGATTTCAGCAAAGCTTTTGATACGGTTCCGCACAGGAGACTGGTGAATAAAACGAGAAGCTTGGGAGTGAGTGCCGAGGTGGTGACCTGGATTGCAAATTGGTTGACGGACAGAAGACAACGTGTGATGGTAAATGGAACCTTCTCTGAAGAGAGAGCGGTTTTAAGTGGTGTACCGCAAGGATCGGTGTTGGGACCGGTCCTGTTCAATATCTTTGTGAGCGACATTGCGGACGGGATAGAAGGTAAGGTTTGTCTTTTTGCGGATGACACTAAGATCTGCAACAGAGTGGACACGCTGGAAGGAGTGGAGAGAATGAGATGGGATCTAAGGAAACTGGAAGAGTGGTCGAAGATATGGCAGCTGAGATTCAATGCCAAGAAGTGCAAAGTCATGCATATGGGGAGTGGAAATCCGAATGAACTGTATTCGATGGGGGGGGAAAGGCTGATGTGCACGGAGCAGGAGAGGGACCTTGGGGTGATGGTGTCTAATGATCTGAAGTCTGCGAAACAATGTGACAAGGCGATAGCTAAAGCCAGAAGAATGCTGGGCTGCATAGAGAGAGGAATATCGAGTAAGAAAAGGGAAGTGATTATTCCCTTGTACAGGTCCTTGGTGAGGCCTCATCTGGAGTACTGTGTTCAGTTCTGGAGACCGTACCTTCAAAAAGACAAAGACAAGATGGAGGCGGTACAGAGAAGGGCGACCAGGAAGGTGGAGGATCTTCATCGGATGACGTACGAGGAGAGATTGAAGAATCTAAATATGTACACCCTGGAGGAAAGGAGGAGCAGAGGTGATATGATACAGACTTTCAGATACTTGAAAGGTGTTAATGATCAAAAGACAACGACAAACCTTTTCCGAAGGAAAAAAATCAGCAGAACCAGGGGTCACGATTTGAAGCTCCAGGGAGGAAGATTCAGAACCAATGTCAGGAAGTATTTCTTCACGGAGAGGGTGGTGGATGCCTGGAATGCCCTTCCGGAGGATGTGGTGAAGACCAGAACTGTGAAGGACTTCAAAGGGGCGTGGGATAAACACTGTGGATCCATAAAGTCAAGAGGCTGCCAATGAAGAGTGGGTGACTCGCCAGAATGATGGCTACTGCCTGGAGTCAATACCCTTATTAAATAAACATACACAGGCTTACGGTGACTCCAACATCGCTCTAAGCTTCAACAGCAAGAGGAAATGTGGAAAAAAGGATTCACACTCACAAAGAGGGGAGTAGCTGGCTTGTTACGGCGGTTACTACCCCAAATCAAATAAGCCTGATACTTCACTTTCAATGCATATACAGCAAAGTTCTCTGATTCAACGGCAGGGGAGAAGAAAAACTGATACTTCACACATCCAGCAGAGCTCTCTGCTTCAACGGCAGGGGAGAAGAAAAGAGGGTTCGCACTCACAAAGCAGGGAGTAGCTGGCTTGTTACGGCGGTTACTACCCCAAACCAAATGTGCCTGATACTTCACTTTCGATGCACATCCAGCATGGCTCTCTGCTTCAACAGCATGGGAGAAGACTTATACGTCACGCATATCCAGCATAGCTCCCTGCTTCAACGGCAGGGGAGAAGAAAAACAACCAATAAGGGCTAATAACATAGTCTGGGTAAAACAAATAAGCATGGGTGCAGCTTGCTTATTGCGGCGGCTACTACCCCTAACGAATCAAGCTAGATATTTCACTTGGATGCAGCTCCATCACTGCTCTCTACATTAAAGGTGGGGGTGGAAGGGAAACAGAACCAAGAGCTAAGAGAAACAGATAAGTATGAGAGAAAATATGTGTGAAGCTTGCTGGGCAGACTAGATGGGCCATTTGGTCTTCTTCTGCCATCATTTCTATGTTTCTATGATAACTTGTCCACTAAATGACCTTCAGAAAATGATGCCCCACCGAATGCAAAGAAAAAAACTTCTGCAGTATTAAGACTTTTAGAAAAAATCTATAAACCGTCTTATTTTGAGAGACCTCTAATGTGTAACCTCATTTCATGAGTTTATAATTTTTAACAAGAAAATTGACTTTCTTGTTCCATGCATGACAGTTATTGATTTTAATTGAATTAATTGAATTATCTTTGTTTTTTTAGTAGTTTGTGCTATTGTATTTATTCAGTTATATACATTTTTAACTGTAAGCTGCTTTTACTCAAAGATAAAGTGGCACAGAAATCTTATAAATAAGATGCTGACAGCAAATATTTTAAAAACAAACTGAAGATCTGTTTAAACAGGTTTTTAAAAACACTTTATTAATGGTTCTCAAGTGATGATTTAATCAGTTTTCTGATTTTATTTTCAATGATCATAGTGTGTCTGTCTGGATAATGTGTACTGATGCAACATGTTTGTAAATTATTATTATGTAGGTATTAATCTTTGATCTATTTAGAGCAGTGATGCTGAATTAGGTGGAACTTAAAAGGTTTAAATTAATAAATAAATAATACAGTTCTGTCATCAGTCTTCAAAAACAGTTGGTGTCAAACGTCCTGCATGTAGTTTATTTGATTTGATATGCTTAACATTTTGGGCACTTTGGATTAGCAGTATAAAAAGACAAACTGGGTTGGATAGGATTGGATTGGATTGGGATGTCAATAAAAGTACAATGATTGATTTTAAATCCCTCATTGGGACTAGCTGGAGGGTGACCTGCAGGTCAAGATTGAATCCATGTGTGTTTGAGAGTTTCAGTAATGGAATAAAAAGGGGAGATGCAGATTGGGATTGAGATGAATGAGCAAATATGGGGACTGGGGGGAAGGCATTTCAATACATAGGAAGCACAATGTGTTTCAGGACAGGGTTGAGGAACACTCGTAGACTTTGATGGTGGGTTTCAATAGTATCATAGGAGAAGATGCTGTAGCTCAGGATTATCGTGCATTTGCATAGATATCTATAGTTTATGCTTTTTCTCAATTTGAATATATGTGAATCATTAAATTATTGAATAATTATTAATGATATGTTTACTTGCTCTCAGATGGAGTCTACATTATTTTCGGCATCTCTTCGCCTTATATTTTGCCATTCAGGAGATTAACCAAAATTTGGAGATATTACCCAACATCACCCTGGGCTTCCATATTTCTGACTCTTGCACTGATGCAGGTTTTTCACTATGTGGTACTCTGATGATCTTGTCAGGGATAATTAACCCTGTTCCTGGCTTTAGCTGTCACCAGCAAGGCCAGTTGGCTGGTTTAATTGGAAGCTTCTCTTCAGTAACATCACATGCAATTGCCAGAGTTACAGGTATCTATAAGTACTCACAGGTAAATCAAGAACTTTTCTCTCTGTATAATTGCTTGGATCTGCTGCATCCTTAACTGTTTTGTCTTGTCCTTGTTTTCACAGTCTGGTTAAATGCAGGTGATTTCTGGGTATGATAGCTTGCTAAAGTTGTACAACTGATGCAGTAATTTGCCACCTAGATTTAGAACTATTATTAATCATGGTAGATCTGAGCCATCACACCAAATTTATTTTGGGGAACACCAAAGAAAAGCATGCTTAAGATTACATAAAACATGTCACCAGACTTGGGGCTTGACTTGGTTGAACAAGTTCACATCAACGCAGCAAGATTAGACTTTGCCAGTCAAAATAGAGATATAAGGACTTATTAAATATATTTCTCTCTCATAGATACATAACGGGTGAAAAGTCTTAGAAAATCAGGCCCTAACCCCTAGATTCATCAAAATGCTATAATATTGCATGCATAATACCCATGGTAAGAGAAAGAGGCATGTTTAGAATTACCACACCAGTAGTATCACATACTGTGGTATAGTTTTTGCATGCCACAATACCTCTGTTTCATGAGAGACAGAGAGAGACTATTTATAAGGTACTCATAGTAGTCAACTATTTATATCTCTACAGGAGGGCCAGCTAATAGCTCGAGATGAAGTGTCAGTGGTCGTTTAAGGTTTAGCGGCCAATTTTACATGCAGAGTGAGATATACGAACCACACAGTACACCTTAGTGAAGTGAGGAAAGTCTCACAAAGATGAGATTTCTACTATGATATCTCAGTCTGTCTTGATGATACCCTGTTATAGAGTCCATCAAGCTAGAGTTAGAGAACATTTTAGAAATCTCATCTTTGTGAGACTTTCCTCATCCAAATGACATCAAATCTTCACTGAGGTGTACTGTGCTGTTTGCATGTCTCACTCTGTATACAAAACTGACCCCTAAATCCTAAACCACCACTGACATTTCACCTGAAGCTGTTAGCTGACCCTCCTATAGTCATATAAATAGTTGAATACTGTAAAGGCTTCCCCAGAGGCTCTCTCTCTTTCTTTTCCTCCTCTTAACCCCCCCCCCCCCCCCCCCCCCGAAGTCCAGAAACGGCCAAAATGCAATTTGCAAAATGTTTTGTTTTGGGTCGTTATCTGTCAAATTTCATTATTATAAGGATTTGGGAGGTATTAATTTTGTGTTCAATCATTTCAGAGTTAGTGCACACTAATGGGGCTTAGTACGTAATAACTTCATGTTAGGGCGCACTAAGTCCCATTAGTGCACATTAAACAGTTTTTCTAATTTTGGGCTTAATGCACAATATTAGGACATTAGTGCGTACTAACTAGATGTTCATGCGCATTAATCCCCATTAGTGTGCACTACCTAGTTTTCTAATTTCAGAATTAGTGCGTCCTAATAGGACATAGGAAGCACTAACTGGTTGTTAGCATGCATTAACTAAAGGCAGTGAACACTAACAAAAAATGTTACCAATAAGTTAAAAAGTGTCAACTGGGGTGGAGTTCATTAGCCAGAGTTATGGTTCTGCATTCCCTTTGGCTGTCTCCTTCTAAATAGACAGTAAGGAGTCAGCCAATGGGAACGCAGAACCTACCTCTAGCTAACAAACTGCTCCACGATTTAAACTTTTAAACTTATTGTTACGATTCAATGAATCGGTGAACCCTAGGGCCGCAATGACAAGGTAGAAAGGCTTACCATGGTTCATCATTGGTGGGAGATGAACCTCAGGGCCGGCAGCCGGAGTTCCCAGCAGGGCAGTGGTATTGACAGTCAGGAGATGAGGCAGGCAGCAAAGAGACAAAGTCCAGTATCCAAAGCAGGGTCAGAGGCAGGCAAAGTCCAGTATCCAAAGCAGGATCAGAGGCAGGCAGCAGGCAAGGCAAAGTCCAGTATCCAAAGCAAGGTCAGAGGCAGGCAGCAGGCAAGGCAAAGCCCAGTATCCAAAGCAGGGTCAGAGGTAGGCGGAAGGCAAGGCAGAGTCCAGTATCCAAAGCAGAAATCAATGCAAGGCAAGTAAGGCAGGAAACACACCAAGCTGGACCTATTGCAAGGCACTGGCAATCCTTCAGAAGCCTTCTTATATAGTCCTGGGTGAGGAAGTGGTTCCTGGGAGCCTGGAACTACTTCCTGTTGCTGCTCCTATAAGTAGGGGCAGGCGCCAAGTGCCTGCATCAGATTGGGGCTAAGGCTACCCCTGCGGGAGCCATGCTGCTGGCTCCCTGCTGCCTTAGCCGATGATGAGGAACATGCAGAGAGTACCAAAGAGACCCGCCTCTGCCACTGCCGGTAGGTGTGGTTGGCCATAGGGGTCATCCCCCGCCGATCGCAACACTTATTGGTAACATTTTTTGTAACTGTGCACTAACTTTAGTTAGTGTGTGCTAACAGCCAGTTAGTGCACCCTAAGTCCTTTTAGGGCGCTCTAACTTCGAAATTAGAAAACTAGGCAGTGTGCACTAATTGACGTAATGTGCACTAACATCTAGTTAGTGTGCACCAAAGTCCTGTTAGTGTGCACTAAGCCTGTAAATAAGAAAAGTCCAGTTAGTGTACACTAATAGGACTTAGTGCACAATAACCATATTTTAGTGTGCACTAACACGAAATACGAAATTCCACTAAATGTTGCCAATTTTTTTTCATTTTGGAGTGCTCCTGAAACATGATGAAATAGACAATTTAATTGCCATTGTCTATTTCATTTAAAACAAATGCACATCCCTACATACCGCTGTGATGCAGCCAGCTGCACAGTTTTGCCACCCACCCCTTTTTTCCCCATGGGCAATCATTCTGCTTTATTTATAGTGGAATGAAAATATAGGGCAATGATAACAAATAATAAATTACTTGTACCATCAACAGATTATTATGTTATTAGAGTATTAGTGCATTATTGGGTAAAAAAAATAATAGCACAGAAAAATATACAATGCAACTATATTTCATTATCTGGCAAAAGTTTAGCTGGATAAAAATGGGAACACTGAGTGGGCATTACCGGGAGGAGTTAAGTTAGCTAGACAAGTTATCTAACTCTGATATTCAGAATTAGTCAGGTAACATACAGCTAACTCTAGTCATGCCAAAGAGCTATCCTAAATTTAAGATCATATGATTTGCTATCCTGGGTCAGACCTAAGGTCCATCAAGCCTTATGTCTTGTTTCTAACAGTGGACAATCCAGTAGGGATGTGCATTCGTTTTCAATGCATTGGCAATCCGCAATGCATAAGTCCCTATTTATTGTATATGTGGGTTCGTGAAACACATCGCAATCCCCCACGAATACAACATATCATATCAGTTTCATTCTTTAGGCTCACAATGATTTCTTAGCTGCCGTTTGAAATAGGAGATAGCAAAATTCAGCCCTTTTCTGTGAGTCATAGGTCACCTCACAGCCCTGTCATAGAGTGGGTCAGACAGGTTGGCAAGGAGACAAGAATGCAACCTATCAGAGCTAAGCATTTTTTGTAATGCAGTCAGTTGCTGCTCTCGCTCAGTGCTCTGTGATGCTATTCCTGATGATGCAGCACTATTTATATGTTAAGCACACGGCGTGCCACACACTTTTTTGGCAGGGATGGTCTGGGTAGGTGGTCGCACTCAGAGCTAGTGTGAGTGTCTCAAATCTGTATTCAATTGCTAGCTACTTTGATAGAATTTTCCATTGAAAAATATATTTGTTTGATTTGGCTGCAGTGCTGTCGCCAGCTAGCCATACTTTTTTTGACCGCACTTTTTTTTTTTTATTAATCTGAGACAATCTCTCTGTCAGTGCTACTGAGAGAAGCTGCTAGCAGTGGCATTTTTCTGCTTATTTTACCCATTGGGGTAGGTTGCAAGCAGGATTTGGGTGTTGTGGGTGGGAGATATATTAAATTGCTAGCTACTTTGATAGAATTTTCCATTGAAAAAGATATTTCTTTGTTTTTGCTGCTGTGCCAAGCAAGCCATCCTTTTATTTAACTGCAGTTTTTTGGTTTTTTTTATTGAACCTAGGCTGTCTCTTTGTGCTCTTTTAAGCACTCACTGGCATCAGTGGGCACTGGGCAGTTTTCCAGACACATATATTTATTGAACTCAGACTGTCTCTTTGTGCTCTTTTAAGCCAAGAAGACAGTGCACTCATTGGGCTTCAGTGGGCACTGGGCAGTTTTGCAGACTCACAAATATATTATTGGGACAGTAGTGCTCCGTGAAGCCAAATCCCCAGTGGGACTCTTTTGTAGTTACAAGCTTGGTGTGTGCACACATACAGCAGTCCCAGTTTGAGTGTACATCCAGGCACAGCCTCGTAGGCCTGGGGGCACTTTTGCACACTCACCTATATTGGGACAGTGGTGCTCTCGGAAGCTGAATCCCCAGTGGGCATCTTTTGCACCCTCATCCACAACTTCCTTTCTCAAAGCTAAGAAATCCCTTCTGCGTAATTGAGTAGATCTAATCAGATCTGGAAATATCCAAATCTTTTGCCCATAAAAGGTACTTAATCTATTAAGGGAAAAATACTTCAGCATATTATCCTTATCCAGTATAAAAGCAAATTGTATAAGCAGTGTACCTCTTTTTTAATTTCTAACTCTTCTTGTGATTTCTCAAATAAATCAGAAATATTTAAAGAATCTTGAATTTTATCTTTCTCCTCCTGTTGTTTCTTTTTTTCCCCTACATAAAAAGCTCTAACTATAGGTGGGTAAGATTGTTCTGAAAATTTAAGAACGTTCAAGACATAAGATTTAAACAATTCAACCGGCCCTAGATATTCTGAAATAGGAAAATTAGTCACTCTTATATTAAAAGATCTAACAGTATTTTCAAGATTTTCTAGCCTTTTTTGAACTTCAGATTCAATTTTAATCTGTTTTCCTTGTACCTTTTCAACTTGTACCACCCTAGTTTCTATCTTGTTTATCTTTTTATCTTGAAACTCTAATTTCTGGCTATTTTCCTTTACTGAATTATTAGTTTCTCTATCTTCCTCAGTTAGTTTTACTAAAGATCTATCTAATTTAACCATATAATCACATAAGGTCTCCAATGTTATATTACCAGATTTCAAATTAACAGATCTGGCATTTCTTTTTTACTGAGTCCAATCAATTTAGGAGTACTTTCAGATCTAGCATTGACTGTACTATTTCCATTTCTTGTAACTTCCGATATTTTAAAAGGTACTTCTAATTCTGGTTCCAAGGTAATTATTCCCTTCTGATCTTCCAAGATTTCTCCTGTTAAATCCAGTTCTTTAGAAATTCCTAGGTTATTTCCAGGCATACCTAAGGGAGAAAAACCCTTCCATGCCTGTTGGTGATATTGTTTCCGGAGCCCCCAGACTCAAAAAAGTTTCAGTGACTATAAGGGAAGGGTTTTGCTCTAACCGCTCTCATAAAGCAGTCTATCTCACAGGGGTTGTTAAAGGGGGTCCAGTCTACTCAGAAACAGACCTTTGCTTGGAATCAATATCAGCCATACTCGAGGTTGGCTTTAATTTGGCCTTTCTCTTTGTATGGGGCATAAACACATTTAGCAGAAAGGTCATCCCCAGCCTGTACAACCAGTGTCGCAGTCACATCCAAGTGCTTCAAGCTAAGGCACAGGGGAGTGTGCATTTCACCTGCGATATCTGGACCACCATGAATGCTGCACACTCTTACCTCTCCCTGACAGCACACTGGTGGGACCGGGCTGAGGCAGGGGCAGGCAACAGCTCTATTAGTGAACAAGTATCAGGGTGGAGGTGGGCTTTACTTCACACCCAACTGACGGACCAGGCCCATACCGCAGCCAATATTCTAGCATGCATCAGACAGATGCTGGTGGGCTGACAAGTAAACCAATGAGGCAGATATCCTAAGGCAGGATTCATTGTCACAGACAATGATGCAAACATGATTAAGGCAATAAACGATGGGCGCTATAAGAACATCCAATGTTTTGCACACACTCTGCACCTGGTATTGAAGTAAGCTCTGGGGTTGGAGTCCAATAAACAAGGGAATGAATACCTGCGTAGCTTAATTCAGAAGTGCAGAAACATAGCAGCGCACTTCCACAGTGAAGGCGGGGCAGGTTCTTTGACAAAAGCAGACTGATTTGGAGATGCCTCACAAGTGTCTCATTCAAGTCATTGCCACTCGGTGGAATTCCACCTTTCTGATGCTGGAGAGGTTAGTGGAGCTGCAGACTCCCCTTCATGAACTTTCTGGTTCAATGGACATAGGTGTGCAGAATCCCCTAGGGCATCACGATTGGTTAGTCATGAGTCAGCTGGTAAAAATCCTGCAGCCCTTCAAGGATGTCACAGAAGAGTTGAGTTCCAGAAGTGCCACCTTGGCTGACATCATCCCTATAGTTAATTTCCTGGATGAAAATTTGGAGGCCTTTAAACGGGAAGAGGGAATGACTGCTGAGGTGCTGCATTATCTGGACGTTTTGCAGCAGCAGGTGCAAGAGAGACTAAGGCCTTTAACAGAAGACCACACATACATGCTCGCCACAGTCTGTGATCCCCATGTGTTGCAGTCCTGGGCCGTGCCCCGGTCCCTCCACCTAGCTCGGGGATGGTCCGGGCCACTGCGGTGTATTTACGACCTGTACAGGCCTGCCTGGCTCCTGCCCCTGGCGCTCCCTCCGCAAGGGATACGCCACTGATGCTCCATGGCTGGCCCTGCCCCAGGGCGCTCAACATTTAAAGTGGACAGCGCAGGAAGGAACAGCACAGCCTGGGGTGATGTCAGACACTCTCAGGGTATTTAAACCCTGCAGCTAGATCTACTGCTTGCCTTGCAATGAGGTTCACTGTTCCAGAGTTGCTAGTAGCTGTCCTTGGCTTCTGACTTTGGCTCGTCCACTGGCTTCTGACTTCAGCTCATCCTCTGGTATCCTGTCCTGCACGTTCAGGGGGCCTTGCCTAAGTCCAAACACCTCGGGTCCTCATGGGCTCCTCCCGGGAATATTGTGGGCTTCCAGTGGTGAAGTTCCAGTTGGCCTCCTGGCTCCAGCTTCTCATCTCTTCAATACTCTGGAACCCCTCTTCAGATGCCTGCCCACAGGAGACCGCACGTAAGTCCAAGAGGCCTGGGTCCTCACGGGCTCCTCCTGGGGGGACCTCTGGCTTCCAGTGATGAAGATTCCACTGGTCTCCTGCCCTGTGCCGCCTCCTGGCTCCGACATCCACTGTGGGCCTTCCCATGTGCATCATCATCTGTTTCAGCTGGTTCAAGGATCCACGAATCCAACAGTTTGCAAGGCCATGGACCCGGTAGACCTCGGCAACCTTCATGCCATCCCCGGAATCACCCAACAGCTGCAACAACAGCAACACTGCCTAGATGTCCTTACGGTGACTGTAGAGAAGCTGGTTAACCGTTTGGAAGCCACGTCTTTGGCAGCACCTCCAGCACTGGCTTCTATGTCCAGTCCTGCTCATAAGACCTCTACCCAATTGCCAGTGCCGCCCAGATTCTCTGGGGAAGTAAAGCAGTGTCACGGATTCCTCAACCAGTGCTACATACGCTTCTCCCTGCTGTCTTCTCAGTTTCCGATTGATCTAGTAAAGACTTGGGATGTGCAGCAGGGACGGATATGTTCAATTGGTCGGCCCCTGTCACATGGTAGGAGCACAAGATGGTGCCGGCTGTCCATTGCTCCTACCATGTGACAGGGGCCGACCAATGGCACCGGTAGCTCCTGTGACATAGTAAGGGCAAAGGCTATTGGCGCCATTTTGAATACCGGCAGCCAACGGCCTGAGTGCAAGAGATCGCTCCAGGACCCCCGCTAGACCACCAGGGACTTTTGGCAAGTCCTGGCGGGGGGGGAGTTAGGAGGGTGGGGGTTTTATTTGTTAATGATACATTGCATTTGTGGGGGTTCGCCATACATTTCGGAACTCCATGAATGCAATGAATAGTGACCTATATGTTGCGGATTGCGCATTCGTTCAAAACGAATGCACATCCCTAGTAAAGACCAGCTATATTGTGTCCTTGCTAGATGGGAAACCCCTGGCCTGGGCCTCCCCATTATGGGAAGGTAAAGATCCCATTCTTGGAAACCTGGAACAGTTTGTTTCTGCCTTTCAACATATTTTCGACGAGCTTGCCCGCAGACCCACAGCGGTTGCCGAGTTACTCCAGTTACGCCAAGGTACCCATTCCCTTGCCGAGTACGCGGTTGAATTCCACACGTTGGCCGCCGAAGTAGACTGGAGGGATGACAGTCTTCATGGTATATTCCTGGAAGGAATGTCTTCACGTCTCAAGGACGAGTTAGCAGCAAGGGACCTCCCGGATGACCTGGATAGCTTGATTGACCTAGCAGGATGGGTCGACCATCAAATCCAACATCGATTCTGTGAAGGGAAGTCCGGTCATAGATTCCGTGAAGGGAAGTCTGGTCGTAGACCTGGTAACTCGGGGTCTACATTTCCCCGACCTGTGCCTTCCTCCTCTGCTTCTACCAGTGCCCAAGGGGCAGAACCCATTAGGACGAGGCCTGATCTCGCAAGAGGAGAGAAGACGTCACCGCGTCCAGGACTTGTGCCTCTACTGCTTCAACAAGGGGCACTTCCTTGCTCAATGTGGTGAGCAGCCGGGAAACGCCAGGACCTAGGGATAATCGGGGAGCTGACCCTAGATAATACAAATTATGCCTCCCCATGCACCATACCAATTACCATTGTCTACCCCAGAGGTACTTTTGATACGCTGGCTTTGGTCGACTCTGGAGCAGGAGGTAATTTCATCCTCGTGGATCTCATCCAACAGTTGGAGTTGAGTTGGGGTTGAGGTCCAACCCCAACTTCCTGTATATTCAATCCATGGTACTCCTCTGCCAGGGAGCATTTATACCTTCACCAAGCCCTTGATTATACATACCGGTCTCCTACACACTGAAGAGATCTCGTTCCTCATACTATACAGGTCCATTCACCCTATCATCTTGGGCTTACCCTGGCTTCAGAAGCATTCCCAGTTATCCACTGGGATACACTCCATATTGCATCTTGGAGTCCGTCTTGTTTCAACTCCTGCCTGACGACTATTCCTCTGTCCAGCGTGCCACTTCTGACCATGTCGGCGGCATTTCCGCTGCAATATCTGGATTACCAGGATGTCTTCTTGAAGGAGAAGGCTGAACTTCTCCACAAACATTGGCCCTTTGACTGTGCCATAAACTTGATCCCCAGCACTACACCACCCAAGGGGCAGGTATAACCTTTGTCACCTCCAGAAACCAGGACCATGTCATCCTACATCCAGGAGAATTTAGACAGGGGCTTCATTCGGCCATCCACTTCCCTTGCCAAAGCCAGATTCTTCTTTGTTGCGAAGAATGATGGGTCACTCTGACCCTGTATAGACTACCGTGGTCTCAACGCCATTACATGACGTGGCAGATATCCTTTGCCATTGATTCCCAAGCTGCTAGATTGACTACAAGGAGCCAAGGTCTTTACCAAGCTGGATCTCGGGGGGGGGGGGGGGGGGGCATACAACCTGGTAAGGATACGACCAGGCGACAGGTGGAAGACCACGTTCAACATGAGAGACAGGCATTATGAATACCTGGTCATGCCCTTTGGCCTCTGCAACACCCCTGCTGTGTTCCAGAACCTAATGAACGAGGTGTTAAGGGATATGTTGCACACCTCTGTCATAGTATAGCTTGATGATGCACTGATATATTCTAAGGATCTGGCCACGCACCACATACACATTCGACAAGTGCTACAGAAGTTTTGAGACAATCGTCTCTTCGCCAAGATGCAGAAGTGCCAGTTTGAGCAAGAGTCTTTGCCCTTCCTCGGATATATTATCTCTTCCTCGGGCTTCCACATGGACTCAGAGAAAGTAGAATCCATCAAGGATTGGCTTTAACCAGTGGGGGTTAAGATGCTACAATGCTTGCTTGGGTTCTCCAACTTTTTCCTCCAGTTCATACCTCATTATTCATGGATGGTGACCCCACTTACTGCCCTTACCAGGAAGGGAGCTGATGCAAAATACTGTTCCCCGGCGGCGCTAAGGGCCTTCCAGGAACTGAAAAGAGTGTTTCTTGTAGACGTCTGTCTCCATCATCCTGATCCCCAGCGTCAATTTATTGTGGAGGTAGATGTGTCCGACCTTGCGGTAGGAGCCGTCCTGAGCCAAATATCCACCAATGGCAAATCCTTGCCTTATTCTTACTTCTCCCAAACGTTTTTGCCTGCTGAAAGGAATTATGGTATAGGGGACAAGGAGCTTCTGGCCATAAAACTGGCGTTTGAAAAATGGCACCAGTGGCTGGAGGGGGCCCAACATCCCGTGATTGTTTATACTGACCAGAAGAATCTGGAATTCCTGTGTCGAGCCCAACGCATCAACCCCCTACAAGCTTGATGTCCCTATTCTTTAGCTGGTTCAACTTTCTCCTCCGATATAGACCAGCTTCTAAGAACATCCAGGCAGTGCCCTTTCTCACACTATGGAGATGGAGGACAACCCTAACCTGCCTCAATATATCCTTGATCCAGCCAAGGTCCTTCTTGCTGCTTCAGACATGGTTCCTATGGGCAAGACGGTAGTACCAGTCCGTCTGCACAAGAAGGTTTTGTCATGGGCTCACGACTCATTGACCGTGGGTCATTCGGGAATTGCTCGGTCCTTGGACTTGTTGACTGAATTCTATTGGTGGCCTCAAGAAGGATGTCCTTCTTTACATCAGTTCCTTCCCTATCTGCGCTCGACAGAAACCTTTGACTGGCCTCTCCTGGGGGCTTCTACAACCATTACCCATTCCCACCGAGCCATGGACCCATCTGTCCACAGATTGTGGATCTACCTCCCTCAGAAGAGAAGACTGTGATATGGGTCATGGTCGATAGATTCTCGAAAATGGCCCACTTCGTGCCCCTCTCTAAGTTACCAACAGCACCCAAACCTGCAAATATCTTCACTCAACACATCTTCCGCTTACACTGGGTCCCTCTCCATATTGCCTCAGACTGAGGCCCGCAGTTCACGGCTAAATATTGGACAGCTCTCTGCAGGAAATTTGGGGTCCAATTAGTCTTTCGATGGCTTTTCATCCCCAAGGCGATGACCAAGCAGAGCACACAAATCAGACCTTAAAGGCTTCCTCCGTGCCTTTGTGGGAGACCTCCAAGATGACTGGGTGGCTTTATTGCTGTGGGCAGAATTCTACAACTGCCATAAACATTCTGCTACCAACATGTCTCCCTTCCAGGTGGTCTATGGGAAATGCCTTAGACCTCCCTTGCCCTTGCCTCTGATGGTTCCGTCCCCTGCAGTGCAACTTACATCACAACAGTTACATGACCTTTGGAGATCCACTCAGGAGAAGCTTCGACAGACTGTCGCTACAGTGAAGAAATATGCAGACAGGCTATGACACCCTGCTCCTGTCTTTCTCCCGGGGGATAAGGTGTGGTTGAGAACCAAGAACATCTGATTGCGGATTCCCTCTATGCGCCTGGCTCCCAGGGATATAGGGCCGTTCGCCGTAGCGGAGCGACTGCGTACGTTTTCCTACTACACCTTCCATCCGTCCTGAAGATCCACAACGTCTTCCATGTATCTCTCCTCAAGCCTTTGATCCCCTATTTGTTTTCCATGACAAGCCTCCTGAGCCCACCAACTCAGCAGCTGAACAAGACGTCATCTATCAGATGAAGGACGTGTTGGCTGTGCGGTTCCACCATCGTAGATGGGAGTACCTCCTCTCCTGGGAGGGGTAAGGCCCCAAGGAGAATACATTGGAGCCGGCTTCTAACATCTGAGACAAGTCCCTTCTTCACCAATTCTACTTGGATCACCCTGCGAAGCCCAAGCCCACAGGGAGGGGGCATAGGAGGGAGGGTACTGTTGCGGTCCCGGGTCATGCCCCGGGCCCTCACCTACCTCGGGGATGGTCTGGGCTGCGGCAGTGTCTTTGCGGCCTGTACAGGCCTGCCTGGCTCCTGCCCGCAGTGCTCCCTCCTCGAGGGAGACGCCGCTGATGCTCCGTGGCTGGCCCCGCCCCCTAGAAGCGTGCACGCATGCAGGGTCTCAACATTTAAAGGGGCCAGTGCAAGAAGGAACTGCACAGCCTGGGGGTGACATCAGATGCTCTCAAGGTATTTAAACCCTGCAACTAGATCTACTCCTTGCCTTGCAACAAGGTTCACTCTTCCAGAGTTGCTAGTTGCTGTCCTTGGCTTCTGACTTCGGCTCGTCCACTGCCTTCTGACTTCGGCTCGTCCACTGGCTTCTGACTTCGGCTCGTCCACTGGCTTTTGATTTCGGCTTCTGACTTCGGCTCATCCACTGGCTTCTGACTTTGGATCATCCTCTGGTACCCTGTCCTGCACTGTTCAGGGGGCCTCGCCTAAGTCCAAACAGATCGAGGCCTCACGGGCTCCTCCCAGGGGGATCTTGGGCTTCCAGTAGTGAGGTTCTGGTTGGCCTTTTGGCTCCAGCTTCTCATCTCTTCAATACTCTGGATCCCCTCTTCAGACGCCTGCCCACAGGAGACCACATGTAAGTCCAAGCGGCCCGGGTCCTCTTGGGCTCCTCCTGGGAGGACCTAGGTCTTCCAGTGGTGAATATTCCACTGGTATCCTGCCCTGTGCTGCTTCCCGACTCTGACATCCACTGTGGGCCTTCCCACGGTGCATCATCATCTGTCTCAGCTGGCTCAAGGGTCCACAAATCCAACACCATGTGAAAGGGAAATTTGCCCTACAGTCCAGTTGACTCTCATTTGTAAAGGACCTGCTGTTACTAAAAGTCCATGAACAGGAGTGCCATAAGCAGAGACAGATTAGGCATGAAGCAGAGAAGGAAACAGCAGGCACTTCAGAGAGCTGTGCTAGCCCGAGCAGGAGCAGCACTCTGTCAGCGACAGCTAGTACCTCTTCCTCCTCCACTTCAGAATGCCAAAGGATTGTTGCCCATAAAGATTCATCTTTTGTGCTATGGGCTAGAGAGAAAGCAGCTGGCATGAGTGATTCCCATCCCTCCCAAGTAAAGGAGACACCAGCACAACTGTCAGTGACACAGTATCTCTCAGAGCCCACAGAGGACATGCATACAGATCCACTGGCATATTGGGCACACAAGTCCACTGTCTTGCCACACCTAGCCAAAGTGGCTCAGCAATATCTGTCATATCCCCCAACCAGTGTGCCCAGTGAACGTGTATTTTTGATGACAGGGGATATCATGAGCCCTTACCGCTCAAGGCTGGCACCAGAGTTGATGGAAATGCTAGTGTTTTTGAAAATAAACCTGCCTTTGCTTGGGTTTCCACATTTTCCCTGTGAATGGCAAGATGAATAAAAGCAATTGAAAGTCTTGCAGTGGTTCCAACTGCCTCCTATGCTCCAGATATTATCAGCACATGTACCTGACCTGAAATGCTAAGCCTGTCCGTCCACTGTCTAGGCCGTACTTTTCTACAAAGGCCTGACCTCAAACGCTGTGCCTGTATGAGTTTAATTCTAGTATTTCTAATTTCAGTTTCATGTATTTGTGCATCACTTCTTTCCAGAATATTCTTTTCCTGTTGTGCAACATTTGGAATGTAAGAACACAAAAAGCTGACTTAAGATGTTTGAAGCTTGCATAGTTCATATGCTCAATAGTTTTCATGACCTTTATAATAAAATGGCCCATTTTCCCTAAATCTTTCTTAGGTGTCAACATTAATGTTTCTAGTACGGGGGCTAACCCATTCCGTGGAGCCCTTTCCTGCTGAAAGGAAAGGGAACTCTTCCCGGGGTAGCTGGCTAACCTATCTATTAGTACCTGTTGACCCAAGTTGAACCACTGTTCACATTGCACTCTCCTTCACCTCGGCCTTGACAATTCTCGTTTGTATATCTGCTAACTCCACCAGATTTTAAAAGATCAATAAGAGCTCACTAGACGCCAATGAAAACACCCCACTCTTGGGCCGAACTCATTCTAGTGAGCCCTTTCCTGCACAAAGGAAAGGGAACTCTCCCCTGGGCCAGTCTATCTTGCCCCTATCAAAACCACAGGGACCTGGCTATCTCATCTCTGCCAGCCTGTCTTGCCTCTATCAAAACTACAGGGACCAGACTACCTCTGCTCTGCCAGCCTGTCTTTCTCCTATCAGCTTTCTGCCACTCTGCCTTGCTGCCATATACCAGATGACTCAATCAACTCCTTGTGGAGTTCTTGCCACTATCATGGTTCCTCAGTATGTTGGTGCTAGTCTTTCTGCTTGCTATGTTCCCCCCTTCATTAAGCTATAGGATGTTGATGCCGTTAGTCTTGCCACTTTGCCTGTCGTGCTGCCTTCGAGGGTTCATGCATCTGTTATTGGTGCTCTCTTTTGAAGCTGTGGTGTTTTTTTTACACTCTCACTGCTGTTTTGCACCTCTGTTAAAGCACTCTTGCCACTCCTGGTACCCCTTTGCCCCTTTAAAGTGCCTTAGGTTATTCATGCTACTTTGGTGCCACTTTGCCACAGTCTAAGTACCTTGGAGCTCTTTTCTCGTTCTGATGACTGCTCCCCAGATGTTTCATCAGAATTGATAAGAAAACTCCAATTCTGCAGCCAAAAATAGGTTGCAAATACTTCTCCCATTGACTTTAATGGGAAATCAGAAAACAAATACAACTAATCAACAAATTGTTTTTCCCGCCTATGAAACGAATGCAACGAATTTGGGTCCCGGTGAAATGGAAACCAAATCGAAACAAATGTTTTCCTTCTGCACGTCCCTACAATCCAGGTCACAAGTACCTGACAGCATAGTTCCCTCTAAGCTGAGAACATGAACAAATTGCTCATATATTTTTGTTCAATGTAAAACTTCTTTTATTATGTTCTATGTTCTATGTAAACCGCTATATTTTTTTTAGCGATAGTTACTGTTCTTTGTAAACCGGGGTGATATGTATACTATACAGGAACCTCCGGTATATAAATCATTTAAATAAATAAATAAAATAAATATTTTAGAACATCACTCACATTGTTATTCACATATATTTTTCTTTGGGCTATATATGCAGAAATGCAGCGTTAAAACTAGCACTCAAAAATTGTTGTTTTAAAAAGCCAATCCTCACAGTAAAATAATTTGCACACAGCTAGTTATTCCTTGGAGGGAGCATTGCCTAGTAGGGTCCCAAAAGATCAATGGATTCCATGCGGCCCATCCCAGGAATTAGTAGTGGATTTTAATAAGTCCATCTTAATATCTTTAAGATAGTGGTCTTATTCAATTGTGCCACTGCACTTCTGAATATCCCTCCAAAGTTTAAGTTTATCAGATTAACTTTGCAATCCAGCCAGTGACTGAATATTATACCCTGATTGTTTTGATTTTTGCTCAGAAAATATCTTAGCAATATTCTAGAACAAGTTAATATTGTTTCAAATGTGAATCTACAATTACACAGAACTTATGAAACTTAAAAATGTATTATCAATATTTTTGTGAGGCATCAAACTTTGAAATTTATCAATTGATGTTTTCTGGTGAAATTCTCCACCCAATGTCATCATAATATGCCAGTCTTTTATAAATTTGTCATTAAGTGATACACAATTCCATTTTCAAAGATGTGACTCAAAACTTCAAAACTCGGTATCATGGAATAGCTAAAGCTATAGTTACTAGCTGTTTCCTTTTAATTTAGGGCAGGCTGAGGCAGTCCTTGTTTTATCCTATTTCATGAACGGATAACTTTCCATTGGACTATCTTAATAGAGCTTTGAGTAGCTTTGGGTTATTGGTCTCCTTATGGTGCAAGCATTGTCATGTCTTGGTTTTACCACTTTGGGCTTCCAAATTCTCTAATAGTAAAATGAAGCAAAGCAAAAGTCCCAGTGGATCCCTTGTACTTATGTGTGTGACTGGTTTAATTATTGTGTCTGTGTGTTTCAAGCACAAAATTCTGTGCAGCATAGAGACTGATTGAGGTAAGAGTTAAATAAAGAAAGAAAGACTCGCTCTTCTGTTTGACCCTGGCTTATATATTTTTTGTTTTAATTACAGATCAGTTATGGATCTATGGATGTTCTCTTCAATGATCGGGTTGACTTCCCATTCTTTTATCGCACGGTCCCACAGGATCAATCTCAGTACCAGGGCCTGATTCAGCTCCTGAACCTCTTCCAATGGACCTGGATGGGGATTCTCACTTCAGATGATGACAGTGATCAGAAGGGCAGTGAGGAACTGAAGGGGGAGATTATCAGGAGTGGTGGCTGTGTGGCTTTTCTGGAAAAGATACAATTTTCCTATGATTTTATGGTTGAGCAGTATGCAAAATATAAAAAGATTACTGACATGATTGACAAGTCATTAGCAAAGGTTATTATCCTCTACAGTGCTAACAGTAACATGGTGGTACAGTTCTGCTTGCCATGGTGGAGAATGACTGATAACAAAGTGTGGATCATCTCTGCTGCCTCTGCTAACATAGTTTTCCCATCCAGTTACCTCGCCTCATCATGTACCACATTCAATGGCTCTCTAACATTTGCCATTCCTAAAGGAAAGATTCCAGGATTCAAGGATTTCCTCTATAATCTCCATCCAGCCTCATTTCCAGACCTCTCTTTTCTGCGACCTCTGTGGAGAGCTGCTTTCTTTTGTGAACTTCCAAATGGTACTGAACATTCACGTTTTCTCAACTGCACAGGGCAGGAGAATCTGTCTAACCTTCCATCTCAACTATTTGATGTGAATAATTTTCAGTTCACTTACAGTCTTTACACAGCAGTCTATGCACTGGCTCATGCTTTGCACAACATGTACACAGCCAAGTCTCAACATGGGGGGAATCTGAATCTGGAATTTCAGCCATGGAAGGTAAACCCTCCTGATTGATTCTTTTAAGTAGAATGCATTTGTTCCTTTACTGTAATATTCATTTTGTGCAATATAGTTAAATGAGGGAGGTATAAATTGGTAAAGAAGAAAGAGCAAAATAGATCCTTAGATAGTGTTAAAGCTTACTTTGTGCTTATGGCCAGGGACACAAGAACACTTAGACTCAGTAAAAAGTATAATGTATGTTTATTAGTCAATATAAGTGTTCTCGAGAGATGCTGGGTACTGGGTGCCCTTCGTCTTACAATCTGGACAGCAATCTCTCCATATACAGAAAGTGATCCTTGTTTTATAGGTAACGTTTAAATACAGGGTAGAAGGTTCTAGAGACTTGCATGACTGCCCAAAGGATCATTTACATAAGTTGTGATGTCAACTGCATGATTAAATCATCACTAACTATCCTGATTGGCTTCCCAGGATGTGTAGCCCATTTCCCATGACTTTCTTTGTTCTGGTTAAACTCTTACTGGTCAAGACAATCAACATGTCTGTAACGGTGTGGATTACAAACTCCTGAGAATAGTGCCTGAAGCTCCCCTGTGGTTTCTTCTTTGTGACTCTATGAATAGACATCACCTGTCTGGTGCCAGCTTGCCTCCACAGATATCCAGGGACATTCTGTAAGTCACTCAGAGTCCATTCAGCTCAGGCAGGCCAAAGACACGCAGAGGCTTCTGGGATTTCCTTCTCCATGTTGGTATACTTCTCATTTCCCTCTTGTGCCACTTACAAACTGGTACTTGGGTGTGCCACTTGGGTGGCACACCCAAGTACCAGTTCGGAGGACAGAACTGTATGAAGTCATTATGGCAAATGGGCTAAATGTGTAAGCTAAGCTAACCTTGTGTGTGTTATCCCTCTAGATCCCCCCTAAAAGTAAATGAGACTCATAGGCAGACATGCACTGTCTAATTGACAAATAATAACAGCATAACTAAGTTTCACTAGGTAGCCATTAGCTCTAATAAGGGTACCTGCGTTATAAAAAGGACCTAATTTATAAAAGCAAGACCACATATGTTATTTTTCAGAGTCAAGTAATTACACAATAGTGGAGTAACAGGTAAAGTTAAGGAGAACAAAGAGAGACTAGTATGAAAATATTATGTTTCTCATATAATACTAGGTATACTGGGCAAATCTTTACAAGGAATACGGTTATTGTAAACATCTACCCAGGATAATATTCATTACAATTGCAAGCAGGGATATAATCAATGCACGTTACCAGAAAAGTGAAGGACAGCATAAGGACTCATACTGTGTTGTGCATACATCCTGTGGGACAACTTATAAAAGTGTTGCAAAAAATAAGACATGTTCTGGTCATAGACAGAAATGGGCTTAGGTGAACAGAAGTGTCACACTACCAGCGCACATCTGTGAGAGCTTGTGACTAAACTCTAGGTAAAGAAACCAATAGGTAGTGTTACAGGAAGAAATGCTCAAAAAGGTATATAGGGAAAAATAGAAGGGGCTCACTAAATTCAAGTATATTGGGTACAGAAAAATACTTGTGCAGAAGCAGCAATAGAGCAGAATTTACCTCAAGGGAATATTTGATTTATATCAAGACATATCACACTGTCAATTGGCCAGCAGTGGGTCAGGGTGTTTGGTTAGTGTGATCAGATTAGCTTTCATAGATTAAAGTAAAAAGAACATATCAAATAATCATCTCACTGACTCAGCAAGTAAATGCATATACTCATTATAAGGTATAGGACTGGATAATGCTACAAAATACTGGAACTGTAAGGCTACTAAAGACTGCTTCAATCCAGACTGTGGTATTAACTTAAAATCTAAAATAGTGACAATTTTAAATGTGTACATAACTAAAATATTGACTAGGTGTATCATTTCATATTTTTTGTTATTGACAATCAGTTATCACATATGAAATAAAGGTCCATATGATGAAAAGTGCACGATGACTTCTGTGCATAGGATGGGATGATTTCTGAAGTCAATGACATTTGACGTATGCAGTTTTCTCAGCTGGGTGGATTTCTGACATCCGAGCATAGCCTCTTAAATCAGTATTAGATGTATATGTTATTTAAAGCCTAATATAACAAGTAAAACAAATTCAAATTAATGAGACAAATTCTGTCATGGCCTTAGCTCCCTATATCTAGTAATCCCTACATCTGCTATAATAATAATCCTTCTTTATTATTGGTAACATGCAATAGTCAGGACCACAAACAACTTAAGTGTTCAGACATTACACAGACACATGCATTTCACTAAACTGACACATAGATTCATTCATTGCATTCTTCAGGTGTCATGACACACACATAACACAAAAAACAGATAACAAGTAACATATTTGAGCTCAAAAAAGTAGACAAAAAAGTATTTGGATCGATCCAGAATAAAACAAAAATTAAAATTAAAATGATCTATTTAAAAATGAGAAAATCAAACTGAGGAAAAATATAATCTTCAAGATTTACAGCTCAAATGGCAAGGAAGGTGTTTTCTTTTTCAATCTGAAAAGATATAAACTCTGGCATACAATAAAGTAAGGTTATAGTTAAAGTGGAATTGCAGCATCATTGAAATTAACATTATGATCTATCTTAATTCAGCAAATAGCAGTCAAGCGAATTTCTTCACAAGGTGTGGTGAGTGAACTGTTCTCCATCTGGGATTTAAAACTCTTTGTGCTCCTTTTCTTAAGGTGATAATGAAACCTGGGACAGACAGTTTTGTACTTTGGTAGAATTTATTTTATTTCCTTTCTATGCTCTTTATATAGGTAGTTCTGTAGGGTGCCTTGCACATAGATCCTGTAAATACTGTACTTAATAGATCATTTAGATAATCACAGATGCATCAGTTGGAAGTCTGAAGGTCTTGGACAAGGTTTAAATAATAGAAGGGCTTCAATTGAAACAGGCACCTATAGAAACTGTTCCTGTCTGTATGTGAAAGTAACAGACTGTCTGGCTGAATGCACAACTTTGGAGATTGATGCAAAAGAAAACTCTGTTTCCGTGGCTTGTAACAAATCCCTACTTAACAAATTTACTGGATAATCTGGTGCATATAATTTTCATTGTAACTGTATGCTAGTCTTAGCTGTCCTATGTACCAGCTTATTCTGTCCTTCAAATCCTATCAACATTTCAATACCTGTGCTTCTGTCAGGATCAAAACTAACTCCTTATGAAGGGCTAAACACCTCTGCCATTTATCCTTCTTCTAATACTTCCCATCCTTCTAGATTACTGCACCTATTAATTAATTCTGGGAATACCAAGCATCACTTCCACTGGTTCTATATTCCACATCATCTGAAACCTGTTTACCACAGATACTTTCTATCTAGAAACACTTTTCCCTCTTTCTGCTTATGTAATTCCTCCAAAAAATGAGAAACATTTCTAACCATAGTTTATTTTCCAGCCCTGGTTACAAGGAACAAAATGGCTGTAGATTTGGAACCCACATGCTGGGCATAGGCCAATGAGACCCATGTACTATCAAATTTAAACATTTAAAGCATAACAGATAATACCAGCTGGGTGTACACAGCTTCTATTTCCCCACAGATTCATGCTGCTGCTGCACTGTTCATAATCCTTTGTGCTCTAGTTTGTACACATTCCTTAACTGCAAATTAACAAGCTTGTTTAGTAATCTCTTGTGCTGCAAAGTCTGCAAATGTAAGCGAGATATTCCTCCTATTCCATTTTCTTGGGTGTACACCCTGAACTGAAATCATTATACAGTACCTAGCCTACCTTCTGCCATATTTGAAAATCTTAAAGGCAATTATTTTATTACTCCTATGAAGCCCTACTCAGCATGTGTTAGTTTCCTCAACTTGCTTTACATCTATAATTTAAAAATCTTTAGGGATCAACAAAAACATTTTATGCAGGTAATATGCTGCTCTAATGTTATTTGTAGAAAAGGCTATATCAGATAATTTGGTTGACTAGTTCAGGTACATATTTGGGTCACTGATGTATTAAGCTTATAGCCTGATTGAGTATTTCATAATCTAACTGTAGTACTCAGGATTAGAAGCCACAGTACAATACTTCTTAAATACCAAAAAATGATACCAAGGTAGCTGATATCTTAGACAAACTGATTTATTGAGGCATTAGTCTAGAAGATGCCACCAGCCTCAGTCACTCCTGCTACCACAGAATACCACAGCTACATCTCTGGAAGTCTTAAATACTATTATCCCAAACCAAAAGATCTTTTAATGCAGGATCACCAAATGTTTAAATACTGTACCAATAAAGGACAAAATGGGCTTTAGCAGCAATGCCAATTTATAAACCTATGAACACAGGTTGCAATATCGTATTCATTTGTTTCTCTCTTGTAAGCTCTCTGCCCAGGTCCTTAGAAAAAGAGACGCTTAATAGTTTTGTTCATCCCTCAGACCTCTGGACATTAAAACAAGCACTATTTTTCACTACCCAAACAAATGACTCTAATTACTAAAAGCTTGTTCTCGTATGTGGTAAGCATACTTTGAGGATACAGAACATGGAGTAGAAATACATTCCTGCCTTCCAGCCTCCTAGAGCTACATCATCTTCCTATTCTACAATTAAGGAGCACAGATGTGAGTAGTGCTAAAGTTGTGCAAGTGGTCTCATGCATTTTTAAGATGAGATTATAGTGAGGCTCTATGCAAGTGTGATTTAATCTTATAATGGTAAATGTAGCTCCCAGAATCACTGGTATCTGATAAATAAATCTAAGCAGGTTACAGGGGAAAAATGTACTCCAAATTTTTTTTAAATTGAAAGTGAGAAGTATTTTTTTGGTTTCTTATCATACTGAAAATCTAGAGGCACACAATAATATTCATTAGCCAGATCTAAAACTGTATACTAGTTGCCCAAAGATTCTGTTTTAAGAATTGTAGCTGGATTTGTAACATTATAGTATTCAGCTAATACCAATTCACTTAGTGCACTTAAGTCTTGCACTAATTACTAGGGATGTGAATCGTTTTTCAACGATTAAAATTATCGTCCGATAATGTTTATATCGTCTTAAATCGTTATAGAACACGATACAATAGAAATTCTAACGATTTATCGTTAAAAATCGTTAAATCGTGTTAGTGCGCACTAACTCGAGTTAGTGCGCACTAACTCCCCGTTAGTGCGCACTAACTCGATTTAGTGCGCACTAACTGAAAATGATACAAATAAACACTTTCCAGGTCACTGAAGGTCAGTTAGGAATGAATATGTGTTCCTATTGGCTGGCTGCCCTCTTATCTATTGATGTTATCAAGGTTACCACTGAGGTGATGGTTGGGGGGATGGGAAATGGAACTGGAAACTAACGAACACCAACAGAAAATGAAACAAAGTGTTCACACTTCCCAGGTCAGTAAAGGTCACTTAGGAATGAATATGTATGTATGTATTCCTATTGGCTGGCTGTGCTCTTATCTATTGATGTTACCAATATGGTTGGGGGGATGTGAAATGGAAACAGTTGGAAGCTTGACAAAAAAAGTAATGTAATGATCAGCACTCACGTGACTAGAACTTGTTTGTTTATTAGTTTTGTTAGCAGGCACCTGAAATGCTAGTGCATGTTGAATTTGCCAATCACTGTGCATTTTAGAAAGGTGGTCCTGGCTGGAACTGTACACAGTTCAAATATATGTAATTGATTGTTGGTAAGTGTATTTTTTAAGTAGCCACACTGGCACCAGTATGTTTACTTTTCCTCCTACTTAACTCACTAGCTCAGCTTGTAAGAAGGGCTTCTCTGCTTGTGTGTTGTTTTTGTTTGGTGTGAGGAGAGCAGAAACATCAGATCTTTATTCAATCTACTACAGTCATCTCTTACAGTGCCCTATCCCTATTAATACCAGGAGTGTTGTGATCTTCCTGCACACAGTGCCCTAACCCTGATACCAGTCTGAGACAGCTCCCTCCCTGCATTACTAGTGAGAGGCTGGCTTCACAGACAGGGGGGAGCTGCCTGACCCTCACTCCTGACTTCCCCCATGTCCCAGCTAGTGAATGGTGTGTGGGTGAGGGGGGGGGGAGGATGGTGAAGTCTGAGACAGCTCCCTCCCTGCATTACTAGTGAGAGGCTGGCTTCACAGACAGGGGGGAGCTGCCTGACCCTCACTCCTGACTTCCCCCATGTCCCAGCTAGTGAATGGTGTGTGGGTGAGGGGGGGGGGGAGGATGGTGAAGTCTGAGACAGCTCCCTCCCTGCATTACTAGTGAGAGGCTGGCTTCACAGACAGGGGGAGCTGCCTGTCCCTCACTCCTGACTTCCCCCATGTCCCAGCTAGTGAATGGTGTGTGGGTGAGGGGGGGGGGGGGGAGGATGGTGAAGTCTGAGACAGCTCCCTCTTTGCATTACTAGTGAGAGGCTGGCTTCACAGACAGGGGGGAGCTGCCTGACCCTCACTCCTGACTTCCCCCATGTCCCAGCTAGTGAATGGTGTGTGGGTGAGGGGGGGGGGGGAGGATGGTGAAGTCTGAGACAGCTCCCTCCCTGCATTACTAGTGAGAGGCTGGCTTCACAGACAGGGGGAGCTGCCTGTCCCTCACTCCTGACTTCCCCCATGTCCCAGCTAGTGAATGGTGTGTGGGTGAGGGGGGGGGGGTGGATGGTGAAGTCTGAGACAGCTCCCTCCCTGCATTACTAGTGAGAGGCTGGCTTCACAGACAGGGGGGAGCTGCCTGACCCTCACTCCTGACTTCCCCCATGTCCCAGCTAGTGAATGGTGTGTGGGTGAGGGGGGGGGGGGGTGGATGGTGAAGTCTGAGACAGCTCCCTCCCTGCATTACTAGTGAGAGGCTGGCTTCACAGACAGGGGGGAGCTGCCTGACCCTCACTCCTGACTTCCCCCATGTCCCAGCTAGTGAATGGTGTGTGGGTAAGGGGGGGGGGGGAGGATGGTGAAGTCTGAGACAGCTCCCTCCCTGCATTACTAGTGAGAGGCTGGCTTCACAGACAGGGGGGAGCTGCCTGACCCTCACTCCTCCGGGGTATTGTGATCTTCCTGCACACAGTGCCCTATCCCTGATACCAGGGGTGTTGTGATCTTCCTGCATGCAGTGCCCTATCCCTATTAATACCAGGAGTGTTGTGATCTTCCTGCATGCAGTGCCCTATCCCTGATATCGGGATGTGTGCAAGAAGATCACAACACCCCCGGTATCAGGAATAGGGCACTGTGTGCAGGAAGATCACAACACCCCCAGTATCAGGAATAGGGCACTGTGTGCAGGAAGATCACAACACCCCTGGTATTAGGGATAGGGCACTGTTTGCAGGAAGATCACAACACTCCTGGTATTAATAGGGATAGGGCACTGTGTGCAGGAAGATCACAATACCCCTGGTATCAGGGTTAGGGCACAAGTTCTAGTCACATTGACTGATCACATTACTTGTTTTGTCAAGCTACCAACTGTTTCCATTTCCCATCCCCCATATACTGTCAGTAGGAAACTTGGTAACATGAATAAATAAGAGGGCAGCCAATAGGAATACATATTCATTCCTAAACTGACCTTAACTGACCTGAAAAGTGTTAGTGCGCACTAATCGGAAAAAACGATTTTTAACGATTTTTTAACTAAAAAATCGTGCCTAAGACGATTTTCTTGCCCTGCCACACGATTTCTATCGTTAAGACGATATGGAAAACGATTCACATCCCTACTAATTACCACTCCCCAGAAGGTTTTAAAACTTGGAACAAGGGAGTATTTGTAAGGTGACCCACTAGATTCTATTATGCAGTGAAGCAATACCTTCCTGTGCTTCTCTGGCTAAGGGATATTGATGTCTCATAAGAAAATTAAATTTGGAATTAATTGTAATTGTCTAATAGGATACTGTGGAAGTCAATAATATGGCTGAATATTTACCAAATAAAAGTATTCTAACTTAATGGGAAGTATGTAAGACAATTAAAAATCCCAGGTACATGTGCTTGCAATTTACAGATAGCTTCCGTACATACCACAACCCCTAATTCTGAAAATCCCTTATATTGTTATGCTGAGAAGACCTTCAGACCCATGATATAACCACAAATCAATCTCATAACTTACCTCAACAAGAGCCAAACTAGATGCATTCAATACTGACTGTGCTAGATCCTGTATGATTTTTGAGTCTTCTGCAGTTAATGTCAATGCATTTCCACTATCAGGGCTGCCTTTTAAGATGTCTAAGAAATTTGACCTAGCTGACTACAAGCATGCAGCAAAGCTGGATATCAGCACTACAGTCACCTGAAAGGATAGGACAGAATCTTTGTCTATACCATAGATCAAAGACTTGCAAATGTTTATCTAAGGACTGTTCTTTCACATACTTAAACCAATTTAGCAAGAGAGTTGGTTTCCATTAGCTTTTCTAATATCTAGTAGGTGACTCCCTATCAGTGAATGGAAGAAAAAAAAAAAGTGCAATATATCTTTTGTCTGCTCTAAAATCTTTTAAGTTTAGTGTTTGCAAACCCAATATTATGAGCTTCTACCCAAATTCAAAGTTAGCCAGCCAGAGAAAGCTGATGAAACCAAATTTTGTAAAAGATTCTACTAAATTAAATTTGCTTACTGTCCACAACTTTAATTCCTCCATAGTTTGTTTATACCTTTTAAACAAAAGCCAGTCTCTTTACCTGTCAACCCAGTTAATTCTCCAGTTGCCAGTGCCCTTTCAAGTGCTGAAACTGCTATAACAATCAGACATAAAATAAAAAACCAGAGTGCAAATTATACTTTCCCAACACTTCGACTTACAACTTATACTATTGTTATTTTTCCAGTACACATTTTATTAACAAATATACAGACAAATAATTCACAATCACTCTTAATAAGTACTCCTTGAATAGAATGGTCTACAATAGGCGTCCCCAAAGTAGAGAAAAAAAAAATAGTGCACTGTTGTTTGCAATTGGCCAAAAAGAAATCTTTTACCTAGAAAATTACATTTGCAAATTAATTATATAGGCATGATTAACTACTTACAGATCTGTCTTCCCATGGGGTGTACTCACATCTTCCGGATACTACTTTTGTTTTCTTCCAGAAATCAGAAACCTCTGTTCCTAGGTATCACTATGCAATAAACAAAACTACAAAACTTCATCCAGAAATCTTTATCTGGGAAACACTCAAACATCCAGAAATCTTTATCTGGGTAACACATCAAACATCCAGAAATCTTTATCTGGGTACAGCCTTCGGACAAGATTGATCCGAGTATTAGTGTTGGATCTGAGCCTGCCTGCAGAATCAGATGCAAGACCCCACAATAGATAGCCACATGTAAGGAAAAAATTTTTTTCAAAATTTCATAGATAGCCACAGCTATCAAGTCCCTTGTTCAGAGTGCCAAAAATGTTAAAGCTTCCTCTATGCTTATGGCCAGGGACACAAGAACACTTAGACTCAGTAAAAAGTATAATGTATGTTTATTAGTCAATATAAGTGTTCTCGGGAGATGCTGGGTACTGGGTGCCCTTCGTCTTACAATCTGACCAGCAATCTCTCCATATACAGAAAGTGATCCTTGTTTTATAGGTAACGTTTAAATACAGGGTAGAAGGTTCTAGAGACTTGCATGACTGCCCAAAGGATCATTTACATAAGTTGTGATGTCAACTGCATGATTAAATCATCACTCACTATCCTGATTGGCTTCCCAGGATGTGTAGCCCATTTCCCATGACTTTCTTTGTTCTGGTTAAACTCTTACTGGTCAAGACAATCAACACGTCTGTAACTGTGTGGATTACAAACTCCTGAGAATAGTGCCTGAAGTTCCCCTGTGGTGACTCTATGAATAGACATCACCTGTCTGGTGCCAGCTTGCCTCCTCAGATATCCAGGGACATTCTGTAAGTCACTCAGAGTCCATTCAGCTCAGGCAGGCCAAAGACACGCAGAGGCTTCTGGGATTTCCTTCTCCATGTTGGTATACTTCTCAACAGACAAATGGCCCTTTCTTTCCAGCACGGGTGTCCAGCAGTTGTCAGTAAACAGGATTATAGACAGTGCTGGGGAGGAGCCGGCTGTCATGGTACATGTTGGCACAAACATAGGAAAATGTGAGAGAGGTTCTGGAAGCCAAATTTAGGATTTTAGGTCGAAAGCTGGAATCCAGAACCTCTTAGGTGGCATTCTCTGAAATGTTCCCTGTTCTACGTGCAAATCCCCACAGGCAGGCAGTGCTCCTGTATCTCAATGTGTGGATGACGCAATGGTGCAAGGAAGAGGGCTTCAGTTTTGTAAGGAACTGGGGAAACTTTTGGGGAAAGGGGAGACTTTTCTGAAAGGATGGGCTCCACCTTAAATAGAGTGGAATCGAGCTGCTGGCACTTTTTAAAAAAGAGATAGAGCAGCTTTTAAACTAGAATAAGGGGGAAAGTTGACTGTCACTCAGCAGTGCATGGTTCGGAAGAATGTATCCTGGAAGAATACTAATAAAACAGGAAAGTTAGGGCATCCCACCAGAGAAGTTCCAATAAAAGCAAATGTAGTCCATGTGCCTATATTTAAAAAATCACCTGAGCTAAAGATTTCCAAATTATCCCAATCAACTGAAAAGCAGGTTGTTAAAACAAATAAAAAACAAACTTTAAAATGTCTGTATGCCAATGCCAGAAGTCTAAGAAGTAAGATGGGAGAGTTAGAGTGTATAGCAGTAAATGATGAGACTGACATATCTGGCATCACAGAGACCTGGTGGAAGGAGGATAACCAATGGGACAGTGCTATATCAGGGTACAAATTATATTGCAATGAAAGTGAGGATCAACTTGCTGGGGATGTGGCACTTTATGTACAGGAGGTTATAAAATCCAATAGGAATCAGAACATACATGTTGTGGAGCGCTAGGAGAGCGATCCCACTCCTGGGTGATGTGTGTCCTTGGGCCACGGCTCGACCCCAGAGGGCTCTGAAGAGGGGCCGTGGGAGGCGTGGTATGCCCGAGCACGGGCTGGACGGAAGCAGGGCTGGAGTGACATGGAAGACAGGCCCTCCTCCGGACCTGCACGCTTCGGAAGAGCCAACAACACAATGTTGGTCTTGTGAACAGTCCTCCGACCGTTCCTAGCCCTTTTGGACCTGCCGCAGGGTACGGCACAAAGCGGCAGGCTGGATGGAGGCCAGGGCAGCGAAGACTGGAACATGGATTCAGACGAGACTCAGGAACGACGTAGACTCAGGCATAGACGTGGACTCAGGAACGAGGTGCAGGATCCTTAGACGTGGACTCAGGCAAAGATGTGGACTCAGGAATGAGGTGTAGGATGCATAGACGTGGACAGGCACAGGCGTGGACTCAGGACTGGATGCACAGAGGTGGAATCAGGAACAAGGGCTGAAGGTAGACATGGGCACTGACCCTCAGGGCGCCCTACTCAGGCCACCCGCGGGACTGAGTCACGGACCACCCTGTCCCATGCGCGCCCTACACAGCCCAGGAAGGCTGGTCGCGGACCATGCAGAGAGCGGGAGAGCACAGGAAACAGGAAGCAGGTTCGCTGCACTCCTGGCAGCACTAGGCAAGGATACGCTGCACTCCTGGCAGCACAAGGCAGGTTAAAGCATCAGGATCAGGAACAAGGATATCAGGAACATCAGGACTGGAACACAGATACTGGAACAGGAGACACACCTCAGGGCTGGAACATGGACATCAGGAACAGCAGGAACATCAGGACTGGATCAAGAGACAGACCTTGGGACTGGAACGGCAGGCAGACATCAGGACTGGACGAGGAGCTCCGACAGGTAACACGAAACACAGGACCTTGCAGAAGTGCTGGAACACGGACGACTTCCTGGAGCGAAGGATCTCAGGAGTGACCAACTCCTTGCGAAGGCAAAGACACACTGAAAGCTGAGCCCTTTAGTAGGGCTGAGGTGGACAACGCCCAGGGAGGGGTCAGCAGGGGGCCACACCTGGCTGGCCCTTTAAGAGGAGGAGAGAGGCGCGCGCCCGCGCCCTAGGAAGCTGGAGAGAAGAGCTGGAAGCTGGTGGCGTCCTCAGCCACGTGGAGGGCCCAAGGAAGCAGTGGAGCAGCCCTGGGCTGGAGCTGGGTGAAGGCAGGTCAGTGGAGCAGCTCCCAGCTGCAAGGACAGAAGCAGAGAGAGGTAAGGCTGGCTGCAGAGGAAGCGGGGGAAGGGCTGACTGCAGGAACAGCTCCATGCCGTGAAGGCAGCCCCAGGAGCAGAGGTAAGACTGCAGGCAGAGTAGAGAGCTGTAGCAGGCTGCAGGCACTGGCAGGGATGACTTCCCAGCCAGGCAAGGACCCAGGCTGAGCAGGCACCGGCAGAGACGGCCTTCTGACTGGAGGTTCCAGGATCACAGCAGCACGTCGGGGGAAGGCAGGAACAGGAGGAGCCGACCGCATGGCAAGAGCTGTGGGGACAGCCCCAGCTGATTCAGGGAGAAAGCAAGCAGCAGCGTCAGCAGCCAGACTGGCTGTCTGTGAGAAAGGTAAGAGCCTGCCCACGCTTCTTGCGGGCAGGAGCACAACAGTACCCCCTCCTCAAAGCCCCCCCTCAAGCCTCTTGTCAACAGCTTGAGAAGAAGGCGGTAGTCCATACCGTCGAGGGCAAGCGATGATCCAAGGATGAGCTGGTATTTCTTGACGAGTAACTGTAGCGAGAAGGATACAGAAGCAGAAGACAAGGCAGAAGTGGTCAAGGTCCAGGCAAGACAAAACATAGAACACAGAATGCTGAAGGCGTAGATCAGGCAGGGTGTAGGGTACAGAACCACAAGATGGCATCTTGGTTCTAGGATCAAGGCAGAGGCAAGGCTCCATCCAAGATTTGGATTAAATGGAGGTCCATAAACTTAGGACTGAAACTGCGGTGCAGGTTGGAGTACTAGGTGAAGGTTAGTCGTTGGGTAGATGACTCCAGGAACTTGGCAGTTCAGTGACTCACGATGGGTGCAAGGAGTCAAGGTAGCTGTTAGAGCTGCGGCGAGTAGAGGTGTAGAAGTCTCAACATGAAGGCAGACGTCCCCAAGTTGGTCAAGAATATATGCGTAGGGACTTGATGACTGGATGACTTGGCAGACCTGCTAGCCACTTGAAGGCATCGAGGAGTAGACGCTGGTAGCACTGGAGACTGGAAGGTGACTCACAGTAGGTTTAAGTTGACTTAGACGTATGGTGGGACACTCGATGTTGGATGCCAACCAATAGCTGACGATGGCAGGTTGAAGACATGCACTACTGGTGGTCACGGACAGAATTATACTAGACAAAGAACTTTGGATAAAGTCCTTTGGTTAGTGACCAAATAATGTTGCAGTCTCTGGAAAATGGGCAGTAAGTGCAAGTGTGAGCTCCTGATAGATGTTGGTACAAGAAGGCAGGTGGACTGCTAGTCAATGCTGGTGGTCACAGCTGGATTCAAGCTTGGCAAGCACATAAGCTAGAGTTCTTCAGTTGGTAATAAGATTCCTTAGTGAAAACCTTGCTGATGCTCAGGTGGTTAGAACTGGCAGATCAAGTAACTGGTGGTGAGAGTCAGGGTTAGAGCAGAGCAGAGGATCAAAGAAACAAAAGTTCAGTAACTCCTATCTAGGAGTGAGTCCTAAGACTGGGCAGAATCTAGATGTGGCTTGGTGAAATCACACTCGAGTGGTCCTAGGCTGATGGTAGAGATGGACATCTTCAGGATGGCTTTAGAGCAAGCTGGCAGTAGGTTACTAGGAAAGGCACACTTGGACCAGTACCTTTGCTTGGATGGTGAAGCTTGCAGCGGATCCCAGAAGAGGCTGCTGGACTCGTGCTCAGGGTGGTGAGCAAGACAAGCATGTTGTAACCGAAGTACTGTAGAGGCTGAGCAGGAAGAGCGAAGACATCTGCTGGTTCAGCTGGAAAAGATGACTGACACTCCAGGCCCCATTGGAAGGATGACCACAGATGGGGTGCAGGCGCCTCCTGCAGGTCGTCTGGAGAGGTGTACCACAAGCTGACAGGTAGTAGGCATCACTAGTAGCATGGAGAACTCAGTGAGCAAGATGCGCAGGAAATTCAGCAGAGTAAGCTCTTCTGGGCAGGTACCTCTTGCTGGTGAACAAGCATTCTCGGAGGGAAAAAATAAAAAATTCTGGACAAGATGGTCATGCAACACAGGAACCAGGTGCTGCAGCGTGGAATATGGTGGTAAACCTGGGTGCAGGCGCCTCCTGCAGGTCGTACAGCAAGTGTACCCAGGCTAAGCAAAAGTCCCAAGAAGGCACTTGGTGAAAACAGGTGCTAGGCCTCTAGCGGTGTGGGAAAACAAGAGTTCAAATAAGCTGGCGCCTCCAGCAGGTCGGTAAAGCACAGCGAAAAACTGGGACTGAAGTTTTTTCCTTTTAAAAAAAAAACTCCTTTGGCAAAGAAACTCCGGAACTTGGCACAGGCCCATCACAAGGACATGAACGCCAGACACATGGCCTTCGCAATCTGTTGTAGAGCGCTAGGAGAGCGATCCCACTCCTGGGTGATGTGTGTCCTTGGGCCACGGCTCGACCCCAGAGGGCTCTGAAGAGGGGCCGTGGGAGGCGTGGCATGCCCGAGCATGGGCTGGACGGGAGCAGGGCTGGAGTGACATGGAAGACAGGCCCTCCTCCAGACCTGCACGCTTCGGAAGAGCCAACAATGCAATGTTGGTCTTGTGAACAGTCCTCCGACCGTTCCTAGCCCTTTCGGACCTGCCGCAGGGTACGGCACGAAGTGGCAGGCCGGATGGAGGCCAGGGCAGCGAAGACTGGAACATGGATTCAGACGAGACTCAGGAACGACGTAGACCCAGGCATAGACGTGGACTCAGGAACGAGGTGCAGGATCCATAGACGTGGACTCAGGCATAGATGCAGGATCCTTAGACGTGGACTCAGGCAAAGACGTGGATTCAGGAATGAGGTGTAGGATGCATAGACGTGGACAGGCACAGGCATGGACTCAGGACTGGATGCACAGAGGTGGAATCAGGAACGAGGGCTGAAGGTAGACATGGGCACTGACCCTCAGGGCGCCCTACTCAGGCCACCCGCGGGACTGAGTCACGGACCACCCTGTCCTACACAGCCCAGGAAGGCTGGTCGCAGACCATGCAGAGAGCGGGAGAGCACAGGAAAGAGAAAGCAGGTTCGCTGCACTCCTGCCAGCACTAGGCAAGGATACACTGCTCTCCTGGCAGCACAAGGCAAGGATACGCTGCTCTCCTGGCAGCACAAGGCAGATTAAAGCATCAGGATCAGGAACAAGGATATCAGGAACATCAGGACTGGAACACAGATACTGGAACAGGAGACACACCTCAGGGCTCGAACATGGACATCAGGAACAGCAGGAACATCAGGACTGGATCAAGAGACAGACCTTGGGACTGGAACGGCAGGCAGACATCAGGACTGGACGAGGAGCTCCGACAGGTAACACGAAACACAGGACCTTGCAGAAGTGCTGGAACACGGACGACTTCCTGGAGCGAAGGATCTCAGGAGTGACCAACTCCTTGCGAAGGCAAAGACACACTGAAAGCTGAGCCCTTTAGAAGGGCTGAGGTGGACAACGCCCAGTGAGGGGTCAGCAGGGGGCCACACCTGGCTGGCCCTTTAAGAGGAGCAGAGAGGCGCGCGCCCGTGCCCTAGGAAGCTGGAGAGAAGAGCTGGAAGCTGGTGGCGTCCTCAGCCACGTGGAGGGCCCAAGGAAGCAGTGGAGCAGCCCTGGGCTGGAGCTGGGTGAAGGCAGGTCAGTGGAGCAGCTCCCAGCTGCAAGGACAGAAGCAGAGAAAGGTAAGGCTGGCTGCAGAGGAAGCGGGGGAAGGGCTGACTGCAGGAACGGCTCCATGCCGTGAAGGCAGCCCCAGGAGCAGAGGTAAGACTGCAGGCAGAGTAGAGAGCTGTAGCAGGCTGCAGGCACTGGCAGGGACGGCTTCCCAGCCAGGCAAGGACCCGGGATGAGCAGGCACCGGCAGAGACGGCCTTCTGACTGGAGGTCCCAGGATCACAGCAGCACGTCGGGGGAAGGCAGGAACAGGAGGAGCCGACCGCATGGCAAGAGCTGCGGGGACAGCCCCAGCTGTTTCAGGGAGAAAGCAAGCAGCAGCGTCAGCAGCCAGACTGGCTGTCTGTGAGAAAGGTAAGAGCCTGCCCACACTTCTTGCGGGCAGGAGCACAACAATACAAGATACTAAATGCTCAAGTCAAATCTATATGGGTAGAAATCCCATGTGTGTTGGGTAAGAGTATAGTGATAGGAGTACACTGCCATCCATCTGGACAAAATGGTCAGACAGATGATGAAATGCTAAGATAAATCATGGAAGCTAACCAATTTGTCAGAGCAGTAATAATGGGAGATTTCAATTACCAATAAAAAAAAGTGTCTCTTTATCCACAGAACAACAATCTGAGTAACATCAAGAAAAAACGTATCTCAATTTTTTGTTTTTTAGGTGCTATAAATTTCTTTGCCTTCTTAAACTTAATATTTACACACATATCATTTGTGAATATGGGACCTTCATAACACCCATGGTGCTGCAAATATGCACTTGTATTTCACACCTGTGTGGGTCCTTTTTAATAATAGGTCCATTAGTCCAACTCTTGCACAGAAATTTTTAACTTTTTTGCATTTTCCTTAAAACTCAAAGAATCATACTTCCCTTTGAGTCAGAGGTCCAACGCGCGCGTTTCACGAGCCGCTGCTTCAGGGACGTCTAGTGCTGACTCACTCTACCTGGCGCACCTCCGGATACTTCACAGGGTGCTGCTGCAGGAGAATCTTTAGATACTTTGTAGTAATTTTATAGAGCTCCCTCAGAATATTTCTGAAAATCAAAGCACTTTTAGTTGCATAGCCATTATAGCATCACTCATTCACAATTTTGCAAAAGACTGTGAAATGCCGATCTGTTAAGCTCAGGCTTGTGGACCCTTGGGCCGATGAGAGGATGGAATATCTTGCAGAGGTTCCGTAGGTTCTCTCATCGGGTGGCGAGGCAGAACAGAAGAGGAGTGCAGTTGACCCTCGGCTCTGGAGACAGAGACGTCTGCAGACAGCTGAAGAGACTAGAAGAGGAGTTGAATCTTCACCCTTGGAAGTCTGTGGTTCCCCTAGGAGGAGCCCATAGGGACCCAGACTGCTGGAACTTAGGTAGACCCCGAGGAGTCATGGTATCGGTGCAAGGGCTGACTGGAGCTTCACCCTGGAAGTCTGCGGTCCCCCCAGGAGGAGTCCGTAGGGACCCAGACTGCTGGGACTTAGGCAGGCCCTTGGAGATGGAGTCCAGGAGTGGTCCAAGATCAGGTGCCAGAGAGTCGTCGCTTACCAGGCCGAGGTCACACACCGAGGGATCAACACTTGCTAGTCCGAGGTCACACCAGAGAATTACTGCTTGCCAATCCGAGTCGCACACCAGAGAAGTACCGAAGCCAAACCGAAGTCAGGAACCGGGAAGACCAAGCCGAACAGGGATCCAAGCTCAAGAACTCACCGAGGTAAGCAGACAAGACAACGCTGGAGGACGTTGCCAAGTCAGAAAATGAGCAGAGGAAGCTCCCTTAAATACTTCCTCTGCTCAGGCTGATCCAGGACAGGTGAGGTTGTTAAAGGGATCAGATCCCTTTAAGGTAGTGAAGGGGGCGTGGCCTCATGCCTAAAGATGGCGGCAGCCATCTTTGATTTCCTCCGCGGAGGAAATGACTGCAGAACAGCGCTGGGGCAGAGCAGGGGCGGCTCTTTCCCCGAAGGTCAGGCCGGGGTCCCACGCCGGGGCACCGAGCACCCGGTCAGGGGTTTCCCCGGAGGTTGCCGCGGTAGTGACCTGCCGCGGCCGAGGTAGGGGACCGCAGTCATGGCTGCCAAAGCCGCGGGATATAACACGATCAGATTTATTTACCAGACCTGTCACCATTTTCTGTTTCGGCATGTAGGCAAGCAGCTGACCGAGAATGAGTCTGATATATAGGCTAATTCACTGATCTCACTTGATACCAGACTTAATCATGATTTGACCAGGAAATCACATAAAGTGAAACCACTCGATTTCTTTATTAAGGCCACCCGGGGTGACTGATTTCAACTGAAAAATCCATTTCTGTTTGTGCCTCTTCACTCTATCTCCCCCGCTACAATGCGGGTTTATGACTTCCAACTGTCCATTTGATAGCTTTGAACTCATGATAACACTCTTTGAAGTGAGTGACCAAAGGTTCTTCAAGCCTGCCTGTATTTAGGCAGCCTTTATGTTCTGTTAACCGGATCCTTACTTGACATTTTGTCATGCCCACATATGTTAAGGGGCATGAGCAAAAGATAGCATAGACCACAAATGTGGAATGGCAAGAAAACTCGGGTAGGGCTGTCACTCTGCCCGTTGCTGTAGTAATATCAGACTGTGTAGATTTGAGAGGACAGCACATGCCTCTAGTGCATGTTTTTGATTACCCCAAGCTCTCAGGAGGATTATAGCAACTAGTGCGAACGACGTAGTCCTTAATATTTCTGCCTCTGGAGTATGCTATTCTTAATGGCTGACTGAATAAAGGATGGGTCTGCTGAAGAAGTCCCCAGTGCTTCCTGATGGCTCTACTGATAGGGGTTGATGTCAATGTATATCTAAACATAACAGTCTGTTGGTTTGAATCTTGCTCCTGTGGTTTTTATAGAAATAAATAATCCCTATTTGAGTATAAGGCTCTTCGGTATGCTATTTTAATACAGTGCACCGAATACCCCTGTTGTAAAACGTGATTGGCCATATGCTTAGCTTAATTTTTTAATTCATTGTGATCAGTGCAAAGTCTCCTTAAGTGGAGAAATTGACTGACTGGCAAGTTGGTTTTAAAATTAGCCAGATGGAAGCTATCAAATCATAATAAATTGTTGCTATCATTGGGTTTCCGAAATATAAGAAATGGATTTTTCAGTTGAAATCAGTCACCCCGGGCGGCCTTAATAAAAAAATCGAGTGTTTTCACTTTATGAGATTTCACGTTCAAATCATGATTAAGTCTGGTATCAGGTGAGATCAGTGAATTAGCCTATAAATCACACTTGTTCTCGGTCAGCTACTTGACTACATGCCGAGACAGAAAATGGTGACAGGTCTGGTACGTAAACCTGATCAGCATTTCCCAGTCTGTATAGGATGTGCACATTGCTGTAATAGCTATGCAACTAAAAGTGCTTTGATTTTAGAAATATTCTGCGGAACCTCTGTAAAATTACTACAAAGTACCTAAAGATTCTCCCACAGCAGCACCCTGTGAAGTATCCGGAGGTGCGCCAAGTAGAGTGAGTCAGCACTAGACGTCCCTGAAGCAGCGGCTCGTGAAACGCGCACATCGGACCTCTGACTCTGACAAAGAATATAGGGAAGTCTGATTCTTTGAATTTTAAGGAAAATGCAAAAACATTACAAATTTCTGTGCAAGAGTTGGACTAATGGACCTATGATTTAAAAGGACCCACACTGGTGTGAAACACAAGTGCATACTTGTAGCCCCATGGGTGTTATGAAGGTCCAAAATTCACAAATTATATGTGTGTGAATATTAAGTTTAAGAAGGCAAAGAAATTTATAGCACCTAAAAAAAACCAAAAAAATTGAGATACAATGTTTTTCTTGAGATTTAAATTACCCCAATATTGACTGGGTAAATGTAACATCAGGACTTGCTAGAGACATAAAGTTCCTGGATGTAATAAATGACTGTTTCATGGAGCAATTGGTTCAGGAACCAACAAGAGAGGGAGCTATTTTAGATTTAATTCTTAGTGGAACACAGGATTTGGTGAGAGAGGTAATGGTGGTGGGGCCACATGGCAACAGTGATCATAACATGATCAAATTTAAACTAATAACTGGAAGGGGGACAATAAGTAGATCTAGAGCTCTAATACTAAAATTTCAAAAGGGAATCTTTGAAAATAATTAGGAAAATAGTTAGAAAAATATTGAAAGGTACAGTTGCAAAGGTTGAAAGTGTTCGACAGGCTTGGACATTGTTTAAAAATATAATCTTAGACACACACAGTCCAGAGGTATTCCCCACTAGGGATGTGAATTGTGTCCTCGATCGTCTTAACGATCGATTTCGGCTGGGAGGGGGAGGGAATCGTATTGTTGCCATTTGGGGGGGTAAAATATCGTGAAAAATCGTGAAAAATCGTGAAAAATCGAAAAATCGCAAAACCGGCACATTAAAACCCCCTAAAACCCACCCCGACCCTTTAAATTAAATCCCCCACCCTCCCGAACCCCCCCCAAATGACTTAAATAACCTGCGGGTCCAGCGGCGGTCCGGAACGGCAGCGGTCCGGAACGGGCTCCTGCTCCTGAATCTTGTTGTCTTCAGCCGGCGCCATTTTCCAAAATGGCGCCGAAAAATGGCGGCGGCCATAGACGAACACGATTGGACGGCAGGAGGTCCTTCCGGACCCCTGCTGGACTTTTGGCAAGTCTCGTGGGGGTCAGGAGGCCCCCCACAAGCTGGCCAAAAGTTCCTGGAGGTCCAGCGGGGGTCAGGGAGCGATTTCCCGCCGCGAATCGTTTTCGTACGGAAAATGGCGCCGGCAGGAGATCGACTGCAGGAGGTTGTTCAGCGAGGGTTCCGGCGCCTCGCTGAACAACCTCCTGCAGTCGATCTCCTGCCGGCGCCATTTTCCGTACGAAAACGATTCGCGGCGGGAAATCGCTCCCTGACCCCCGCTGGACCTCCAGGAACTTTTGGCCAGCTTGTGGGGGGCCTCCTGACCCCCACGAGACTTGCCAAAAGTCCAGCGGGGGTCCGGAAGGACCTCCTGCCGTCCAATCGTGTTCGTCTATGGCCGCCGCCATTTTTCGGCGCCATTTTGGAAAATGGCGCCGGCTGAAGACAACAAGATTCAGGAGCAGGAGCCCGTTCCGGACCGCTGCGGTTCCGGACCGCCTGCCGTTCCGGACCTCCTGCACAAAGAAATGGGGAAGGGAGTGTAGGAGAACCTCCTTATCAGAACATCTCTCCTTCTTTAGTAGCGGGATTATCCATTACCCGCAAAGAAGGTTTAGAGTATCAGGAAGTGATAGGCATTCAAGGGGTGGAAGGAGGGTTGGTGCCATCATACCCTCCCAAATATGGGACACAGCTAATCAATGGAACCCCCCCTAACTCCCTTAATGCGACCTGCAGTTGTTACCTTAGAAAATCTTTGGGAAATGATAGCTGGAGTATCAGAAAAGATAAATGGGCTAGAAACTAAAGTGGATGGGATAACTGCGGGAAATCAATAAGAATTATATTTAGTAAATAAACAACTCAAAGATTCATCTGAACGTTTAAAAAGGTTAGAATTGAATGAAAAGAAGCACCATGAATTTCATTTAGCGGTGGCTAAAGATGGTAATAATGTTTCTCATAGGTTAGAAAATTTGGAAAATAATGCAAAAAGGTTAAACCTAAGACTTTTGAATTTTCCAAGAATAATTGTGGAAAGTCCGCTAACTTCACTCAAAAAGTTTCTAATAGAAATCCTTGGTGTCGAAGATCATTCATTTACCATAATAAAGTGTTATTTTCTCCCTAAATCAAAGAATAGAGCTCCGCAGGGTTCAGATCAACTTTTTCAAGGGGACTTAACAAATTTCTTGCAAGATTCAAATGCTCAAGTAATAGATTGGGGAACTTTGCTGGCAATATTTTCTTCTACAAATGATATTAGTTCAATTATGAGGAAATATTTCAGCAAATACCCCATAAATTTTCAAGACAAAATTGTAAAGATATTCCCAGATTTATCCGCATCCACTCAGTTAAGGCGGAAAGCCTTTTTAGAATTCCGCAATGATGTCATAGCATTAGGTTTTTCCTTTGCCCTAAAGTTTCCATGTAAATGTATGGTTAAAAAAATTAGATGAACTATATATTTTCTTTACTCCAGATCATCTTAAAACCTTTATTGAACAAAAGAAACTGACTACTTCATCCCCTCTATCTAATGTGTAAATGATTAGTATGCAGCTATGTATTGCTTCTTAACATTGTAATAGTATTTCCTAATGTCTCCCTAATCTGATATTATTATGCAACCTCTCATAGTTGTCTTGTTTAGAAATTGAGTTAGCATAAATTGTTAAAATAATAATTTTCTTTTTCTTCCCTTTAAGGGTTTAAATTTTTTTCCTATGTTTAACCAATTTGATTTGTGATTTTCTCTAAATTCATGTTATGTGATTTATGGAAAACATTTATAAATAAATAATAAAAAAAAAAAAAAGAAAGGTGGAAAGAAGGCCAAACGATTACCGTCATGGTTAAAAGGTGAGGTGAAAGAGGCTATTTTAGCCAAAATAAAACCCTTCAAAAATTGGAAGAAGGATCCATCTGAAAAAAATAGGAAAAAGCATAAGCATTGTCAAGTTAAGTGTAAATCATTCATATGACAGGCGAAGAGAGAATTTGAAATGAAGTTGGCTGTAGAGGCAAAAACTCAAAATAAAAGCTTTCTAAATATATCCAAACCAAGAAAACTCTGAGGGAGTATGTTGGACCATTAGATGACCTAGGGATTAAAGGGGCTCTTAGGGAAGATAATGCCATTGCAGAAAGACTAAATGAATTATTTGCTTCCATGTTTACTAATGAGGATGTTGGGGAGATACCAGTTCCAGAGATGGTTTTCAAGGGTGATGAGTCAGATGAACTGAACCAAATCACTATGAACCTGAAAGATGGAGTAGGCCAGATTGACAAAGTAAAGAGTAGCAAATCACCTGGACCGGATGGTATGCATCCTAGGGTTCTGAAGGAACTAAAAAATTAAATGTCAGATCTATTAGTTAAAATTTGATTCCTATCATTAAAATCATCCATTGCACCTGAAGACTGGAGAGTGGACAATGTAACCCCAATATTTAAATTGGGTTCCAGGATGGTTCTGGAAACTATAGACCAGGGAGCCTGACTTCAGTGCCAGGAAAAAATAGTGGAAACTATTCTAAAGATCAAAATCACAGAGCATATAAGAACATAAGAACATAAGAAAATGCCATACTGGGTCAGACCAAGGGTCCATCAAGCCCAGCATCCTGTTTCCAACAGTGGCCAATCCAGGCCATAAGAACCTGGCAAGTACCCAAAAACTAAGTCTATTCCATGTAACCATTGCTAATGGCAGTGGCTATTCTCTAAGTGAACTTAATAGCAGGTAATGGACTTCTCCTCCAAGAACTTATCCAATCCTTTTTTAAACACAGCTATACTAACTGCACGAAGCACATTCTCTGGCAACAAATTCCAGAGTTTAATTGTGCGTTGAGTAAAAAAGAACTTTCTCCGATTAGTTTTAAATGTGCTCCATGCTAACTTCATGGAGTGTCCCCTAGTCTTTCTACTATCCGAAAGAGTAAATAACCGATTCACATCTACCCGTTCTAGACCTCTCATGATTTTAAACACCTCTATCATATCCCCCCTCAGTCGTCTCTTCTCCAAGCTAAAAAGTCCTAACCTCTTTAGTCTTTCCTCATAGGGGAGTTGTTCCATTCCCCTTATCATTTTGGTAGCCCTTCTCTGTACCTTCTCCATCGCAATTATATCTTTTTTGTGATGCGGCGACCAGAATTGTACACAGTATTCAAGGTGCGGTCTCACCATGGAGCGATACAGAGGCATTATGACATTTTCCGTTTTATTCATCATTCCTTTTCTAATAATTCCCAATATTCTGTTTGCTTTTTTGACTGCCGCAGCACACTGAACCGACGATTTCAATGTGTTATCCACTATGACACCTAGATCTCTTTCTTGGGTTGTAGCACCTAATATGGAACCCAACATTGTGTAATTATAGCATGGGTTATTTTTCCCTATATGCATCAACTTGCACTTATCCACATTAAATTTCATCTGCCATTTGGATGCCCAATTTTCCAGTCTCACAAGGTCTTCCTGCAATTTATCACAATCTGCTTGTGATTTAACTACTCTGAACAATTTTGTGTCATCGGCAAATTTGATTATCTCACTCGTCATATTTCTTTCCAGATCATTTATAAATATATTGAACAGTAAGGGTCCCAATACAGATCCCTGAGGCACTCCACTGTCCACTCCCTTCCACTGAGAAAATTGCCCATTTAATCCTACTCTCTGTTTCCTGTCTTTTAGCCAGTTTGTAATCCACGAAAGGACATCGCCACCTATCCCATGACTTTTTACTTTTCCTAGAAGCCTCTCATGAGGAACTTTGTCAAACGCCTTCTGAAAATCCAAGTATACTATATCTACCGGTTCACCTTTATCCACATGTTTATTAACTCCTTCAAAAAAGTGAAGCAGATTTGTGAGGCAAGACTTGCCCTGGGTAAAGCCATGCTGACTTTGTTCCATTAAACCATGTCTTTCTATATGTTCTGTGATTTTGATGTTTAGAACACTTTCCACTATTTTTCCTGGCACTGAAGTCAGGCTAACCGGTCTGTAGTTTCCCGGATCGCCCCTGGAGCCCTTTTAAATATTGGGGTTACATTTGCTATCCTCCAGTCTTCAGGTACAATGGATGATTTTAATGATAAGTTACAAATTTGTACTAATAGTTCTGAAATTTCATTTTTTAGTTCCTTCAGAACTCTGGGGTGTATACCATCCGGTCCAGGTGATTTACTACTCTTCAGTTTGTCAATCAGGCCTACCACATCTTCTAGGTTCACCGTGATTTGATTCAGTCCATCTGAATCATTACCCATGAAAACCTTCTCCATTACGGGTACCTCCCCAACATCCTCTTCAGTAAACACCGAAGCAAAGAAATCATTTAATCTTTCCGCGATGGCCTTATCTTCTCTAAGTGCCCCTTTAACCCCTCGATCATCTAACGGTCCAACTGACTCCCTCACAGGCTTTCTGCTTCGGATAAATTTTAAAAAGTTTTTACTGTGAGTTTTTTGCCTCTACAGCCAACTTCTTTTCAAATTCTCTCTTAGCCTGTCTTATCAATGTCTTACATTTAACTTGCCAATGTTTATGCTTTATCCTATTTTCTTCTGTTGGATCCTTCTTCCAATTTTTGAATGAAGATCTTTTTGGCTAAAATAGCTTCTTTCACCTCCCCTTTTAACCATGCCGGTAATCGTTTTGCCTTCTTTCCACCTTTCTTAATGTGTGGAATACATCTGGACTGTGCTTCTAGAATGGTATTTTTTAACAATGACCACGCCTCTTGGACATTTTTTACTTTTGTAGCTGCTCCTTTCAGTTTTTTTCTAACAATTTTTCTCATTTTATCAAAGTTTCCCTTTTGAAAGTTTAGCACGAGAGCCTTGGATTTGCACACTGTTCCTTTTCCAGTCATTAAATCAAATTTGATCATATTATGATCACTATTGCCAAGCGGCCCCACCACCGTTACCTCTCTCACCAAGTCCTGTGCTCCACTGAGAATTAGATCTAAAATTGCTCCCTCTCTCGTCGGTTCCTGAACCAATTGCTCCATAAAGCTATCATTTATTCCATCCAGGAACGTTATCTCTCTAGCGTGACCCGATGATACATTTACCCAGTCTATATTGGGGTAATTGAAGTCTCCCATTATTACTGCACTACCAATTTGGTTAGCTTCCCTAATTTCTCTTAGCATTTCACTGTCCATCTCACCATCTTGACCAGGTGGACGGTAGTATACCCCTATCACTGTAGTCTTCCCTGATACACAAGGGATTTCTACCCATAAAGATTCAATTTTGTATTTAGTCTCATGCAGGATGTTTATCCTGTTGGACTCTATGCCATCCCGGACATAAAGCGCCACACCTCCTCCCGACATGGTTTAATGGAGCACAGTCAACATGGATTTATCCAAGGGAAGTCTTGCCTCACAAATCAGCCTCATTTTTTTGAAGAGGTTAATAAACATGTGGATAAAGCTGAACCAGAAGATGTAGTGTATTTAAATTTTCAGAAGGCATTTGACAAAGCCCCTCATGAGAGGCTTCTAATAAAACTAAAAAGTCATGGGATAGGAGGTTATGTCCTTTTATGTATTACAAACTGGTTAAAAGACTGGAAACAGAGAGTAGGATTACATGGACAATTTTCTCAGTGGAAAAGGATAGTGGAGTGCCTCAGAGATTTGTACTTGGACTTGTGTTTTTCAGTATATTTATAAATGATCTGGAAAGGAATACTATGAGTGAGGTTATCACATTTGCAGATGAATAAAAAGTATTCAGAATAGTTAGGTCACAAGCAGACTGTGATACATTGCAGAAGGACCTTGTGAGACTGGAAGATTGGACAACCAAATGGCAGATGAAATTTAATGTGGATAAGTGCAAGCTGTTGCCTATAGGGAAAAATAACTCTTGCAATATTTACACAATCTTAGGTTCCATATTAGATGTTACCACCCAGGAAAATGATCTAGGCATCATAGTGGATAATACTTTGAAATCCTCAACTCAGTGTGCTACAGCTGTCGAAAAAGCAAACAGAATGTTAGGAATTATTAGGAAGGAAATGATGAATAAAACAGAAAATGTCATAATGCCTCTGATTAGCTCCATGGTGAGACCGCACCTTGAATACTGTATACAGTTCTGGTCACCGCATCTCAAGAAAGATATACTTGCACAGGAGAAGTTACAGAAAAGGGTGCCCAAAATAATAAAGTGAATGAAATAGCTCCCCTATGAGGAAAGGCTAAAGAGATCAGGGTTGTTCAGCTTGGAGAAGAGACGACTGAGTGGGAATATGATAGGTCTTTAAAATCATGAGAGATCTTGAATGAGTAGATATAAATCAGTTATTTATACTTTCAGATTATAGAAGAACTTGGGGGGCACTCCATAAAATTAACAAGTAACACATTTAAGATTAATCGGAGAAAATTATTTTTCACTCAGTGCAAAATTAAGCTCTGGGATTTGTAGCCAGAGGATGTGTTAGTGCAGTTATTGTAGTTGGGTTTAAAATAAGTTTGGATACGTTCTTGGAGGAAAAGTACCTTAACTGCTATTAATCAAGTTGACTTAGGGAATGGTCTCTGCTATTACTGGCATTAGTAGCTTGGGATCTTTTTAGGGTTTGAGTTCTTGCCAAGTTCTTGTAGCCTGGTTTGGCCTCTGTTGGAAACAGGATGCTGAGCTTGATGGAGACTTGGTCTGACCCATCATGGCAGTTTGTTATGTTCTTAGTAATGGCACACATGTACTGAGTTCCCTCCTGCCCTTCAAGCCCCACAGTCTTCACTTACCAATCAGGAGTGGGGAAGTTTACAATGCAATTTTGTGACTTCTGGCTATGTGGAGGTCCATTCCAGTCCCCCTCTCCACAGCCACCTTGATTCCACTGCATGGTGGCCAGAACTGCATGACCATGCATTGATTTTTGGATCTGGTTTCTAACATATTATGTGGCTTGCAATACAGCATTAGCAATCAACCTCATTGGCTGGCCACTGGAATGCTGAGGGAAGGGCAGGTGAGATTTAAAGGGAGATAGAAGCTTCTCTCTCATTCCATTCATTCACTGTTCGTCTCTTGAGCAAACAGCCCACTTCCTCCTCTATGCCACTGCTCTCTTTGATTGTTTTCCCCTTAAAGTGAGTGAATCATGATAAAAAATAAACAAACCCCACATCCATTTACCTGTTCCTACGGATAGAGGTTCTCTCTCTCTCTCTCTCTGTCTCTCTCTCTCAATATATCTCTGACTAATATATCTCTTAATCTCTCTCTCTCTTAATATATATATATATATATATATATATATATATATATATATATATATATATATATATATATATATATATAAATAAAGCAATGTCTGTTTCTTAAATACCAGGCATACAATCTAAGGCTTTAAAGAAATAGGAATAATGGGAGAGTAACCAAAGTGGTGAGAGGTGAATGAGGAGAAGGTACATTTACAGATTGTCTCCTTCTCATCAGTTCCCTGAGCTGCACCATTGCTGCTGTTCTCTCTTTAATCTGTGAAATTGCCTCTCTTATCAGCTGCCACCTGGTTCCAGATCAGAAAGACCAGTTCCAGTCTACCTGGGTACCTCTTGGACTTCTACACTATCATACCTTGTTCCACCCTTTGACCAATAGGCAGCAGTCATTAGCATGCCAATCCTTTAGAGTGCACTAAGAGAGTGGCCATGCCATAAGACATTAAGGACTAAATGGAGTCAGAAGAACTCCATTTAGACATCTTATGGCCCTTATGGTACCTCTTGGACTTGAGTATATGGAATCTTGAACTGGGATGAAGCTTGGAACCACCACCGAGAGATGACCTCCAGTGATCCTCATTGCCAGGAGGTGGTACTGGTGGATAAGACCAAACTGGAGCTTCACATTTACCAGCCCACATTACCCGCAGGTTGAGTACTTTAGTGTCAGGGCCTGCAGGACTTAGATGTGGGTCTTCACACATCGAGGAGTCCTAGAAGATGGTAAGGTGGTGTCAGGAGGTCCAGGTCGAGGCTGGCGGAAGACAGAAGAAGCAAAGGGCAGACCACGAGTCAGGGCAGGCAGCAAACATGTAGTACAGTGAGACAGGCCAGAGATCATGGTAGGCAGTGGATGGCAGCATGATGAGACAGACCATAGGTCAGGACAAACAGTGGAGGGGCAAAGACAGAAAGCCAAGTTTGGGTCAAAAACAGAAAGTCGGTCCAAGGAGCAGGAGAGGAACTGGGGCCAGAACACAGGAACAGGAAGACGAGACCAGGAGGCAGGAAGGAAAGCTGAAGCACAGGATCAGTAACACAAGCTGGAATGCAGGATCAGGAACACAAGCAGGAACTTAGGATCAGGAACACAGGATCAGGAACACCAGCTGGAGCTTAGGATCAGGAATGCAGCAACAATGCACTCGGATCAAGTAAGACCTGTTGCCAAGGCGAAGTGCAGGAAACTGAGCTGGGCTTAAATCGGGAAGTGCTGTTATGTCATCTTCAGGGGCCGGGCCAAAGTTTCCCGCTGTGACCCCTTTAAGAAGGAGTAAGAGGCGCACATGCGTGCCTAATAAAGCAGACACTGGGATGGAGTCGGCAGTGTCCTGAGCCACGTGGGTGAGATGCTGCTGCAGAATTCGGAGCCATGCTGCCCTGGACCACTGAAGAAAGAGCCTAGGCCAAATGCCTGCCAGCGCAGGTAAGGCGGCCTGGTCACGGGTTGCCGCGGCCTGGAGTCCTAACAGTACCCCACTTTTACGCCCCCTCACAGAAGGGCCAGGTTTGCTGGAGTGCACTCGGTGGAACTGTTGGAGGATCGTCTTGTCAAGGATGTTCGAGGAGGGTTCCCAGGTGTTCTCCTCTGGTCCAAATCCTTCCCAGGAAATCAGGTATTCCCAGCATCTATGGTTGCGTCTCACATCCAGCACATCCTTTACCTGATAGATCTGGTCTTATTACAAGGCAACATCTGGAGGTTCTGGTGGCTTGCGGTGGAACCAGGAGCGCACCAGTGGCTTCAACAAGGAGACGTGGAACGTGTTGTGTATTTTCAAGGTAGAGGTTAGGCGCAGGCAGTAAGTGACCGGGCCCAGATGTTCAGTTACTATAAAAGGATGTTGTGTTCTTGACTGTTCTCGCCCTCACCCCACCCTCTCTACTTTTGTGGCAACTCCCTTCGGGTCTGACGGACAGGTGCTGCCGCGGCTTCTCCTTGCCTCTTTGCCTCGGAATCCCCGGGCTGGCCTGATGCTGCAGATCCGCCATGTTCCTGATGACGTAAGGGCGAGCGCGTCCTCCAGACTTTGTACCAGCAAGGGGGCGAGCCTCGGGTCCCCCCGTAGTGACGTCATCCGCTTCCAACATAAAAGGTCTTTGCTTGCAACTACAAATCAAGTTAGCAAGGGGAATCCTTTCTCCACTGCTCTGCCTTTACAAACTTACCTAGGAGTACACACTCCTCGGGGGCCCCACTCTCTCTCTTCTTGATTTCAGATTGCAAGGATGGGATCCGGTACTCACTCCTCCTACTGCCTGGAAGTGATCACAGATGTGAACACTGAGAGTTCTATTTCAGATAAGAACTGGTACTCACTCCACGAGGGCCCATGTTCCTAATCTCTAAAACTCCTTTCTGTCTAAGACGTTATCACAGGTACGGAGATCGTGAGTTATTATTGCAGATTCAGATAGAAACCGGTACTCGCTCTACGAGGGCCCATGTTCCTAAAACTCTTCACAGACTCTCCTTCCTCAGAAGCTATTGTATACCTATTTCTTATGGATTATTATTACAGATTGCAGATAGGAATCGGTACTCGCTCCACGAGGGCAAATGTTCCTAAATCTCTCCTAGACTCTCTTCTATTCCAGAAGCCATCACATATACAGTTATTGTGAGTTATTATGTCAGACTGCCTATCAGAACCAGTACTCGCCTGCGGCTCCTGTTCCTGAATACTGAAGACTCTCTGTTGCATAAGTGGCCATTTCGGATATCTAAAATTGTGAGTGTATCATCTACTACTGGTTATATATCCAGCATACCCTGTCTACTCATTACCTAAGAACATAAGAACATAAGAAAATGCCATACTGGGTCAGACCAAGGGTCCATCAAGCCCAGCATCCTGTTTCCAACAGTGGCCAATCCAGGCCATAAGAACCTGGCAAGTACCCAAAAACTAAGTCTATTCCATGTAACCATTGCTAATGGCAGTGGCTATTCTCTAAGTGAACTTAATAGCAGGTAATGGACTTCTCCTCCAAGAACTTATCCAATCCTTTTTTAAACACAGCTATACTAACTGCACGAACCACATTCTCTGGCAACAAATTCCAGAGTTTAATTGTGCGTTGAGTAAAAAAGAACTTTCTCCGATTAGTTTTAAATGTGCCCCATGCTAACTTCATGGAGTGTCCCCTAGTCCTTCTACTATCCGAAAGAGTAAATAACCGATTCACATCTACCCGTTCTAGACCTCTCATGATTTTAAACACCTCTATCATATCCCCCCTCAGTCGTCTCTTCTCCAAGCTGAAAAGTCCTAACCTCTTTTGTCTTTCCTCATAGGGGAGTTGTTCCATTCCCCTTATCATTTTGGTAGCCCTTCTCTGTACCTTCTCCATCGCAATTATATCTTTTTTGAGATGCGGCGACCAGAATTGTACACAGTATTCAAGGTGCGGTCTCACCATGGAGCGATACAGAGGCATTATGACATTTTCCGTTTTATTCATCATTCCTTTTCTAATAATTCCCAACATTCTGTTTGCTTTTTTGACTGCCGCAGCACACTGAACCGACGATTTCAATGTGTTATCCACTATGACACCTAGATCTCTTTCTTGGGTTGTAGCACCTAATATGGAACCCAACATCGTGTAATTATAGCATGGGTTATTTTTCCCTATATGCAGTCTCTCCCTACAGCTCAGCAACTCAGAGATCACAATTCCAGTATCTGAGGGACTTCAGCCCTGCTGGGTACATCAGCTCACTACTGCCACCTCTGGTGGTTCTACTTCCAGTCTAATAAAGAACTATCTGTGTTTGTCTCTCCAGCCTAGCCGGTGGTCCCTCTCAGGATCTCCTCTTGGGGGCGCTGTCATCTGCCATCGGCCCAGGGATTCACCATTTCCACTGTGTGTATTCCTTACACTAATAGAGCGGTATTATATCAACTGACACTCTGTGGGAGCCAACCCACATCAGATCACTTGCTCTGCCTATGGAGTATCATCAATTGTTACTCCTCTCTCTGGGGGAGCAGATCCGTAACAGATTGCTATTTCCGCACGGAGATTATAACAAATGGCTAACTCCACCCTCCTGGTGGGGTGAGCCATAACAGATTGCTAACTCCGCCCTCCCAATGGGGTGAGCCATAACAGGTTGCTAACTCTGCCCTCCTGGCAGGGTGAGCCATAACAGGTTGCTAACTCCAGTGAATCTGGCTAAAAAGTATCGGAGAAGATTTGGAGAGAAAACTTCAGTGAATCTGGCTAAAAAGCTATTGGAGAAGAACTGGAGTGAACAACTTCAGTGAATGCAGCTTTCAAGAAAAGCATTTGGAGAAGCAGTACTCCTGGGGATTCAGCTAAAGATATTTGATGTTGTAGCCTATGGACCAGGCTCATTTTTCTGCCTTGCAGGCTATTCCAGGCTTAGCCCAACACCTTTCAGAACAGCAAGAAACCTTGGAGAAACTTACTGCAGCTTTTCACCAGCTCATACGCAGAAGACACAAAGCACAGCTTCTATAGAAGAAGCCCAGTTACCAGAGGTAACTATAAAGTCAGCTGTTCTACTGGCGGTGCCTGTTCGATTCTCCGGAGAGCTCCAGAAGACTCGAGGCTTCTTGAACCAGTGCAGCTTACATTTCACTTTACTACCTTCATTGTTTCCCACAGGCCTCTCTAAGACCAGCTACATTCTGTCTTACTTGGATGGGAGAGCCTTGTTGTGGGCTTCTACCTTGTGGGAATGCAAGGACCCTGTCTTGCAGGACATAGAAGAATTTATGGACTTGTTTAAATCCGTTTTTGATGACCCTGCTCATATGTCTGTTGCTTGATTTGCTTTGGTGGACCTGAAGCAAGGCAACAAATCTCTGGTGGAATTTGCCATTGAATTTAAAATCTTGCAGCAGAACTTCGCTGGGACCCCAGATGTTTGAAGACACTCTTTTGCAGAGGCCTGGACACCCATGAGAAGGATGAGCTGGCTGACTCGCTGGAAGAATTAATAGCCTTAGCCACTCAGATTGACTGGCGGCTCCGAGACAAGGTAAAAGAACTCTGGCCTAAGGTGTTACCTGGGTTGAAGCAAACCAGTGCTCCTGCAATATGAGGGGGTGCAGCACCTCCTGCTGTGCAGAAGAAGGAACCAAAGGAACCTCGTCATGGTCACTTGACTTCTAAAGAGAGAAGATATAGGAGGAAGCATGGCCTGTGTATGTACTGTGGTCAGCCAGGCCATGATGTTTCTGTTTGCCCTATTCATCCAGGAATCGGACAAGCCTGAGTCCCACGGGAGGACTGTACTTGGACTATACAGCAATATCTCCTCCACTTTCTCATCCAGTCTCAGGGATCCCTGAACCAGTGACGGTTCAAACCTCTGCTCTGAAGGACTCAGGGGCAGAAGATAACTCTAATCTCAGATGTTTTGTGGAATACCTGAGGAGTCCATTCGGCAATTATTACCTGCTGTTATTCATAGTGGTTGCTATGCGCCATAGCTAGGTGGCGCTCTACATCTTTAATGTTTTCCTGGACTACAAATTTGAGATACCCACTATGATCTTTCCACTCGGACGTTGTGCTGAAGGACTACAGCACTGTTGATTCCAAAGAGGAAGAAGATATCTCTCACTACCAGCCTGGTTTTTGGCTGGTGCTCCCATCAGTTCCAAAGAAGAGGACATCTCTAGCTATCAGCATTCGCATTTGGTTTATTCGGAAGCCATGCCCAAAAGCCTTTGGCACTGTTGATTCTGAAGAAGAAGAAGATATCTTTCACTATCAACTTTATGTTTTGTCCATTCGGATGTCATGCCTGCAAGCCTATGGCATTGTTGATTCCGAAGAGGATGATATCTTTGACTATCAACTTTACGTTTGGTTTGCTCGGAGGTCGTGCTGGAGGTTTACAGCACTGCTGATTCCGAAGATGAAGATATCTCCATCCATCAGCCTGTTCGTTTTGCTGGTATTGCCATCATCACTCTTCCAGCATCCTGCAGGATAGCTACTTAGAAGTGGATTATGGACCAGTTTCTACATCACCACTTCCACTGACACCTCAGTGACGTCCTCGGCAGCCCTCTCATTGCTGCTGACTTCATTATACATTCTGCTAAATTCTTCAAATCTCAAACCTCTATCTGTCATTGTGAATGTACGAACTTGAACTCAAGAAATTGGAGACCCTGGATGTTTGTACAGAGACTGAGTTTTGTTTATCTGAGAAGGGCTTCAGCCCTGAAATCATCTTTGGGCGCTTCAGACCTACTGGATAAGAGATGCTTCATCAGTTCCACCTCGCGCATCTCTAGTACTTAACCTGGTACCCAAAGAAGAGACTGCCCTTTGAAGGGGGGTACTGTTGCATTCATGCCTTTCTCGCCTTCGCCCCACCCTCTCTACCTTTCTGGCGACTACCTTCAGGCCTGACGGACAGATTCTGCCACGGGTTCTCCTCGCCTCTTTGCCCCGGAATCCATGGGCTGGCCTGACGCTGCAGATCCGCCATGTTCCTGATGATGTAAGGGCACGTGCGTGCGTGCGCTCCAGACTTTGTACCAGCAAGGGCGCGAGCCTCAGGGGCATCCCCCCGTAGTGATGTCATCTGCTTCCAACATAAAAGGTCTTTGCTTGCAACTGCGAATCAAGTTAGCAAGGGGAATCCTTTCTCCGCTGCTCTGCCTCCACAAACTTACCTAGGGGTACCCGCTCCTCGGTGGCCCCGCTCTCTCTCTTCTTGATTTCAGATTGCTAGGACGGGATCCGTTACTCGCTCCTCGAGGGCCTACGTCCCTGAATACTCAGAAGACTCCTACTGCCTGGAAGCGATCGAAGACGTGAACACTGTGAGTACTATTTCAGATAGCTTTTAAACAAGAACAAGGGGGAAAGCTGACAGTCACTCAGCAGTGCATGGTTTGGAGAAATGTATCCTTGAAGGATACTAATGAAACAGGAGAGTTAGGGCATCCCAACAGAGAGGTTCCATTAAAAGCAAACAGTTCATATGCCTATATGTAAAAAATCAGTGAAGAAAAATCAGGGATTAACTAGAATACAATTGAAAACCCAAGAAAACCCACTAGTTAATATTTCTTATATTGGCACCAAAATAAGTCCTTCATTTTCGAAGTTGCAACTTGCAATTAAAATCTCTTTCTTTATTTAACTAATAATAAAAATTACCAACTCATATATATTTTTATCAGTTTTTCTTATCTTTTTTTAGTTATTTTCTACCTTATTGAATCTTTATGAAACAGAAGATTAGACCTCAGCACCGGCATATGATTCTGACAATGAGCAGAAACTTTTCGCCGAGTTGATACAATCACTGGTCTATTATCTTCCTTTATATTTTTTGTTTTTCTTAAAAAGTTTTTTTGTTGTGTTGAAACATGCAACCACACAATGTATTAGTTACACTGCAACTCCAAGATGTTAGACTTGAACTCAGAACCTCTGCGGTCTCTGGTAGTCACGATTGAAAATAAACTGAAGCAGTTTTATACTGTGCCACCCAACTCCATAATTAGAGCAAACGAAAACTTGTTTCCTATACTGCCAATTAGTAGAGTTATAATCCCGACAAACAATTACTTGTCTTAATCGACCACTTTGTTTATAGCCCAGACATATTCCTGGCTGATGGAACCGCTTAAATTTCTTTGCGTAAGCCGCCAAATTGCCGATGCATAACTTTTACCAGCCTGACATTTAAAAAATGATTTTGTTACTCACTTTCTTACTGTGGACTATGCCATCTCAATGGTCGGGTCAATGTAAGGCATTTAGGCATGGCGCCTCTTTATAAACAACAAACTTACTCAATATTGACCAATCATTAAACTTGTACTGACTTCACAACGTGTTAATATCACAAGTTTAAAAAACTTTACTTGTGACTCATCTATAGCTCTGACATTTAATACTCAATACCATTGTGTGATTTTTTAAGAAATCATACCTACAATATATTTATTCAGTTTCATTTAACAAGTGATAACTTGAATATGTTAAAAATACACTATTATCTCTTGATGCACTAACGGTAATCACAAATTGATTAAGGTATTCCATTTGATTTTGCTGTTTAAACCACTTGGTTCTTCTGACTTCAGTTTGAAAATCCATTGATGATCTCTTTTATATAAGATTTTCTCATGAATACCACCTCTGACATCAATACCAACATGATCTATAGCAAACCAACGTAGATCTTTTGGCTGATGTTGTGCTAACAAGCAATGTGCCACTACTGGTGCTGATTCCTTCTTATTTCTCAAACAGCTTTTATGTTCACTCATACGTAGACGTAATGAACATTTGGTTTGTCCAACATACATTTTATTACATGGACATCTAATGATGTATATCACATAAGTACTTTGACAAGTTGTGAAATGTCGTAGTTTGTATGTGTAATTTGTATTTGGGCACGTAAATTCTTTTACTTCTAATGTCTGGTCACAGATTTTACAGTGTCCACATCTGTAATGTCCAAGTGGTTTGGAACCATCTATAGTTGATGAAAAGTCTTGTCTCTCTGGCAAAGTTGATGGACTTAAAATTTCTTTAAGATTTCTGCTCCTGGAAAACGCCATCTGAAAATCAAGATCTTCAAGTCCAGGTACCATTTGAACAAGGTGCCAGTGATTACGCATACTTCTGATTATTTTACGTGACATTGGTGAATATTTGGTGACACATGTAATTGTCTGTGTACCGTCTTGCTTCTCACAAGGAGTCAGCAACGCATCTCTATCATAATAGAGGGCCCGTTTAAATGCATTAGTAATGCATTTCTTCGGATAACCACATTGTTTAAAATCTTCAGCTAATTTCTCAGATTGCAATTTGAACATCTGGTTATTAGAACAATTGCGTTTATAATGTAAAAACTGTGAGAATGGTAAGCTGTTTTTTAAAGGTAAAGGATGAGCACTATTGTAGTGGAGCATAGTATTTCGATCTGTCGGTTTTTTAAATACGCTTGTTATCACTTCTCCTGAAAGAGTCTTTTGTAACTTGACATCCAAAAAAGAAATTTCAGTAAAACTATATTGCATCACAACTTGAATCTTTTCATCACATGTGTTGATCCATTTTTCAAAAGATAATAATTTCTTCTCATTCCCACTGTAAGAAAGTGAGTAACAAAATCATTTTTTAAATGTCAGGCTGGTAAACGTTATGCATCGGCAATTTGGCGGCTTCCGCAAAGAAATTTAAGCGGTTCCATCAGCCAGGAATATGTCTGGGCTATAAACAAAGTGGTCGATTAAGACAAGTAATTGTTTGTCGGGATTATAACTCTTCTAATTAGCAGTATAGGAAACAAGTTTTCATTTGCTCTAATTATGGAGTTGGTGGCACAGTATAAAACTGCTTCAGTTTATTTTCAATCGTGACTACCAGAGACCGCAGATGTTCTGAGTTCAAGTCTAACATCTTGGAGTTGCAGTGTAACTAATAAATTGTGTGGTTGCATGTTTCAACACAACAAAAAAACTTTTTAAGAAAAACAAAAAATATAAAGGAAGATAATAGACCGGTGATTGTATCAACTCGGCGAAAACTTTCTGCTCATTGTCAGAATCATATGCCGGTGCTGAGGTCTAATCTTCTGTTTCATAAAGATTCAATAAGGCAGAAAATAACTAAAAAAAGAAGAAAAAATAAGAAAAATTGATAAAAATATATATGAGTTGGTAATTTTTAATATTAGTTAAAGAAAGAGATTTTAATTGCAAGTTGCAACTTCGAAATTGAAGGACTTATTTTGGTGCCAATATAAGAAATATTAACTAGTGGATTTTCTTGGGTTGTATGTAAAAAATCACCTAAGCTAATGATTTCCGAATTATCACAAACAACTGAAAAGCAGGTTGTTAAAACAAGGAAAAACCACACTTTGAAATGTTTATATGCCAATGCCAGAAGTCTAAGAAGTAGGATGGGAGAGTTAGAGTGTATAGCAGCAAATGATGAGATTGACATAATTGGCATCTCAGAGACATGGTGGAAGGAGGATAACTAATGGGACAGTGCTATATCAGGGTACAAATTATATTGCAATGCTAGGGAGGATAAACTTGGTGGGGGTGTGGCACTTTATGTCCGGGAGGGTATAGAGTCCAAAAGGATAAAGGTCATACAAGAGACTAAAAGCTCAGTAGAATATATTTGGGTAGAAATCCCATGTGTGTTGGGTAAGACTATAGTGATAGGAGTATACTACTGTCCACCTGGACAAAATGGTCAGACAGATGATGAAATGCTAAGAGAAATCAGGGAAGCAAACCAATTTGGCAGTGCAAAAATAATGGGAGTTTTCAATTACCCAACTTTGTCCAAAGGAGTCAGTGGTAAACCACACAATATATAATCAACACAAAAGAAGTGGATACCAAAAATGATTGTAGTATAGCCTAGAACAGGGGTCGGGAACATTTTTGGCTGAGAGAGCCATGAACGCCACATATTTTAAAATATAATTCCGTGAGAGCCATACTAACTACAACCCCCCACCTTCCTGAACCCCCCAAGACCTACCAAATTAATTTACTACAACACCCTACTCTCCTGACGCCCCCCAAGACCTGCCAATTAATTTACTATAGGGATGTGAATCATTTTTTGATGATTTAAAATATCGTCCGATATATTTTAAGTCGTCAAAAATCGTTAGAAGCGTGATACAATAGGAATGCCCCCGATTTATCGTCAAAAATCGTAAATCGGGTGAAGGGGGAGGGCGGAAAAACCGGCACACTAAAACAACGCTAAAACCCACCCCAACCCTTTAAAATAAATCCCCCACCCTCCCGAACCCCCGCAAAATGCCTTAAATTACCTGGGGTCCAGAGCGGGGGTCCCGGTGTGATCTTTTACTCTTGGGCCTGCGGTGCGTTGTAGAAATGGCGCCGGCGCTACCTTTGCCATGTCATATGACAGGTCAAAGGTAGCGCCGGCGCCATTTGTGTCATATGTGTCATGTGTGTCATATGACAAAATGGCGCCGGCGCTACCTTTGCCCTGTCAAAGGTAGCGCCGGCGCCATTTTGTTTTTTGTCCCCCGACGTCAGGAGTGTAGGAGATCGCTCCCGGACCCCCGCTGGACCCCCAAGGACTTTTGGCCAGCTTGGGGGGGCATCCTGACCCCCACAAGACTTGCCAAAAGTCCAGCGGTGGTCCGGGAGCGACCTCCTGCACTCGAATCATTTTGCCGTACATTTTGTACGGCAAAACGACGTCAGGAGCGTAAGAGATTGCTCCCGGACCCCCGCTGGACCCCCAGGGACTTTTGGCCAGCTTGGGGGGGCCTTCTGACCCCCACAAGACTTACCAAAAGTCCAGCGGGGGTCCGGGAGCGATCTCCTATGCTCCTGACGTCGGGGGACAAAAAACAAAATGGCGCCGGCGCTACCTTTGTCCTGTCAGGGCAAAGGTAGCGCCGGCGCCATTTCTACAATGCACCGCAGGCCCGAGAGTAAAAGATCACACCGGGACCCCCGCTCTGGACCTCAGGTAATTTAAGGCATTTTGGGGGGTTCGGGAGGGTGGGGGATTTATTTTAAAGGGTCGGGGTGGGTTTTATGTTGTTTTAGTGTGCCGGTTTACCCGCCCTCCCCCGATTTATGATTTACACGATATTTACAAAAACAAAACCGCGACGATTCGATTCCCTCCCCCCCAGCCGAAATCGTAGTTAAGACTATCGATCACACGATTCACATCTCTAATTTACTACAACCCCCAACCCTCATGACCCCCCCCCCCAAGACCTGCCAAAAGTCCCTGGTGGTCCAGCGGGGGCCCAGGGCTCGCAGTAAAATCTTTAATAAAAAAGTAAAAATCTAACAAAACCCCCCACCCTCCTGACGCCCCCCAAGACCTCCAAAATTAACTTACTACAACCCCCCCCACCCTCCTGACCCCCCCAAGACCTGCCAAACGTCCCTGGTGGTCCAGCAGGGATCCAGGAGCGGTCCGGGAGCGATCTCCTGGACTTGGGCTGTCGGCTGCCAGTAGTCAAAATGACGCCGACGGCCCTTTGCCCTCACTATGTCACTGGGTCGACCAATGGCGGCGGCAGCCCCTGTGACATAGTAAGGGCGAAGGGCCGTCGATGCCATTTTGATTACTGGCAGCCGACTACCCTTTGCCCTTACTTTGTCACAGGGGCTACCACCGCCATTGGTCGACCCCAGTGACATAGTGAGGGCAAAGGGCCGTCGGTGCCATTTTGACTACTGGTAGCCAACAGCCCAAGTCCAGGAGATTGCTCCCGGACCCCCGCTGGACCACCAGGGACTTTTGGCAGGTCTTGGGGGGGGTCAGGAGGGTGGGGGGTTTTGTTAGATTTTTACTTTTTTATTAAAGATTTGTCTGCGAGCCAGATGCAGCCATCAAAAGAGCCACATCTGGCTCACAAGCCATAGGTTCCTGACCCCTGGCCTAGAAGGTGTCAGCAAGCCTGACGTTGTGAAACTTAAAAAGTAACCAACCGGTCATCTAATCATTCACCTTCAAAAAAAAGTATGTTACCGAACCTTATGGCACCTATGTAAACAGACAAATTGTAGTATGATTACTTTTATGTGCCTTAATGTAAACCGTTGTGACGGTCCCCACCAAACGACGGTATAGAAAAGACTTTAAATAAATAAATAAATAAATAAATAAATAATAATGAAAAAATACTTTTTTAAATGTTTTTTCTCATTTTTTTAATAAAAAAGTAAAAGTATTGAAGAGTCTTTCACCATAATTCGTTTTGAAAAATTGAGAACATTTTATTAAAAAAATGAGAAAAAACATTAAAAAAGTATTTTTTTCATTAAAATAATTTTTTTGAAGGTGAATGATTAGAAGACCGGTTGGTTACTTTTCAAGTTTCACAACGTCAGGCTTGCTGACACCTTCTAGGCTATACTACAATCATTTTTGGTATCCACTTCCTTTGTATAGATTTCAATTACCCCAATATTGACTAGGTAAATGTAACATCAGGACTTGCTAGAAACATAAAGTTTCTGGATGTAATAAATGATTGCTTCATGGAACAATTGGTTCAGGAACCAACAAGAGAGGGAGCTATTTTAGATTTAATTCTTAGAGAACGCAAGATTTGGTGAGAGGTAACGGTGGTGGGGCCACTTGGCAACAGTGATCATAACATGATCAAATTTAAACTAATAACTGGAAGGGGGACAATAAGTAAACCTGCAGCTCTAACACTAAATTTTAAAAAGGGAAAGTTAGAAAAAAACTGAAAGATGCAGCTGCAAAGATTAAACTATTTCAACAGGCTTGGACATTGTTTAAAAATACAATCCTAGAGGCACAGTCCATATGTATTCAATGCATTAAGAAAGGTGGAAGGAAGGCAAAACATTTACCGTCATGGTTAAAAGGTGAGATGAAAGAGGCTATTTTAGCCAAAAAAAAAAAAATCCTTCAAAAATTGGAAGAAAGATCCATCTGAAGAAAATAGGATAAAACATAAGCATTGTCTAGTTAAGTGTAAAACATTGATAACACTGGCGAAGAGAGAATTTGAAATGAAGTTGGCCATAGAGGCAAAAACTCATAATAAAAACTTTTTTAAATATATCCAAAGCAAGAAACTTGTGAGGGAGTCGGTTGGACCATTAGATGACAGAGGGGTTAAAGGGGCTCTTAGAGAAGATAAGGCCATTGCAGAAAGACTAAATGAATTCTTTGCCTCCGTGTTTACTAATGAGGATGTTGGGGAGATACAAGTTCCGGAGATGGTTTTCAGGGGTGATGAGTCAGATGAACTGAACGAAATCACTGTGAACCTGGAAGATGTAGTAGGCCAGATTGACAAACTAAAGAGTAGTAAATCACCTGGACCGGATGGTATGCATCCTAGGGTACTGAAGGAACTAAAAAATGAAATTTCTGATCTATTAGTTAAAATTTGTAACCTATCATTAAAATCCTGAAGATTGGAGGGTGGCCAATGTAACCCCAATATTTAAAAAAGGCACCAATGGTGATTCGGGTAACTATATACCAGTGAGCCTGACTTCAGTGACAGGAAAAATAGTAGAAACTATTCTCAAGATCAAAATCGTAGAGCATATAGAAAGACATGATTTAATGGAACACAGTCAACATGGATTTACCCAAGGGAAGTCTTGACTAACAAATCTGCTTCATTTTTTTGAAGGGGTAATAAACATGTGGATAAAGGTGAACCAGTAGACGTATTGTATTTGGATTTTCAGAAGGCATTTGACAAAGTCCCTCAAGAGAGGCTTCTAGGAAAACTAGAAAGTCATGGGATAGGAGGCAATGTCCTTTCGTGGATTACAAACTGGCTAAAAGACAGGAAACAGAGAGTAGGATTAAATGGTCAATTTTCTCAGTGGAAAAGGGTAAACAGTGGAGTGCCTCAGGGATCTGTACTTGAACCGGTGCTTTTCAATATATATATATATAAATGATCTGGAAAGGAATACGATGAGTGAGGTTATCAAATTTGTGGATGATACAAAATTATTCAGAGTAGTTAAATCACAAGCAGACTGTGATACATTACAGGAGGACCTTGCAAGACTGGAAGATTGGGCATACAAATGGCAGATGAAATTTAATGTGGACAAGTGGAAGGTGTTGCATATAGGGAAAAATAATCCTTGCTGTAGTTACACGATGTTAGGTTCCATATTAGGAGCTACCACCCAGGAAAAAGATCTAGGCATCATAATGGATAATACTTTAAAATCATCGGCTCAGTGTGCTGCAGCAGTCAAAAAAGCAAATATAATGTTAGGAATTATTAGGAAGGGAATGGTTAATAGAATGGAAAATGTCATAATGCCTCTATATCGCTCCATGGTGAGACCGCACCTTGAATACTGTGCTAAATTCTGGTCGCCGCATCTCAAACAAGATATAGTTGTGATGGAGAAGGTACAGAGAAGGGCAACCAAAATGATAAAGGGGATAGAACTACTCCCCTATCAGGAATGGCTGAAGAGGTTAGGGCTATTCAGCTTGGAGAAGAGATGGCTGAGGGGGGATATGATAGAGGTCTTTAAGATCATGAGAGGTCTTGAACGAGTAGATGTGACTCGGTTATTTACACTTTCAAATAATAGAAGGACTAGGGGGCATTCCATGAAGTTAGCAAGTAGCACATTTAAGACTAATCAGAGAAAATTCTTTTTCATTCAACACACAATAATCTCTGGAATTTGTTGCCAGAGGATGTGGTTAGTGCAGTTAGTGTAGCTGGATTCAAAAAAGGTTTGGATAAGTTCTTGGGGAGAAGTCTATTAATGGCTATTAATCAAGTTTACTTAGGGAATAGCCACTGCTATTAATTGCATCAGTGAAATAGAAACAATGCCTTAACTTGTTGATACAAACCAATACATTTCAAAAAATACGTGTTCATCCAACATTAATATTTTATCCTATAGGACCATCATATAAACCCCTGTTATTGACGTCTTTTAGAGCATTAATTTATGCTCCATTGATATCTTGACGGGGTATGCTTTAATCATTGGTCCAAGTTTTTCAAAATAATTTTTGTAAATTTTTTAATATTTTTCAAAAACAATAATTTTTTTAAAAAGAGTGCACTACTTCCCTTAATTATGCCCAACACGGTACCATGTTTCACAAATCTGCTGATTGCTGCTTCAGGGGCTTGACTCAACAGACTCCAAAAATCCGTGAATACTTTTCAATGTCCTTTTGTTATTCAGTCCCATAATTAATTCTTCTAGAACAAAATAAACACAAAATTAAATATCTCAAAACATTAAAACAATAGTTATGAAAATGGGAAAGCAACTTACTCAAAAAACGCAACTTTTGATTCCTTCAGCAAGTGCGTTATAACCCACCACAAACTCGGCATTTTTAGAAAGCCATTTTTTCAAAGCTTGTTGCGTTATGACGTCCTGGTGTAACGTAAATTCTCCTACTTCAAGAGGGAATATTTAAAGGGATATCAGCACCAACCTGATAGAGAACTGACTTGTTGACGTCGGCGTGATAGTATCGCTTATAAACTTGAAAACATTATTTCAAATTTACCTGAAAGGGAACTTAATCCAAGGCAATTTAGAAAAATCCCTTAATCATTTTTTTATTTTTTTATTTTTTTATCGAAATGCCAGCCAATCAATTTCTTTATTAAGGCCACTAGGAGTCACCCTGTAAAGCTTAAAAATCCACTTTTGTTCTTGTTGTAAAAGACGAGCAATCCTATTGCCTCCACGCCAGTGCGCCATGACCTTCTCCAAGATTGTCCATTCACAATCTGCAATTTGATGATTAAATTGCAAAAAATGTTCAACTAAAGGGGCTTCCATCTTTCATGTTTTTAAATGTGATCTGTGCTCTGCCATTCGAACTCAAAAACTACATTGTGTCATTGCTACATACAAGAGTGTCCAAGGACATATGATACAATAAACCACATGGTCCATCTTGCATGTAAACTCCAACGATGAAACAGTTTTATGTCCATGAAGCAGATTATCATCATCCTTTAATTTTTGGTGACATAGCATTGCATATTCTCGAGCTCAAAATATTCGAGATCAAGTAGTTCGCTCAAGCAATTATGTACCACCTCAAGAAATATTGCACCTTTGTTTTTGTCATTGTACACCTTTTCACCAAAAATTAAAGTATGACGCATAATCTCTGTGAGTACCCTGAAAACCAGAGCTCCAACTCCACTCACCAGCTGCAGCTTTCCCTGCTCAGCCTATTGTGTCCATCTGGGTGAGACCATACTACTGAGCCTGTTGAGTGTATTGGCACCTCGTGAAACGGTGTATTACCTTCCTACATTACCATTTCTATGGCAGTATAATAAAAGACTTCTAATCTGTGTCTGCTAACTGCTCTGCCAATCACAGTGGTTCCTCACTGGGCTTCTCCCCATGGGTGGAGTCATCTCTACTGTGACCAAGGGTCCACTATGTCTCAAACACAACAGTTAGAGAGGGATAATTATGGGGAGCATCCATTTGTTGGCAACCTCTCCCATTGAGGGTGCTGTAATGGACATTTCATGCAGGAGGTTTTATAGCAGAGCTCTGCAAAAGCCTCTGGGACAGTCTTACTTTATTGTTTGAGAGGAAGGTTTGAGATTTTCCTGAGTTGTATTTCTGACCCACCTGGTGCCTTAGAAGCCCTCTGAAGTCCTCCAATTCTGGTCAGGACTCTACTGCTTCTCTTTCCAGCTGAGGTACAGAGTGGTTGTCCAGGGACTATTTTGGATTTCTGGACAATTGCTGGAGCCTTGCTGAACACCTGGACCGTTCCAGGACTCAGGGAGTGGGGAAACTTGTGCTCAATACAGCTAGGGATATGGAAGACCTGCCACTGAACTTGGAAACCTGGAAACAAAAGAACTGGAAGGAAGCATCTTTTCTGTCCCTATCCACCTGTGGACCTGTGAGATCTGCACTTCTATCCAGGATCCCTCTCATCAGGGATTCTCATCAAGATAAAGGACATCTAACTGTGAGTAAGAATTCATCTATCAGAGAGGACACCCATCCAGAGTCTTTACAAGCCCTGGAGAGAGAGAAAGAGAATCACTCTCTATGCAGAGACAGTGTTTGCCACTGGGAAAGGGTTTGGCTGTCCACAAAAAGAAGCCCTGACCAAAAGGATGATGTCCACTTTACCTAAGCCAGGAGGGTGGCCAGATTCCCAGCCTATAGAAAGGACTCTTGCACAGATAGAGGATAGGATTTGTAGTAAAGAGAGAAAGAACTGTAGTGCTGGGCATTCAAATGTATTGTTCCATCAATCCATTATTGTCTACAGTAAAGTTATTATTTTGGATACTAATTCAGTGGCCCCTGTGACTTCTCTGGGAACACAGCACAAAGTTTATGAAAATTCACTTCACCTAGGTAATTCAGGGAAAGTCACCCCACAGTGGGACCTAAAAGGACCCCATTGTTGAGTAAAGGGAAACATAAGAGCTAATCAGGGTGCCTGCCCCGAAAAGCCTATGAATACTTTTATGGCCCTCCTCATTGGGTAGCAGTCCACACCCAGGATGGGGTTACACATGCACGACTGGACAGGATCAGTCACTGTTTAGATGATTTGTTTCTAGGTTTTGATGGGACAATGGCTTAATTAAATCTAACTTTAAATCCTTATATGCTGCCAATCCATAGTCCTAGATGCTTAAAAATCTAAAGCATTTATATTTACAATAAGAGCAAGCACATTTAAAGCAATTTAAAAATGAATTCCTCTGCCAGAAGATTCACACCCTTATTACACCAATTCCTAAAACTTGATTTGAGTTTAAAGATAGCAAATCACATCTGAATCAGGCACCAGCTACTGCAGGTTACATGCTTCACGGAAGAGTAAAGTTGTTTCAAGTGTTTTTTTGTTTTCTTTTTAAGATATAAAATTTGGTTCCTGCTGCAAACATTCTGGTAATGAATTCTGTAACATCTGTTACAGAAAATATGCCCTAGCCAATCTGATGATTTTCCCAGTGAGAACTTTGACATTTACCAGTTGATTGTAAATCTCTTTTTGGCCTATATATTCTTAACAAAGAGCTCACAGACAGGCCGATAAAGTAAGGTGCGGTAGAAAGAGGTGCGTTAGGGCCGGGCGCACCCACGTTTGCTGCACGCACAGTCCGGATCACATACCGCTCGATACTGTACTATAATCACATGCAAATGCAAGCCTCACCCAACATGCGTCCAACGCGCATCCATGAAGTGCAATCCATTTTACTGTATAGGCACTATATAGTGCCTATACAGTATCCTGGGTGTGCTGGTACCTGTCATTTCAAATGTCATTTCAAATGACATTTGAAATGACAGGTACCAGGAAGTGGATCCCAAATTTAACCAAAAGAAAACCTAAAAACCTAAAATCCCCTCCTTCCGAAGCAAAGCGCAGGGCGAAAAGTGACTCAACATGGAAAGTATTGTGAATAAAGTGTAACCAAAGTCAACTTACTTTTTCTTTCAGCCCTCTCTGCCCTCCTCCGGAGGCGCGCACCACGGCCCCCCTGCCTCCCGGGGGCAGCCGGCGGCGAAAGCGACTTCCAGCGGCCCCCGCTGGCGAAGATGATTGAACGCACGCCATAGTGCACGGGCGCTCATCAGCAAAGGCGCATGAACGGGCGTGCGTGACATCACGGCGTACATTCATACGCTTTCGCTGACTTGGGTGCCTGTCAATTTGGGCTCTCAAGCCAGCGATGCATATGAACGGGCATGCGTGACGTCACGGCGTACGTTCATACATTTTCGCTGACTGGGTGCCCGTCAATTTGGGCGCTAAAGCTAGTGATGCGCATGAACAGGCGTGCGTGACGTCACGGCGTACGTTCATACGTTTTCGCTGACTTGGGTGCCCATTAATTTGGGTGCTCAATCCAGCGATGCGCATGCACGTACGCTGTGACGTCACGCACGCCCATTCATGCGCCTTTGCTGACGAGCGCCCATGCACTACGGGCGTGTGTTCCTCCATCTTTGCTGGCGGGGGCCGCTGGAAGCCGCTTTTGCCGCCAGATGCCCCCGGGAGGCAGGGGAGCCATGGTGCGCGCCTCTGGAGGAGGGAGAGAGGGCTGAAAGAAAAAGTAAGTTGACTTTGGTTACACTTTATTCACAATACTTTACATGTTGAGTCGCTTTTCGCCCTGTGCCTTGCTTCGGGAGGAGGAGATTTTAGGTTTTTAGGTTTTCTTTTGGTTAAAGTTGCTTCGGGAGGAGGGGAGAGAGGACTGGGGCTGCCCCGGAGACCGGCACCCATGGACTCGGCCAGGGCAGGTGAGCGGGGGCTGGGGTTAAGTTTGCCGCCTACCCTTACCCCTGCCTCTAATGCAGGGGTAAGGGTAGGCGGTAATTTAGCAGGTTAAAGACGCAGCTAAACTGCAGGTTAAAAAGACGATAGTCGGTGCGCACGTTACTGAATGGGAGGGAATAGCTAATCCAATCGTTTACATCTCATATACATGTCACGGGCAGAAAGGGTTACCCGTTGATTTAAAGAAGCGGTAAGGATGGGTTAAAAGGGGTAGTGAATCACAGGTTGGACTAACGCGGCCAAATTGTGAGTAGAAAGCGGGTTAGAAGCAGGGTAACCGCGGCCGCACTTTACTGTATTGGCCTGAGAAAGAGGTATATCACTACTGAGAACCCTCTGAATCACAGGCAAGATCTTATTTTATTTCCACTGCAAAGGAGGCCAGTGGAGTTATCTTAGAATAGGAATCATTTGTTCTTTTCTAGAAGAACTCATTACTATTCCCTCAGCTGTGTTCAACACCATTTGTAAAGCTTTCAAAGCTGAACTCCAACTCCAAGATAGATAGATTTGCAATAATCCAATCTGGTTAATACTAATGCCATAGACTGCAATTATCTTTTAAACTCCGCTAAAGAGATGAATGGTTTTAATCTACACAATTGTTGAAGCTTGAAATATGCAGCTTTAATAGAAGATTTACAGGGCCATTCATCAAACATCCTCTCTCCAGCTCAACTTGGATTTCGTAAAGCTAGAAACACGGAATCCCTCCTTATTTCTCTTTCAGACAACATCCTCATGAACCTAGAAAAGAAACAGCCCTGCTTGCTCATCCTCCTAGACTTATCGGCCGCATTCGATACAGTGAACCATCAGTGTCTCATTGAAAGGCTAGCGGAGATCGGCATCAATAATACTGCCCTAAACTGGTTCAAATCCTTCCTTCAGAATAGGCATTACAGAGTCAAGATTAACAGCATAGAATCCCCCCCTTTCATCTCTACCCTAGGAGTTGCACAAGGATCATCGTTATCCCCGACTCTATTCAACATCTATCTTCTCCCTCTTTGCAAACTTCTTTCCGAGCTGAAACTTACCCACTATATATATGCAGACGATGTCCAAATCCTGATACCAATCACCGACTCGCTGCAAAAAACCATCCTCCATTGGAACGCCTGTCATCCACATTAACAACCTCCTCTCAAAGCTCAATTTGTTACTCAACACAGACAAGACAGAGTTCCTACTTATCACACAAGATGGTAGCTTACCGTTAAATAACCTGCAACTTTCAGTGTTCCCTTTATTCTCACCTAAGGTCAGGAACCTCGGGGTAATCTTGGACAGCCAAATGACCTTCACAGGCTTCATCAACAACACGGTAAAGGAGTGTTACTTTAAACTCCAAGTTCTAAAAAGGCTAAGACCCCTCCTCCATTTCTACGATTTCAGGTCAGTCCTACAATCCATCATTTTCTCAAAATTTGACTACTGCAATGCACTTCTTCACGGCCTGCCTGATATCTCACTCAAGCCCCTCCAGTTGTTACAGAACGCAACTGCTAGGATTCTCACAAAATCCAACAAGAGGGATCATATTACTCCAATTTTAAAGAAATTACACTGGCTCCCAATTAAGTTTAGAATCCTTCACAAACTATTAACAGTCACTCACAAAGCCATACACAACATCACACCACTGGATCTTACAATACCTTTGCAACTCCACACCTCCACCCGCCCTCTAAGACTAGCCCAGAGAGGCACTCTGCAAGCTCCTACCATCAAGACTTCCTTTAGAAAAAGAGCTATGTCTGCTTCGGGCCCCAAGCAATGGAACCTGCTTCCTCCCGAACTAAGACTTGAACAATGTCCAATCACCTTCAAGAAGAGACTTAAGACTTTGTTGTTTGACCAAGCTTTCCCATAACCACTCCTTTCCGCCATGGTTTCAGTCCGGATCATCATGTTACTGTCTCCATAAGGAGATTAGCATAGTCCCTCCCAGCATAAGTTCCCAGCTTTCGCCCAAGTTATGTCTACCCATGTTGCTATACCTGCTTTCACCCTAGTTATGTTATCCAGGTTTCTCTACCCTGTTCTATGTAAGACAAGACTGTGTCACTGTTGTTTTTTTACTGGTTGTATTGTAAACCGTAGTGATAATTAATCCTGTTAATTGAACCTCGGTATATAAAAAATATAAATATATAAAATATATAAATATATAAATATATAAATCATGTTAGGGCCTCAATGAATGATACAAAAAAAAGGGTCTAACGCATGATATCCATGCAATCTTAATCCTGCCAAACATTTGCATGCAAATTTTATAGTAAGTATGCAATAGCTAACTTTTTATGCAAATTACTGACTCTTACTTTGTGTCATGAAAATTGAATGCACAGTAATGTGGGATTTAATGTTGGAAATAACACCTTTTTTTGGTTCAGTAAAGGGGGAAAAAGTTTTTATCAAGGGATAGCTTCCTTAAGAACATAAGAACATAAGAAATTGCCATGCTGGGTCAGACCAAGGGTCCATCAAGCCCAGCATCCTGTTTCCAACATCGGCCAAACCAGGCCACAAGAACCTGGGAATTACACAAACACCAATAAGATCCCATGCTACTGATTCAATTAATAGCAGTTGCTATTCTCTAAGTAAACTTGATTAATAGCCGTTAATGGACTTCTCCTCCAAGAACTTATCCAAACCTTTTTTGAACCCAGCTACACTAACTGCACTAACCACATCCTCTGGCAACAAATTCCAGAGCTTTATTATGCATTGAGTGAAAAAGAATTTTCTCCGATTAGTCTTAAATGTGCTACTTGCCCCCTAGTCCTTCTATTATTCGAAAGTGTAAATAACCAAGTCACATCTAATCATTCAAGACCTCTCATGATCTTAAAGACCTCTATCATATCCCCCTTCAGTTGTCTCTTCTTCAAGCTGAACAGCCCTAACCTCTTCAGCCTTTCCTCATACGGGAGCTGATCCATCCCCTTTATCATTTTGGTTGCCCTTCTCTGTACCTTCTCCATCGCAACTATATTTTTTTTGAGATGTGGCGACCAGAACTGTAAACAGTATTCAAGGTGCAGTCTCACCATGGAGCGATATAGAGGCATTATGACATTTTCTGTTTTATTAACCATTCCCTTCCTAATAATTCCTAACATTTTGTTTGCTTTTTTGACTGCTGTAGCACACTGAGCCGATGATTTTAAAGTATTATCCACTATGATGCCTAGATCTTTTTCCTGAGTGGAAGCTCCTAATATGGAACCTAACATCGTGTAACTACAGCAAGGGTTATTTTTCTCTATATGCAACACCTTGCACTTGTCCACATTAAATTTCATCTGCCATTTGGATGCCCAATTTTCCAGTCTTGGAAGGTCCTCCTGTAATGTATCACAGTCTGCTTGAGATTTAACTACTCTGAATAATTTTGTATCATCCGCAAATTTGATAACCTCACTCGTCGTATTCCTTTCCAGATCATTTATATATATATTGAAAAGCACCGGTCCAAGTACATATCCCTGAGGCACTCCACTGTTTACCCTTTTCCACTGAGAAAGTTAACCATTTAATCCTACTCTCTGTTTCCTGTCTTTTAACCAGTTTGTAATCCACGAAAGGACAATGCCTCTTATCATGGGTCATGGTTATGATGATGGCTAATATTGTGATCGTGAAAATGAGGGCTTTTCTCACACATACCTACACAGCCCCGCTAGGCCAAATAAAATACCTTTTCTTACCTGCCCTGTCTTCCAAAATATTCTATGTTAGGGGAAAGTGGGATACTGGTTGTTTTACTGGACCAGTTATGGTGATTTTTTTTTTTTTTGCTTTGGAGTGCATAAGACAGAATGTACTCTGAAGGTTTGTGTATTTGGTTACTTGGATTAATAAAACATTTTATACTAAAAGGAACATGCAATCACATTATTATCAGTTTCACCAGTTTGTTCCCAGTTCACCTAAACTAGGGATAGGACTTCAAAAGCTCCCTAAAGTATTTGTCTTTTTTTCCCCCATTAGCCCCTAGCCATAAGAGCCTGCTGTCGAGTCTACATTTTTTTCCATCCATAGAAGTTGTAAAGTTATGAAACAGGGGACCCTGGCGCATGCCTGTGCGCTTAAAGTTTAAATGCACACATCTATTGGCCTCCCCAAACACGCCAATACCCCATCCATTTTACACTACTTTTCACATGTGTGCACACTCAGAGATATGCGCATATTCTGCGATTCAATCCAACTTGTGCGCGTATCTCCCAGTTTGTGCACGGGCTGCACTAATTCATCTCACATCATGATAAGTCATTCCATGACACAAATATTTATCACAGATTATGATTTTTAGCTACTCAATGTGGCATCTCAAAAATGTGCATATCCACATCCCCTTTTTATGGCACAATATTCGCACGATAAATATAGCAATCTGATGAACATAGGTCTTAATTTCTGGATGGAAGACAGAAAAGTAATTATAATAAACTCAGGGATTCTTACTTGGTTAAACACTATAATATTGTAGTTATCAAAGTGAGTAGCTCTTGCAGAAGCTCCCCTAGCTGGTGCACAGTTCTTTGCCATGGAATAAATCCGATAGAATCAGAAACAGAAAAATGATGGCAGAAAAGGTCCAAATAAGGTGCCTTTGGGGGGGGGGGGGGGGGGAGTGGTATTTTACTTGTGAGCAAAACATGTCCTAACTGTGTACTGAGGCTGAAAAGAGAAAAAAAGTTGCATAAGTTTTACCCATTTGACTTGGGGCAAGGGCTCTTTGTAGATTTGATTGGTCTAGAGACCAGCACTGGGGAGCAGACATTAGCCAGTGTTTGCAGTTCTTTATGTGAGAGGGAGCTACAAGCTATATGAAATAATTTGCTTATTTATATCTGGGCTACGTATATTTCTTGTCTGATTTTGTAATATTTTGTACCCTGGGGGAGGTTATTTTACTTGTGAACAAATATTCCTAAACTGTGTATTGAGGCTGAAAAAGAGAAAAAATAAGTTGCATGTTTGACCAGTCTGTCTCAGGGGAAGGGCTCTTTGTAGATATCATTGGACTAGAAACCAGCACTGGGAAGCAGACACTAGCCAGTGTTTGCAGTTCTTCCTGTGAGAGGCAGCTAGAAGGTATCTGAAAGAAAAAAAATGTCCAGCAGATAAATCTCAACTGTTCAGTTCCCTCCCTCCCTCCCCCTCTTCCCACCCACCCCTGGATTTACTTGTCTTATATAATCTTCCCTGGATTCCTAGTGATTAGAGCAGTGGGCTACAATCTAGAGACACCAGGGTTCACGTTTCACTGTCACTTCTTGTAACCTTGGCCAAGTCACTTTATGTTGCACTGTGATGGAAAGGAGTGCTAGGGGGCGCTCCCCAGCGTGGGTCAAGGTGTGTGTGTGCCCTTGTGGAGAGACGGTCCTTGTCTGGGAATTGGAGAACCTGGGACCTCCACTGGTCCTGCATGCTTCCGTGAGGCCACGAACGCAATAGTGGTCTCTGAGTGGTCCTCCGACCACTCCAAGCCCTTTCTGACCTGCTGCTGGGTAACTGCAAGAAGTGTCAGGCCGGACAGAGGTCATGGGTGGATGGAGACATCTGGCACAGGATGAAGACTCAGGTGTTGAGGAAGACGAAGATTCATGCAAGGCAAGGCATGGTCAGGCAAGGCATGTCAAGACAAGGCAAGGTTAAAATCAAGTGGTTAAAAGTCCAAAACCTCCAGGCAAGCAATATCCCTCCGGCATCCTACAAAAACCCAGCTGGGCTGGTCGCAGACCACACAAGAAGGCATCAGAACCAAGGAAATCTAAGGACAGGATGGAACAGACAAGCAACCAAAGTCCCTCAGGCACCCTACACAGCCCAGTTGGGCTGGTCGCAGACCAGACTGAAGGAAAGGGCCTGCCTAGGGAAGGGCAGACATCAGGCGTACGGACATCAAGGCAAGGCAAATATCAGGCTTACAGACATCAAGGCAAGGCAGACATTGGACACGGAAGATGTCAGGACATCAGGACATCAAGACTCCTTGGCGCTATCAGATGGAAAGATCCTCCAGCGCCCTACACACCTCAGCAGGGGTGGTCGCAGACCACTGGGCCGCTACATGCCAATGCCATACTTAGCCTAACTGGGCTGGTCGCAGACCACGAGGGGTGGGTCAGAGTGGTGCTGAGGACATCTGGAACATGGACGAAGACATCAGGGCTGGAATATAACATCAAGATACTGAAGACGTCAAGGCTAGACCGGAACATCAGGACACTGATGACATCAAGACGGAGACGAGGGATCCCATATGGAACATAGTGCCTTGGAAAAGCTGGGAGATGTAGAGTCCTAAGGAGGACTTGCTCCTTGTAAAGCAAGTTGGAAGTGAAGACTGAGCCCTTTTGTAGGGCTCTGCAGGAAACACCCAGGGAGGAGCTTGCAGGTGGGGCCAGAGGGATCACTTCTCCTGGCCCTTTAACTCTGAAGAGGAGATACGGGCCTGCCCCTAGTATGGCAGGAAGAGAAGTCTGCAGGACTGGACAGTGGCCCTGCAGATGCTGAAGCAGGGAAGAGCCGGAGCTGGGCCATGCAGGCCCCAATGTGGAAGGCGGCTCTCCTGCTGCCCTAGGAGGACTGAGAGTGGCTCCCTGCCATAGAGGACACTGAGGACTGTGGCCTCTGGGCTGCGAAGAGGATGGCTAGCTCGCAGCAGCTCCTGCTACGTGAAGAACCCCAGCACAGCTCTTGCCATGCCGGCAAGATGGCAGCCACTGGCCATGGAGGTGAACCCTGGCGTGGCTCCTGCCATGCCGGTACAATGGTGGCCTGGGCCACAGCAACCAGAGCATCCATGGCTCCTGCCACAATAGGTAAGAGGTCTCCCGTGGTTCTGGCCACGGGAGGAATCGCAACACTTTAACCTCCATTGCCTCAGGTACAAGAAAGCAAAATGTCAGGAAGAAGAAAGGATTGCTAAAGAGGTAAAGTGAGTTGACAAGACATTTTTTCCAGATACATCAGAGAAAGGAGAAATGTCCGAGGTAGTATAGTAAAATTGAAAGCTGACAAAGATCCATGTGTGGAGAGAGATGAAGAAATGGATGAAATATTGAACAAATATTTCAGTTCAGTGTTCACTAAAGAAGACCCTAGGATAGGGACTGGCACTAATTAACAAGACTGTGGAGGTGAAGTAGATAAAACTCTGTTTATAGAAGAGAAGGAATGGGAAGAGCAGATTCCATTTACCATTACTCGCTGTCTCCTGTCAGTCAACCAATTTGCAATCCACCCACTCCCAAGCTTTTCATTTTGTTCAATAGTCTCCTCTATGATGTTAGATCTTTAGGTAATACAGACTGCACTACGGTGTTTATCTCTACACTTCATTCTAAAATGCATGTTCTCTCACTGTAATAACTCAATGTGGTATCACATCTATTCACAATTTTTAGGCTCAGAAAAATGTGGGCTTACATTGGGTATATGATAATAGACATACAAAGGGTTGAATTTGCAAAAGTTTGAATCAAGTGTGCAGTAGCACCATTTGTAATGGTTTCAGGTCTAGTCTGAGACAGAATTTTCTAACCTTTTATTTTCATTTGTAGCTCAACCAATACATTAAGGAGGTTCACTTTAAAACCCCTGATGGAGATGAGATCTTCTTTGATGAGAAAGGGAATGTGCCTGCTCACTATGACATCACAAACTGGTATCTGTTCCCCAATGGCTCATTCAGCATCAGCAGGGTTGGAAATTTTAATTTATCAGCATCAAGTGGCCAGCAGCTCTTTGTGAACCAAAGTGCCATCTTGTGGAATCCGTACTTTACTGAGGTTTGGCATTTTATATTCTGTTCTCATTAGACTACGCATTGCATTCTGTTTAAATAATCATATCATCGTAAGATACCAGCTTTAAGTCAAATCATCATTCACGCTTTTCCAACAAAAGCCCAAAGCATGTTACAGGTTCTATAGCAGATATTTAAAATCCCATATGCAAAATCAGAATGATTTAATGCAGTAGAGGTTCAAATCAGAGTGCAGGTGATTGTACAGAACTATATCCGATATATCAGATTCTGTTTGTGAAAACAGCAGGTTTAGTACAGGGGGCCTAGGGTTTATATATCCATATATATTTATGGAGATTAGATTATACAGGATTGATGTTATACAGTGCTTCAGCCAATATGATATACCCATGAATGTCGGTATAAAAAAGTTGTTAAATAAACAAACAAATAAATAAATAAATACATAACTTTATGTTTTTACTAGAGACGTGCTTCAGGTAAAAATTTCAGTGTCAGGCTTCGTTTTTGGGCCCCCCTGCTGGAATTTCATTTTTCCCGTGGTTCAAGGTTTTTTTTTCAGGGGCCCAGATTTTCGGGTTAGTGCGTACTATCAGGTATTAACACGCGCTAACTCCCATTAGCGCGCACTAACGCAAAAGTGAATTACTGTATTGGCCCGTGAATTAGGCAATTTCATTGACATTGCCTAATTCGGGAAAAACGATTGCACATCCCTAGTTTTTACCAGTTTTCAGAAGGATGGGAGATCTGGGATGAGTCTGTTTGGTGCTAGGGTATTTTATGTGGCTGGGGTTGATTCTTTTTCTGGTACTAGACTTGAGGTTTGTGCTCTGAGGGTCTTTTAGGATACTGGATCAGGTAAGGGATTTGAGATGGGATTGTAGGTGGGAGGGGAGAGGGGAGAGGGAGAGGATTAGAAATTGACCATGTGTTTTCTTTTTTCTGAATTTGAAGAGAGGTTGAGTGGGTGGGGACACTCTTGGACTCTTTTGAGGGATGGAGGGGAGATTCGGCACTATGCCTGGCATTAATGTCAGTGATTTAGCAGGGTGGGTGTTGGGGAATGGGACTGGAAGCCCATAAGGATTTACACAAATGTTATTTGCATCTTATCTTGCTGTTTGTTTGTCTGCAGTTCAGAAAACAGTATAGGAAGATTTTATAGTTTATCAAAAAAAAAAAGGATTACCAAAATGGTGTTGAGTCTACACCAAAAGCCCTATGAGATATGATGTAGAGATCTAAAGATGTGTTCCCAGGCATACAAATGAGGATGCATAGCCTGCTTCTTATTCATTTATTTAATGCTCATTAAAAGAAGGAACCAATCCCCATTTAGAACTAGTGACTCAGTCTCAGTTCAAAAGTAGGGAGATTTTCCTTCTATGAAAATAAAATGCATATATTAATAAGAAGTAGCTGTAGACTACGCGCACGGCTTACATTTGTGCGCACTACCTGGCATGCACAAATGTGCGCCCAGCCACGTGCATTTTATAAAATCCGGGGTCGGTGCGCACAAGGGGGTGCACACTAGTGCACCTTGCACGCGCCGAGCCCTAGGGGAGCCCCAAAGGCTTTCCCCGTTCCCTCCGGAGGGAACTTTCCTTCACCCCCCCACCTTCCCCTCCCTTCCCCTATCTAACCTGCCCCCCAGCCCTACTTAAATCCCCCCTTATCTTTATTTTGTAAGTTACGCCTGCCTCCGGCAGGCATAACTTGTGTGCGCCAGTCGGCTACTGGCGAGCGATCCCCCGGCACAGCAGCAAATGGCCACTGTGCCAGAGGCCTTGTTCCTGCCCCTGCCCCATCCCCACCCCCGGACCGGTGCCCTGCCCATGCCCCACTCCCATCCCGCCCCTTTCACAAAGCCCCGGGACATACGCGTGTCCTGGAGCTTTGCGTGCATCGCCGGGCCTATACAAAATTGGCTCTGCGTGCACAAGAGTGGTTACGCATGTAAATCCAGAGGATTTACTCATGTAACTCTTTTAAAATTCGTCCCATGCCTCCTACTGGCAGCAGTAGAAATGCTGCACTGGAGCAAGGATAAGGTAAGGTCATACTTCCTTATGCTGGATGAGCAGAGGATCATTCCTAGCAGGCTGTTGAGAAGTGGTAGTTATGCTGGGAGAAGCAATGGAGGTGATGACAGCAATATTTATTGCTCCATCATGTATTTTGACAAGGATATAAATCTCCAGTAGCTTTTATATCTATTGGACTGCTTGCTAATGGTGGGAGGGAAATTGGAGCTTTTGGAGAATGGAGCAATTGCCATATTGATTCCCTCTATTTAGCACGGTGTTTCTTCATGAAAAATTGTCTGATAATTGTAATTTTGGACAAATATGATTTAAAGTCAAGTTTAGTGCAGATGCACCATGCCAAATTTCATGCAAATTATACACTACTTTTGCCCTGTGAGTACAGACTGATAGAGACATGGATGACCAGCAATTGAAAACTGCTGGAACAAGTGAAACATGCCTAAAAATGAAGATATGGGGTAGGTTTCCACATGTGCATGTTGCGTCCATGTGCTTGTGCTTCTCAGCACACACATGGATGAGCTGACTTTCTACCATGCGTGCATGGTGGAAAATCCGAGGGGGGTGTGCACATATGCACTGGATTTTAGAGATGTGAATCGGAACATGAATCGGTTCAGATTCTGGTTCCGATTCACATCGTGGTTTTTTTTTTCGTCCGGCCCGATCACAGTTTTGTTTATTGGCTGTGCCCGAGCCAATAAACAAAAAACCCACCCCGACCCTTTAAAACTAATCCCTTAGCTTCCCCCACCCTCCTGAACCCCCAAAAAACATTTTACAGGTACCTGGTGGTCCAGTGGGGGTCTCAGGAGCGATCTCCCACTCTCGGGCCATCGGCTGCCACTAATAAAAATGGCGCTGATGGCCTTTGCGCTTACCATGTGACAGGGTATCCGTGCCATTGGCCGGCCCTGTCACATGGAGGGAGCACTGGATGGCCGGCGCCATCTTTAAAAATGGCACGGGCCATCCAGTGCTCCCACCATGTGACAGGGGCCGGCCAATGACAAGGATACCCTGTCACATGGTAAGGGCAAAGGCCATCGGCACCATTTTTATTAGTGGCAGCCGATGGCCCGAGAGCGGGAGATCGCTCCCGTAACCCCCACTGGACCACCAGGTACCTGTAAAATATTTTTTGGGGGGTCGGGAGGGTGGGGGAAGCTAAGGGATTAGTTTTAAAGGGTCGGGCTGGGTTTAGGGGTTATTTTTGTGTGCCGTTTTTCCCGCCCTCCCCCAACGCGATAAGAGAACCCCCAAGAACAATATCGTGGGGTTTTCCTATCGTTTTGGGAGAGCCCCCGATTTCTGATGATTTTGAAAATATTGACGATATTTTCAATCGTCCAAAGCCCGATTCACATCCCTACTGGATTTTATAATTCATGCATATATGTGCTGGCAGTATGCACAAGGAGGGGTTTGCAATTCCCGCGCAGCGACCCATTCAGGCCTTCCCCAGTTCTCTCCCAGTCTGCTCCACTTAAGGAGCAGACTGGGAGGGAATTCCCTATACCCCTACCCATACTCTCTCCCTGTTCCCCTTCTCTCCCCACCCCTTAAACTCTACCTTGTTTCCCTTTGTTTGACAACTTACTTCAGCTGTTGAGCACTGCCAGCACTGGCACCTGGCCAGCATGCGAGTCTTCGGGACAGCCATCAATAGCGCTGTCCCGGCCCACCTCTCCATCCAGAACATGACCCCCAGGCCACCCATTCCAGGAAGCCCGGCACTTGTGCACATACAGGCCTTTATGTGCGTTGCTAGGCCTCTTGGAAAATTTGCCCGGTATGCACGTGGTCCGGCCACATGCATAAAACCCGGATTTTATGAACGAGGGCAGTTTAAAATCCACCCTATATAGCATTAAACAAAATATCTTACCCTCTTGTAAAAAATTCATAGGGTAAAATAAACCTTTTTCCTAGTGTCTTCATTGACTCTCTTTGATAAAGCAGAAATAAAGGACCTATGCTCATTTACATGAATGTGCCTACTGAATAAATTAAGGCCTTTCTTTTTTCATTAAATCTAAAATAAAATATGCTTCCACCCCCTCTTCCTCAAATTTTTGCCTTTTTCATTTCAGCAAATAGCATATACTATTTTCAGAAAAAAAATCTGATTTAAATGACCCCGCCTTCCCCACCACCACCAGATATGTAGTTCAGCCATAAAATTGTTCAATATTTTACATGTACATCATTATCAGACATGCTCTTTTTACTGGGAAGAATTTAAGGATGATGCAGTTAATATCTGGGAGGGTAATACCTTAACTGTGCACAGTTGGGTAAAGTCTGCACATACGTTTCACTAGGGATGTAGTCATTTGAAAAAGAATGCACAGGCTGAAACTAATTTACTAATTAATTTGTTTAAAAATACTTATTTCCAGCGCCCTCCAAAGTTTGGGGCAGGTTACAAATAAAAACAAACATAATGTAAATCAATACATGAGACTAAAACAAATAAGTTCAATAACATAAATATTAAAATAAAATACTTCGGAAAAATATTAATAATTAAGATAAAAACCTGGTATAATACTGAAGAAATTGAGGGAGGGGAAAGTGAAAAGGATTATCATGACGCACATAAATCTGGGAAGGCTTATAAGAAAATATGATGTTTAAGAGCTTTTTTGAAATCTTTTTTATTGGCAGTTAGTCTTAAGTCGGGAGGTAGTGTATTCCAATGAATAGGACCTGCAATTGAGAAAGCTCGTTCTCTGGTTATAGCTAGTCGTGTTGTTTTTAGGGATGGAATTTGTAAAAGGAGTTTGTTTTTGGATCTGAGGCTTTTGCAAGGGATGTATAATTGTAATGCTGCAGATAACCAGGTGGAAATATTGTTGTAAATCATGCTATGAATAACTGTCAAATTTTTATATTGGATGTGCCATTTAACAGGCAACCAATGCAGTTGATAAAGTATTGGTGATATTTGATCATAAGGCCTTATGTTGGAAAGACATTGTGCTGCTGAGTTTTGTAGAAGCTGAAGTGGTCAAATAGTAGACTGAGGGAAACCTAGATATAGCGAGTTAAAATAATCTAATCCAGAAAGAATTACTGACTGAAGTATTGTGCGGAAGTGGTTCGGGTCACGTAAAGGTTTTATATGTCTGAGAAGGTGAAGTTTGTAGAAAGTAGAGATGTGAATCGTGTGCCAGATTGTCTTAACGATCAGATTTGGCTGTGGGGGGGCTTGAATCTGATCGTTAAGATATGTGAATTGGAATCGTTTCCGATTCCAATTCACATTTTTTTAGGAGGCCCGCACCGAAAAAAAACCCCAAAAAAACCCCACATCCGACCCTTTAAATCGACCTCCCGACCTGACCCATCGCTAATTATTTTTTTACGGAGGCCCGCGCCGCAAAAAAAAAAAACACATCCGACCCTTTAAATCGACCCCCCCCTCCCGACCCGACCCGACCCATCGCTAATTATTTTTTTACGGAGGCCCGCGCCGCAAAAAAACCAAAAAAAACCCATCCGACCCCTTAAATCGACCCCCCCCCCTCCCGACCCGACCCATCGCTAATTATTTTTTTACGGAGGCCCGCGCCGCAAAAAAAACAAAAAAACCATCCGACCATTTAAATCAACCCCCCCCCTCCCGACCCCCCCAAAACCTTTTAAAGTTACCTGGTGGTCCAGGGGGGCCTCAGGAGACCTCGGGGAGAGATCCAGGGGGGCCTCGGGGAGAGGAGAGATCCAGGGGGGCCTTGGGGAAAGATTTCCCAGGCATCACCTGTTCTAAAAAAAAAAAAAAAAATGGCGCCGATGCCTCTTTGCCCTTACCATGTGACAGGGTATCCGTGCCATTGGCCGGCCCCTGTCACATGGTAGGAGCACTGGATGGCCGGGGCCATCTTTACTCATCAGCCCATAGTATAATATGGGCTGATGAGTAAAGATGGCCGGCGCCATCCTTAAACATGGCGCCGGTCATCAGCCCATAGTATAATATGGACTGATGAGTAAAGATGGTGCCGGACATCCAGTGCTCCTACCATGTGACAGGGGCCGGCCAATGGCATGGATACCCTGTAACATGGTAAGGGCAAAGGGGCATCGGCGCCATTTTTTTTTTTTTAGAACAGCTGATGCCTGGGAAATCTTTCCCCGAGGCCCCCCTGGATCTCTCCTCTCCCCGAGGCCCCCTGGCTCTCTCCCCGAGGACCCCCGAGGACCCCCTGGACCACCAGGTAACTTTAAAAGGTTTTGGGGGGGTCAGGGGGGGTCAATTTAAGGGGTCGGATGGGTTTTTTTGCGGCACGGACCTCTGTAAAAAAATAATTAGCGATGGGTAGGATCGGGGGGGGGTCGATTTAAAGGGTCAGATGTTTTTTGGGGGTTTTTTGCGGCACGGTCCTCCGTAAAAAAAAAATAGCGATGGGTCAGGTCGGGTCGATTTAAAGGGTCAGGGTGGGTTTAGGGGCTTTTTTGGTGTGCCCTATTTAACGATACAATACAAATGCCCCTGACGATAAATCGTGGGCATTTGTATTGTATCGTGCACTCTAACGATTTTGGACGATTTTAAAATTATCTGACGATAATTTTAATCGTTCAAAAACGATTCACATCCCTAGTAGAAAGATGTTTTAAGTAATGCTTTGGTGTATGCGGTTAAATCTAACTTTAGATCAAGTATGACGCTGTGATTATGGACTTGTTTCGTGATATTGAAGGCAGAGTTACCTAGGAGAATGGACTCTGGGATATTGTTGAATTGGGGGTTTCCTAAAACCAGTTTTTCAGTTTTTGATAGGTTCAAACTGACAAGGTCATTTATTAAATTGCTTTATGGCATTTTCACATGTGTTAAGACTTCCCCCATTCCCTACCCCATAGCCTGACCTTCCCACCTCTTCCCCTAGCCTTTCTGCCTCCTGAGCCTAATCTAACCCACCCCCCCAAAAATTATTTCATCTTTTGGCTCTGCCCCCGCCCTGCCCCACCCTGCCCCGGACCGCCCCTTTTGTAAAGCCCCGTGACTTAGATGCATCCCGGGGCTTTATGTGCGTTGTTGGGCCTTTATAAAATAGGCCCAACGTGCATAACCCCCTACACGCCTACATTCTCTGGATTTACGCGCATAGGGCTTTTCAAAGCCAGCCCTATATTTTACACCTAAGATGGACAATAGCTGACAGATGAGTGTGAGGTATTTGTTTGCTAGAGCGGCTGATAGAGCAGATCCTTGTGGAACACCTGTGTCTAGAGCGAAAGAAATGGAACAAGTTTGATTTATAAATATTTGCTGGGTATCTGTTTTCTTAAGTATGATTGAAACCAAGTATTCACTGTTCCGGATATTCCTAGGTTTGATAGACGGGCATTAGAATTTGATGGTTTATGGTATCGAAGGCAGCAGAAAGATCTAGGAAAATGGAAATGTGTGAAGTTCCTATGTCAAAACCACGATGGATAATGTCAGTACTGGAGATTAAGAGCATTTCTGTACTATAGTTGGGTCTGAAGCCAAATTGATATTGATCTAAGAGTGAGTGTTTGTCAAGAAAAGCTGTAAGTTTTAGAACAACTGATTTAGTTATTTTTGCAAGGAATGGTAATGAAGAGATAAGGTGGAAATCAGAAAAAATCAAGATTATTAGTTTTTTTGGGGGCGAACAGGAGTGACAGCAGTGATTTTTAAGCAATCTGGTAACGTACCTATGACAAGAGATGAATTCACAAATAGAAATGGGTAGGGCAATGCCTTCTTTGATTGCTTTAAGAAGATTGAAGGAACATGATGAGTGAGGATGGGATTTAGATTTCATTTTGGAAATTATGGGGCAGATTTTCAAAGGGATACGCGAATAAGATACACGTGTATCCCCCGATAACCTGCCCCAAGCTCCCCCTACATGCACCGAGCCTATGTTGCATAGGCTGCCGGCACGTGCAAAGCCCCGGGACGCGCCATAACTCCAGAGGCTTTCCTGGGGGGGGGGGGGGGGGGGGGGGGGTGTCGGGGGCTTGTTGCGGCCGCCGCATCATCAGGGGTGTGTTGGGGTGTGTTGCGGCCAGCACGTCATCGGGGGCATTCCGGGGGCATGACTGTGGCCTCTGGACCAGCCCCCGGATCGGACCATGGTGCGCCTGCAGACTGCCTGGCGCGCGCAAGTTACGCCTGCCTCGGGCAAGCATAACATTCGTGATAAAGATAGGGGGGGAATTAGTTAGGGCCGGGGGGCAGATTAGTTAGGGGAAGGTGCGGGGGGGGGGGGGGGGGGGGGGAAGGAAAGTTCCCTCCGAGGCCGATCCAATTTCGTAGCGGCCCCTATTTGTAAAATGTTGGTGCTGTCCACTGTTTCAAAGGTATCCCAGGACTGTGTCGCTGGGGTGGTTAATGAAATTGGGAGAGATGTAGGAAAAGTTTAAACTATTTTATGGATTTTTGATTCGAAGAACTTTCCAAACGAGTTGCACGAATCAAAAGGAGAGTCTATTTTAGGATATATATGTTTTTTGATAATGTGATTTGCAATAGACTCCATGATATTGAATAAGGTTTTTGGGTTATTATTAAATAATAGGGATGTGAATCGTTTTTTGACGATTTAAAAAAATTGTCAGATAATTTTTAAATCGTCAAAAATCGTTAGTCGCGATACAATAGAAATTCCCCTGATTTATCGTGAAAAATCGTAAATCGGGGGAGGGCAGGAAAACCGGCATACCAAAACAACCCCTAAACCCACCCCAACCCTTTAAAACAAATCCCCAACCCTCCTGAACCCCCCCAAAATGTTTTAAATTACCTGGTGGTCCAGTGGGGGGGTCCCGGCGTGATCTCCTGCTCTCATAGAGGCCGACGGTCGGCCCCTGTGACATTGTGAGGGTAAAGGTAGCGCCGGCGCCATTTTGAATACTGGCAATACGGCCCGTGCAGGAGGTCGCTCCCGGACCCCCGCTGGACTTTTGGCAAGTCTTGTGGGGGTCAGGAGGCTCCCCCAAGCTGGCCAAAAGTCCCTGAGGGTCCCTGATGGTCCCGCGGGGGTCCGGGAGCAATCTCCTGCACTCGGGCCGTATTGCCAATATTCAAAATGGCACCGGCGCTACCTTTGCCCTGTCACATGGTAAGGGCAAAGGGCCATCGGCGCCATTTTTTTTAGCGCAGCTGATGGCCTGGGAATGGGAGATCGCTGCCCGCGGCCCCCCTGGACCACCAGGTATGTGTAAAAGGTTTTTTGGGGGGTCGGGAGAGTTGGGGAGGCTAAGGGGTCAGGTGGGGGAGGCTAAAGGGTCAGGTGGGGTTTTTTTTATCGGTGCGGGCCTCACTAAAAAAAATTAGTGATGTGAATTGGAATCGGAACCGATCCCAATTCACATCTCTAACAATCAGATTTCCCCCCCCCCCCCCTCCCATCCGAACCCGATCGTTAAAACGATCGGGCACACGATTCACATCCCTATTAAATAATACAATATGTCTGGAGAAATAGGTTTTTTTGTCATTATTAATTGAAGTGGATAGTGGAATTGTGTCAACATGTATGTTGAAATCACCTAATATGATGGTTTTATCAGGATGAGGTAAGAGAGTGGCAAAATATTCAAGTAGAGGCGATGAGTTGTGAGCCAGAAGTCCCAGGAGGCAGTATGCTAGGCAGAGATCAAAGTGTGGACGAGTGAGTAACATTATCTCAAATGGAGGTGGTAAGTCTACAGGGAAAGAGGGAAAGAGGAAAAAGGAAAGGAAAGTTTGTGAAAAATGATTAAACCACCACTTCAACCAGTGGTGTGAGGATGATGATATGGGGGCAGCAAAGGTTTAGGAGGACTTCATCTCCTGAGGTGCTCCATGATTCTGTTATACAATGACAGTCAATGGTGGATCAGACAGGATGCCATACATGAGAGGTGATTTTTTTTTTATGGATCTAATATTTAATAATGAAAGTTTAAAAGAAGAAAGGAATGTAGATGATTGTTGTTTGGTGGAGTGTAATAAAGGAATATGAATGAGTGAGGAATCAGGCCTAGGCAAGGTACGTCTCGAGCATAATGAGCCATATCTCCCCTGGTCAGTTATAGTAGAGATAAACATTAATTTCTTTCTCTGGACTCCTCCATTTTTTTTGGGTCCCACAAGAGAGAAAATCCTATGTATTTCATTTATTTTGTTTCCCATTCATTTCTATAGCCCTTTGAAGTTTTTGGACCATAAGAATCAATGGGGCGGATTTTCAGAGCCCTGCTCGCGTAAATCCGCCCAAAACCGGGCGGATTTACGCGAGCAGGGCCCTGCGCGCCGGGAAGCCTATTTTACATAGGCCTCCCGGCGCGCGCAGAGCCCCGGGACTCGCGTAAGTCCCGGGGTTCTCGGAGGGGGGCGTGTCGGGGGCGGGCCCGGTCGTCGCGGCGTTCCGGGGGCGTGTCGGCAGCGTTTTGGGGGCAGGTACGGGGGCGTGGCTACGGCCCGGGGGCGTGGCCGCACCCTCCGTACCCGCCCCCAGGTCGCGGCCCGGCGCGCAGCAGGCCCGCTGGCGCGCGGGGATTTACGTCTCCCTCCGGGAGGCGTAAATCCCCCGACAAAGGTAAGGGGGGGGTGTAGACAGGGCCGGGTGGGTGGGTTAGGTAGGGGAAGGGAGGGTAAGGTGAGGGGAGGGCAAAGGAAAGTTCCCTCCGAGGCCGCTCCGATTTCGGAGCGGCCTTGGAGGGAACGGGGGGAGGCAGCGCGGCTCGGCGCGCGCAGGCTATACAAAATCGATAGCCTTGCGCGCGCCGATCCAGGATTTTAGTGGATACGCGCGGCTCCGCGCGTATCTACTAAAATCCAGCGTACATTTGCTTGAGTCTGATGCGCAAGCAAAAGTAGGCTGATCGCGCTTCTTTTAAAATCTACCCCAATGCGTGTAAAGTTAAGTAACTTTAGCAATAAGCCCTTCCCTGTGAGTCATATCTGATCTCACTGGCAGGACATGTAGTCAAGAACACCACAGATATTACATATCACAGCAAATCATTCTTTCAAGTGAGCCAATTGGTGCAATCTGCATCAAGTGAAACTATGCAAGAAGCTCTGCACATTTCTTCTATGGATGTTGCTGTGAAAGACACTATTTCAGCTCTCACAGAGTTTAATTTTCAATTCAAAAAGATCTTTTTTTCTGCTGCTAGTCTGGGCTGCACTTATTTCACTCATCCCACTGGGATAGTGAGCAGAAAAAGGCAGTCAGTGCCAGCCAGCAGTAGCTCTCAGTTAATGATTTTTCTCTTCCCTTAGGGAGGGGTGGAAGCAGGATTGGGTTTGAGAGGGAGAGAGTGGGAGAGTTGCTGCATTACTTTTTTCTCCATCTGGGCAGCAGGCACCAGTCCAGTAAGGTGAGAACCATACAGAGACTGTTGCACTGGAGGTGGACCCTTGGCCTAGTGCAGGATAGGTACGGCCCTCTGGTCAGACCCAGAGAGCACCTGCCACCAGGAGGCGGAGCACAGGAGGAGACAGAGGCTAGCTGGAGCTTCACCAATAGCAACCCCGGGTTTCCACAGGTTGAGCCCTTGGGTACCCGAGCCATGTGGTCTTAGATGGGCTTGCAGGGTCTCTTGAATAGGAAGTGCAGGGGAGTGCCCACCATGAACAAGGGTGTGCGGTCAATGTTCAAACAGGATGGTCCGGAGGTCACGGAAGGCCGAAAGAGAGTGTCTGAGTGGATAGCGAGGACCAAGTCCAGAGTATCAGTCCAGAAAGGTCAGTTGAAGCAAGGTCAGTACCAGTGGTCAGTCCAGGCATAGTCAGGTCAGTCAAAGGGCAGGTTCCAGGCAGCGATCAGATGTGGTCAAAGGACAGGCAGTGGTCAGTTCCAGGCAGTGGTCAGACATGGTCAGTGGACAAGCAGAGGTTGGTTCCAGGCAGCAGTCAGATGTGGTCAATGGACAGGCAGTGGTCAGTTCCAGGCAGTGGTCAGACGTGGTCAATGGACAGGCAGAGGTCAGTTCCAGGCAGTGGTCAAACATGGTCAGAAGCAAGCAATGGTCAGTACCGTGATGTCAGTCCAGAGGGTACTGCCAGGGAACGGAGAGACACTGGAACAGGAGACGCTGGAACATGAGACATTGGAACAAGACACTGGAACAAGGCAAACTAATACACCGAAGTGTCGACCCGATTGCCAAGGTGAGGGACAGGAAGCAGGGACTCGCCTTAAGTATCAGGCCTAGGTGATATCATCGGGAGGTGCCCCGTGGGTTTTTCCACCATTGGCCCTTTAAAGGGCTGTACATCGGCCGCGCAAGCACCTAGGGGTAGGGCCGAGGACACTGACGACGTGGGGAGCCGGGGGCGCCAAGACCTGGCTGTGGCCATGGAGGAGGAGTACCCGGAACTGGTAGAAAGAGTAGCAAGGTGAGCAGGGCCTGTCGCGGTACAAATGTGGCCAGGGTGCACAACAGACTGAGGCATATAGGCTCCTATTTTTTAATTAAACTGGGGCGGTTTGTCCCTCAATCAGAATGAAGAAATCCAGGCAGAACTGAACCATGCAAATGACTATTTTCATGTTCTGAGCATGGTAATTGTTTCAGAAATGTAGAGAGAATGAAAGTTGCACCTGAAAATCAAACTCACAGCTTACCAAGGAAACCATAATGAGGGGGAAACCATTCTGAATGTGACTAAAGGTCCAATCAGAAAGCAAATTTCACAAGGAACCCAGAATTCCCACCAATAGCAAAATCAAGCTCAAGTAGACAATAAAATAAAAGCTCATGTCACAAAAATTATGCTGACAACAGACCTTTATCTTATACTAAATCTGACAAGTGGCAAGTACTGCCTCAGGATAAGAGACATTGCCTGCTGCAGTGCACTTCATGCTACATCTCTGGGGTCAGACTTGCTGTGATACCCAAACTTTATACCCAGAGGAATGTTCTGCCCCTTCCCTTTGCTGCTGTACTCCAGACTCTACAACTTGGGGACTTCTTGCCACTCTGGGGGATTAGTTTGCATTTCTCATGGTTCTTTGGTGTGTTGATGTGGCTCTCTGAGCTGTTTTGTCTTTTTATCTGTGCCATGGCAGTTTACCTTCCACCTTTTCTGATTCATTTTCCCTTGATTATGCTGTAGGATGTTGATGGCACATTTAGTGCCACTTCACCACTCATGCTGCATTCAAGGTTTCATGCCACTGATATCAGTGTACTCTTAAAATCTTGAGGTGCTTTATTTTTTATTGGCGTGTTTTCTTCTCATAACATAAATGTGAAAAAAGAAAAATATAAATATGTTTTTCTTTCCTCTGTACCTGTTTTTTTGTTCTTTGTTTTCTTCTCCAAAATCCCAGGCTGGTTCTCCTACACTGGTGGTTTGTTTGGTTTTAATGGGGTGTTTTTTCCACACACACAAAAAAAAACCAAACAAAAAAAAAATTGGTTAGAAAGAAGAAACACAAGCATAAGAGGAATGATGCTGTGGAGAAACCATTTTGAAGTTCAGAATGTGGTAAAAGATTCAGTAGTGTGAGAACTCATGTAAACCAGAAATTCAAGAAATGTAAGGGCATAAGTTAAGCTACAGAATATGAGAAGAGTTGTGTTATTAAAACAAAACCAAAAGTACAAGGAAAGCCTCTCTGAGGAAAAAACAATTTCATAAAGTGACTGTATTAATCAGAAAGTAAATTTCAGAAGAAATCCATAATGCCATCCAGAAGTTAGATCAAGTTTAAGTAGGGAATGTAATAAAAGCATATATAATGAAAATGTTTACCATTCTTTACTATTAAAATTGACATGTGAATGACTGACATTTCCATTATCTCTCTTCCTTGATGCTATACCCCTAAACTTGTTGGTCTATTTGCTATTTGCTAACATTCAAAGACTTTACAACTTGGAGTTCTGATCCTTTGCCTTGCTTCCATACCCTAGATTTTACATCTTGAGGTGTTCCTGCCACAGTGGGGTGAGGTTTTGTAACTCTCATGTTGCTTTCACGTTGATACCACTCTACATGCTACTTCACCCCTTTATCAGTGCCTTGTTTTTTTTTTCTGTCACCTTATCTGTTTCTTCCCCCTTCATGGTACCTTAGAATAATGATGTCCCTTTTGGTGTCACTTTGCCTTTCATACTTCTTCCAATGGTTCATTCCACTCATTGGTGATCTCTTTTGCAGCCTTGAAGAGTTCTTTCCCCTCTTTTTGCTTCTTTGCTTTTTTATTTTATTTTATTTATTTCAGTTTTTAAAGTTAACACAAAATATGCTTAACTCCAAAACTGGATGAGCCTTGGAGAACTCCTGCTATTGCTGTTGCCTTTTTTTTTGGCGTCTTAGACTGGTCATGCCAATTTTGCTGTCACTATGCCATAATAGGTAGCTTGGAATTCTTTCCTCCTTCTTATAACTTCTTGCTTCATGAAAATTGATGAGAAAACCCCAATTCTGGAGCCTAAAATAGACTGCAATATTCATGATGAATGAAAAAACAAATAAACATTTTTTGTGTGTTTTGAAATGAGGTCTCTATGAAATTAATAAATAAACTGAAACAAATTGTTTCTTCTGCACATCCACACTTTTTATACAGACTTTACCTCAAATTATCTAAGACAACTTATGACCAAACTTTGATTTAAATTCACAGGTAAGTGCTCTGGTATGAACAAAAACTCACATATAAGAATCAACTTGTACAGGTGATCAAAAAGTAAATTTCTGATCTATTACTTAAAATTTGTAATCTATCATTAAAATCATCCATTGTACCTGAAGACTGGAGAGTGGACAATGTAACCCCAATATTTAAAAAGGGCTCCAGGGGTGATCTAGGAATCTATAAATCAGTGAGCATGACTTCAGTGCTGGGAAAATAGTGAAAACTATTCTAATGATCAAAATCACAGAGCATATAGAAAGACATGGTTTAATGGAACACAGCCAACATGGATTTACCCAAGGGAAGACTTGCCTCACAAATCTGCTTTGTTTTTTGAAGGAGTTAATAAACATGTGGATAAAGGTGAATCGGTAGATATAGTGCAGGATTTTTAGAAGGTGTTTGACAAAGTCCCTCATGTGAGGTATCTAAGAAAACTAAAAAATCATGTGATAGGAGGCGATGTCCTTTCATGGATTACAAACTGGTTAAAAGACAGGAAACAGAGAGTAGGATTAAATGTCAATTTTTGCAGTGGAAAAGGGTAAACAGTGGAGTGCCTCAGGGATCTGATCTGGAAAGGAATACAATGAGTCAGGTTATCAAATTTGCAGATGATACAAATTTATTCAGAGTAGTTAAATCACAAGCGGATTATGATACATTACAGGAGGAACTTGCAAGACTGGAAGATTGGGCATCCAAATGGCAGATAAAATTTAATGTAGACAAGTGCAAGGTGTTGCATATAGGGGAAAACAAAACATGCAGTAGTTACATGACATTAGGTTCCAAATTAGGAGCTACCACCCAGGAAAAATAATTATTTTTCACTCAATGCACAGTTAAGCTCTGGAATTTGTTGCCAGAAGATGAGGTTAATACAGTTAGTGTAGCTGGGATTCAAAAAGGTTTGGATAAGTTATTGGATGAGAAGTCCATTAACTGCTATTAATCAAGCTGACTTAGGGAATGGCCTCTGCTATTACTGGTATCACTAGCAAGGGATGTTCTTAGTGTTTGGATACTTGCCAGGTTCTTGTAGCCTGGTTTGGACTCTGTTGGAAACTGGATGCTGGGTTTGATTGTCCGTTGGTCTGACCCAGCATGGCAATTTCTTATAGTTTTATGTTTTTATGATCTGACATGCATACATTATAATTGAAAATATGCCCCTACTCCAACCTTTAATGCCTCTCCTTAGTTTGCATAAAAGTACACACAACACTGTGTTGAATGTGAATATTTATATTTACTGAGCTGGATAATTTTTACATTTATACACACAAAACTGTTTTTGTTTTTTCTTTTTTTTTCATAAATGGCTTTGAATATCAGTTCCCAAATAGGAATAAGAACAATAAGAATACAGGGCTTCATTTACTAAGATATTTTGCCATAGACTTAAACTGGGAATAAAATCCTCATTAGATCTGGCCCTTAGTCCATCAGAGAAAGAGCCAAATGCTAAAGATGGAATATGAATATATTTCTCTCCCATTTCTGTCCTCAGACTCCACACTCTGTGTGCTCTGAGAGTTGTGTTCCTGGATACAGAAAAGTTCTTCAGAGACTGAAGCCGGTCTGCTGCTTTGACTGCATCCCTTGCTCTGAAGGAGAATTTTCTAACAAAACAGGTAGAGAAAATATGGTCTATCATATCATGCCTATATATGGAATAACCCCACCCAATCCAAACAAATACAGATGTGCACTACAAATATACATACAAACTCAAGAACAAGCAACATATACTAGATACATCCATGGATTTCTAGTTAAAATAGGGTGATTGTTTATTATCATATAATTTGTCTTAAGTATAATGTAATGTTTCTGAATTAGGAAAACTTCAATTTGCAAAGGATAATATATGGGAAATTAGTTAAAGCATAACTCTACCAAAAAACAGAATATGTTTTGCAATGAAAGGACAAATAAACAGATAAACAGAGAGACTGATGGAAATAATTTGATAGTAGATAGATCTATAAACTATATTCTTCATGTTTCAATATTTCTTGAATTTCCATTTGGACATAATGTTGAAAATCCTTGCTTATGTTTTCCTTTTTTAAAAAACTCTGAATTTCTGGAACAACATGTATAAAAATAAAAAATATTGTTTTCTATAGATGCAGAGAACTGCATGAAGTGCCCTGATGATCAATGGCCCAATGAGCAGAAGGATGGGTGCATCCCAAGAGTCGTGGTTTTCCTGTCCTATGAGGAACCCTTAGGTGCAGCTTTGGCTTCCATTGCTATTCTCTTCTCCATCATCACTGATGTAATACTGGCAATCTTTATTATATATAAGGACTCGCCCGTAGTGAAAGCCAATAACCGGGATCTCAGCTACAGCCTCCTGATCTCCCTCATGCTGTCCTTCCTCTGTTCCTTGGTATTCATTGGATGTCCTGGAAGAGTGACCTGTCTGCTCCGGCAAGTTGCTTTTGGGATCATTTTTACAATTGCAGTTTCTTCTGTTCTAGCAAAAACCATCACTGTTGTCATTGCCTTCAATGCCACCAAGCCCAGCAGCAAGCTAAGGAAGTGGGCAGGGTCAAGAATCTCCATCTCTCTAATCCTTCTATGCTGCTTGGTTCAAGTTGTGATATGCATTGCATGGCTGCTCATCGTTCCTCCATTCCCAGACTATGACATACAGTCTGAACCTGGGAAGATGATCCTACAGTGTAACGAGGGGTCCACCATTGCATTTTATAGTGTAATTGGGTACATTGGCTTCCTAGCTCTCTTAAGTTTCATTGTGGCTTTCCTAGCAAGGAAGTTGCCTGACAGTTTCAATGAAGCCCAGTTTATCACCTTCAGCATGCTGGTGTTCTGCAGTGTTTGGGTCTCCTTCATCCCAGCGTACCTGAGCACCAAAGGCAAATACATGGTGGCAGTGGAAATCTTTGCCATTCTGACTTCCAGTGCTGGACTGCTGGGCTGTATCTTCATCCCCAAGTGCTACATTATTCTGCTCAGGCCTGACCTAAATACAAGGGAGCATGTAATTGGAAAACAATATTCTAAGAAACCTAAATGACAAAGGATTTCTTCCAAATTACTTTTGTGTTTATATCCCCTCAAAATATGAAAGGTGCTTTCTAATTTAATCAAAGTAATTTTAATTTACAGTTAATTTATCTTTGATTTTCTACAGGAGGAAAGTACTTGTGCTATTTGAATCCCTTTTTCACTCAACTCACAATTAAACTCTGGAATTTGCTGCGAGGGGATGTGGTTGGTGAAGTTAGTGTAGCTGGGTTTAAAAAAGGTTTGGATAAGTTCTTGGAGGAGAAATCCATTAACGGCTGTTAATCAAGATAACTTAGAAATCAGAGCGGCCTGGGAGGGAATGGGGAAGACCGCAGGCGTCGGAACGCGCAAGTTGCACTAATGTGCACCCCCTTGCGCGCGCCAACCCCCAATTTTATTACCTGTGCGCACTAGCGCGTCCCTAGCACCTCTTTTTAGACCGGAGCGGCAGCTCTCAGCGGGTTTGACAGCCGACGCTCAATTTTGCCGGTGTCAGTTCTTGAGCCCGCTGACAGCCACAGGTTCAGAAACCGGACGCCGGCAAAATTGAGTGTCCGGTTTTCGACCCGCGAGCCAAGGGCTGACTTCCAAAAAAATTTTTTTTTAAACTTTTGGTAACTTTCAGGACCTCCGACTTAATATCGCCATGATATTAAGTCGGAGGGTGCACAGAAAAGCAGTTTTTACTGCTTTTCTGTGCACTTTCCCGGTGCCCAAAGAAATTAGTGTCTACTTTTGGGTAGGCGCTAATTTCTGAAAGTAAAATGTGCGGCTTGGCTGAATCGCGCGGGAATACCTAATAGGGCCATCAACATGTATTTGCATGTTGCGGGCGCTATTAGGTTCGGGGGGGGGGGGGGGGGGGGGTTGGATGCGCGTTTTTGACCCCTTACTGAATAAGGGGTAATGCTAGCATGTCGAAAACACGCGTCCAATCGAGGGTTAACAGTGCGCTCCATCGCTGTATTGGCCCAATAGTGCGCTGACTATGGATGTAGTGAATAAAATGGATGATTTTTTACATTATGATAGACAGAAAATATCTATTTTATTATTCTATAAAGAATGGCAATGTCTAGAGCCACAGGATTGGGTATTCACTATTGTAGACAAGTGGAATTCGGAGGGTGGATTTGTGCTTTCTACTAATTCATATCTTTTGTGTTATAAAGAGATCAAAGTAATAACACCCATTAGTAACTTACAGGAAATGCAGCTTAACGTTTTGCTTAGAGCGTATTTTTCTCAAATTGCTGTGATTAAGGTGCAGCTAGCACCCTCAGATTTACGCTCTAAATGTCTCAAAGAGAAGAGTTCATTGCCTCATGCTTTTTGGTATTGTACAGTTATCTCTCAATATTAGTGTAAACTCCTTAAATGTATTGATCATTTATTTGGGATCTCACTTCCTATGGCTCCAGAATTGATCCTATTCAATGCTGACCTGGAAACATTTGTAAGGAGAGATGTGCAAAAAACTTTGGTAAGGAAATTAATAGTATAAGGTATACATGAGGCAGATTATTTAATACCTACACGCAGGCATAGATTTGTGCGCGCAACCCGGCACGCACAAATCTACGCCCGATTTAATAACATGCGCATGCAGCCATGTGCCTTGGAGGGAACATTCCATTCCCCCCCCCCCCCCCCCTTCCCCTCCTTTCCCCTACCTAACCCGCCCCAGCCCTATCTAACACCCCCCCCCCCCCAAACCTTTGTTTTGCAAGTTGCACCTGCCTCTGGGCAGGTGAAGGTTGTGTACGCCGGCCAACTGCCGGCACAAGATCCCTGGCCTAGAGGCCCTACGGAGGCCTCTTGTCACGCCCACTCCCCAGACCGGCCCCGCCCCACCCCTTTTTTCAAGTGCCGGGACATACGTGCATTCTGGGGCTTGCGCACATCGCTGGGCCTATGCAAAATAGGCTTGGTGTGTGTAACCCTCCTACGCACGTAAATCCAGCTGGATTTACGCACATAGGGCTTTTAAAATCTGCCCCATTCAGTTTTGCTAGTCTGAAAGAATCCCTGACCACCATCTTTTTGGCAGTGGTGCAATGCTATACATAAAATGATGACGACAGAATCCTTAGCTGCATGCCCCTCCTTTCATAGTAGAATGACATTTCTTACAATCTGGGGTCCTTACGTACAGAATCTTCCCTGTAAAGTGTGCAGCTATATTTTGAACAGTTTGTAATCATTAATGACTAGAAGAGCTCTTTATTCTTTAAATCTTGTGTTGCCAGCCCATTTGTTCCTAATTCTTCATTCCTTATTCTCTTCATTTCCTGCCCAATGGTAGTGTGGGGAGGGGGGTAGAGTTAGAGAGGAGAGGGGAGGACTGGACCTTCATAATGCTTAGAATTTTGTGAGCTTGGTGCACCAGGGTATGGCGCCGGACCTGTTTTTTTGTAAAGGATGGGGGGGACAACTTGGGGTTAATGGGGGGAGGGGGAGAGGGGACATATTCAGATATTGAAATATTGTAATATTGAAATATTGAGATTTGAAATTTGAAAATCAAAATTGAATGTATGCAATTGTGGTTGTTGTTTTCCAGTTTAATAAACATATTTTATATAAAATCAAGACCCTCATTACCTGTTCAGAAAAAAGAAGCTTTGCCTGTAAATTCAGCACAGTATAAGAGAATGGAACCAGTTTATTCTCAGAATGAAGGAATGCGAATGTAATCAGAATACTCTGCACCTGGATTTTCACAAAGACACATAAAGATGACCAGTAAACAGATAACGAAGTTCCTTAGTGAAACCCTATCCAAAAGGTACAAGCGTCATCTTCCCCCCAAATTATTTTGATGAGATACTTCACGGATGTCCTGGAACTGGCTCATATCCCAGAAAAGAGGGGAATACCAAGTTCTATGTTAGCCTTTAATTGGCATATTTTGTTCTTTTTAAAGGTAATCGGTGATTTCTTCTGCATTAGATTGAAGGCCAATACTTAGTGCAGGGTGAAATAAAATACACCTCATTTAATGGCAATATAGCCAAACAAGTTGACAGATGTTATAGGTCATCAGACATAATTAAATGATAATAGGTAGGTTTTGTGTGTTCTTATCTATACTTTATTTTAAATTCCTCAGAAGAAGACATTATGGGTTCTTCATCTCTATTTTCTTTAATATTCTTAGACATCATGTGCTATTGTTTTTAAAATTTCTGAATTTATTTTATAATTACTTTTTTGTAAACAAATAAAAAGGTTTATATATGTTGTCAATTGTAAGCCTGGCACTGCTCATCTAACCTGCATCAGCAGATGGCAGTCTGGAGCCACAACACTTAGCACATAGATTAAGATAATCATCTTTGTTTTCTTCTGTATCTTTCTGTTTTAAGACTTGAGCATTTACACATATATAATAAATCATATTCTTTTACCAAATATTCTCTTTGATTGATTAGGATTTGCTCTGTCTTTATAAATAATTATTGTTCTCTGTAATACATTATCTATAAGGAGCAATGATGTGTTACACTCATATGATATGGGGTCCTAGGGAGAGAGCATGAACTATAAGGGAACTCCTTTTTAAAGATTTTCTCACTCAGAACTGCCTGACAGAGTATGAACCTGAGACACCTTGAAAACTCAAAATTGAGAAACCATCTTGTTAGTCAGATCCTCTATGTCACCAAACCTTCTATCATGGCCCACCAACTTCATAACAGTGGCTTTAGTACAGGGACATAATTGAGAAGCAGAATGTACCAATATTTTCTTTTATCCTTTCTTACATGTCAGTGTAGGAAACTACTCAGTTGTGTGTGTAATTCAATCAAAGGTTACAAGAAAACCAGGACTGGATCAGAAGTGATTGCTGCTAAAATGTTACAAGTTCTACATCACAAACTATAGAAAAAAGTCATAAAGCACTCTAAAGGGTGAATTTGAAAAGAGATGCACATGCCAAAAATGTGCAGATGTGCACATATCTCTATCAGGTGCGTGTATCTGACCTATTTTATAAACCAATACACAAGTAATGGTGCGTGATCAAATCAGCACTAAAAAGGCGTAGAGCAGAGGCATTTCAGGGTGGGGACAGACGTTATGTGCATAACTTCTGATTTTTCTAATCAACACAAGCAGTGCATTCACATACGGGTCTTATCTGCATACATTTACTTCTGCTATTTATCAGTTTTAAGTCATAATAACATGCTTTATAGCCAATTACTGAGTGGATGAAGGGTCTGGTTAAACTGGGATGAGTGCAGGCTGAATAAATGGGGGGGGGGGGGGGGGGGGAGGTTGATCATATAGGGATTGACTGAGCAAACTGGTGGATTAATTTGTAAAACTAGTTATTTTACCTCCGCGTGTAAAAAACATTTCCTAAATAAAATGCACAATTAGCAGATGCTCATACTAGAGATGTGCTTCGTTCTTCACCTGAATTAGGAAATTGCACGAAATTTCCTAATTCGTTGCGGTTTCGGAAGCCCCGAAACCCGAAATGAAATTTCCCCAAATTTCAGGGAAATTTCGTTTTTCGGGTTTGATACACCACCCCCCCCCCCCCCCCCGGATCCCAATTCCTCCCCAAGACTTACCAACATCCCTGGTGGTCCAGCGGGGTCCCGGGTCCAATTTGCCCTCCGTGCCCGGTGTGCTACTGCAAGCCATGCGCCTCAAAATGGTGCCGAATAGCCTGAACTACCATGTCACAGGGGCTTTCGGCGCCATTGGTCAGCCCCTGTCACATGGCCATCGGCGCCATCTTGTGCTCCTGTCATGTGACAGGAGCTGACCAATGGCGCCGAAAGCCTCTGTGACATAGTATGGGCAAAGGCTATCGGCGCCATTTTGGTTACTGGCAGCCGACAACGAAATCGCTCCCGGACCCCTGCTGCAGCCCCAGGGATTATTGGCAAGCCTTGGGGGGGGGGTCAGGAGGGGGCTCCTTATTCAGTTGGTGCTTCCATATTCACAACAGGGAGATACATTATTTTAGTTCCCTCTTTTCATATATAATGGATGTGCTTATCCAACATAGTCCCACAAGATTAGGATCCAAAATGGATGTTTTTACCAGATTGCAGAATGGCTGTGCTTATGGTGGGAGAGAAAAATAAAACTCAAAATTGCTATATACATAAGTTATTTTCAATTAAAAAAAAAAAAAGCACCACACAATAATCAAGAACAAATCTCTGTGGGTGATTTCTGCTCATGCCAAGTAGCTCATACCTTTGCTTTGAAAATTCTTGCAATAGGGAATGGGAGACTGGTTTCTGGGGCTCATTGACCCTGGGGGATCCTTCCTTCAGTTTCACAGAGCTTTTGCAGTTGAATCTTACAGACACACAAGCAGTTTATTTATTTATTTATTTATTTATTTATTTATTTAAAAACTTTTCTATACCATCGCTAAGTTACCTACCATCACAACGGTTTACAAACAGGCACAAAATAAGGTATGTATAGGTAGGTTATCGTACATTCTAACAGGTGCCAATTAAGTACGGTTACAAACTCATTAATAAAATCGTTGTTTGAGTAGTGATGGTCAAGTCCAGGTGTATTATTGAGTTACTCTTCATAGTTATATTAACATGCATTTTTAAAAACTGTTAAGTTGTTCATTCTCAACTGTGCTTCTCTGACTTGTTTTCTCTCTACCTCTCTACCTCCCGTTTCTTTAGGAAAGGCTTGTTTAAAGAGCCATGTCTTTAAGGTTTTCTTAAAAAATTTGATATCCCTCTGCGATCTGATTTCAGTGGGCATAGTGTTCCATAGGTTGGGCCCTGCCAGTGATAGGGCCCTTTCTCTTACTTGGGTTAGTTTTGCTGATTTTACTGAAGGGATTGTTAGTAGTGCTTTGTTAGCTGAGCGAAGGTTTCTTTGTGGGACATGTACTCGTAAGGCTGTGTTTAGCCAGTCTGCTTCTTTATCATATATTAGTTTGTGTATGGTGCATAAGGCCTTGTATTTTATCCTGTATTCGATTGGCAACCAATGTAAGTCTGCTAAAGTTTCAGTTATATGGTCCCTCCTTTTTTTTCCCGTCAGTATTCTGGCTGCAGTATTTTGAAGTATCTGGAGTGGTCTTATTGATGTGCTGGGGAGTCCTAGTAAGAGTGCATTACAGTAATCAGTGCTGGAAAAAACAAGTGTTTGTAAAACTGTTCTGAAGTGGGCAGATGTGAGTAATGGTTTCAATCTTTTTAGGATCATGTTTTGCATATCCTTCCCTTACTTTTAAGGATATGTGTTGCTTTAGATTAATTTCTGAATCCATTATTACTCCCAGATTTCTTACTTTTTTGGCAAGTTCTATTTTCTGGTTATTTCTTAGAGTTATTGGGGTTTTAATAATTTCAGTATGTTTTCTTTCAAGGTGTAGGAATTCAGTTTTGTCAATGTTAATAACCAGTTCCATTTGGGTTAGTAGTTGTTTTATTATGTCTAGGTACATGTTTGCTAGTCCTAGTGTTTTTTCAATTGTGTCGTCTATTGGCAGAATTAACTGAATGTCGTCTGCGTAGATGTAGTGTATTATCCCTAGGCCTGCCAGCAGATGGCATAGGGGCAGCATGTATATGTTAAAGAGGGTGGCAGACAAAGCTGAACCCTGAGGTACTCCAGTTTCAAGTTGGGCAAATAGATTAGTGGAATGATTTTCCAGGAGCCAAAAAAACAACAAATCTTGTAAATAATTCCCAGTGAATTTAAACTACATGAACTCATAAAATATCATCTAAAACAATGGTTCTCAGCCCAGTCCTCAGGCCACACCCAGCAGGTCTGGTGTTCAGAAATAGCCTCAATGAATATGCATGAGGCAGATTTGCAGGCACTGCCTCCTTTGTATGAGAATATATCTCATGCACATGCATTCTGGATCTCCTAAAAGCCAGACTGGCCAGGAGATCCCTAAGGACTGGGTTCAAAACTGCTGAGCTTAAACTTTATTCTTCTCTTTCCCCTTGATTGTGCTACATCACTTTGCACATTTATAGATTTATTCAGCAGAACAATATTCATTCTGTTTTTACAAATTCCTTCCAAAGATAACAATTCAGAGTTCCTTACTTCATTTCTGCTTTACTGGAACTGTTGCAATTCCTGCATTGGACTCTGGTAACAATCTGCTTTTCAGCTCTCAGTGTTGCATTTGGGCTTTCTGTGTATCGATGTAACTTCTGCTTGGGGCTCTGATAAGATCCCCTCTTCAGCTGTTCTGTATTTATACTTCACGGCACGGCTGAAGAGTGGGTATTCATCAGAGTCATATTCAAGTATTGCATCGATACATTTCAAGCATGAATACAGCACAGACAGCTGAGGAGAGGGATCTTCATTAGAGTCCCCAAGCAGGAGTCGCACTGATTGATGGAAAACATGAACAGAGCACCAACAACAGATCTTCCTCAGAGCATCATGCAAGCATCACAATAATTCATGTATTTTTCAATCATTCCTCATAACGTATGCTGCAAATATATACACAAGTTACACAAAAATTCAAAGCAAAATTATATGTATCAGTCTTATGAAAATTATTTCATCAAATCTACTCCAAACAAGGGATGCCAGAGGACATGATCAAGACAACTATCATAACGGGATTTATAAGAGATTTAAAAAGTTCCTTGAGAAATAATCCATAACTCATTATTAACCAGATAGACTAAAAAACTAATTTCTATTCATGGGTGTGAGATAACGGGAAATAGATCTACTTTATGGGATCTTCTGGGTAATTGTGACTCAAGATTGGCCATTTTTAGAGACAGGATACTGAGCTCGATGGACCTTGGTGTGATCCAGTCTGGCATTTCTTATGTTCTGTCACCTTTACTCAGTCCAGGCAAACGTATATGTAAACATAACAGAATCACATATCAGGCAGGAAATTTTGTAAAAGGCCACTTCTGTTCCTAAAACAGTATTCCACATGCAGAAGACCCTTGGAAAATTACCCCTGGAATGTGCAACTGTCTCACTGTGACCCCAAGATTTGGTTGCTTTATAACTCTGTGACTGTCACTTTCCAAATACCCATCAGACTGCTGGAATTTGTAAACATGTAAGTGAGACTATGCAATGTTATTAGTGAGGAAATGTATAGACATCTTAATATGAAACCATCTCAGATTCAACTGTGTAAGTGAATGGTATTGTGAGTATGCATAAATACTGTATATACACAATTCAAGATTCCACATTTGGAGTACATTCTCTGGAAAGGATCCAGGCATCATTGTGGATAATTTGTGAGTGGCGGTGGCCAACAAAACATATAGAATGCTGGGACTTATTAGGAAAGGAATGGAGAATAAAACAGAGGGTGTCATAATGTCTCTGAATTTCTCCATAATGAGACCTCACCTTGAGTATTGTGTGCAGTTCTGGTCACCGCAACTCAAAAAAGATCCAGAAATATAAGAAAAGGTACAGAGAAGGGTGACCAATATAATAAGGGGATGGAAAGATTCCCCTATGAGGAAAGGGTAAAGAGATTAGGACTCTTCAGCGTGGAGAAGAGATGCCTGAGGGGAGAAAAGGAAGAGGTCTATAAAATAATGAGTGAAATATAAAGGGTAAACTCAAATCTGGTGTTTACTCTTTCAAAAACTAAGGAACACACAGCAAAGATAATAAGTAATAAATTTAAGATATGAGAAAATATTTTTTTACTCAACACATAATTAAACTCAGGAATTCAATGTCAGAGTATGTGGTAAAAGTTGTGAATGTAGCCTGGTTTAATTTTATTATTTTTTTTTAATAATAATGGCTAATGGTATTTTATTGTTTGCTGTAGGTGGTGACCATTTTGAAGTACAGCGATGTGATATTTGTAATTTGTATGGGAACTGAATTGTTTCCTAATAAATTAATTATAGTATGTTGGGGCACCTTTTCTTTATTATTGGACAAGTTCCTGGAAGAAAAGTCCAAAAGCCATTATTAAGGTGGACTTGGAGAAGTCTGGGATTAGCAACATGGAATCTATCAATCTTCTGAGGTTCTGCCCAGTACTTGTATCTTGGATTGGCCACTGCTGGAAACAGGATACTGGGCTTGATGGATCTTTGTCTGCCCAATATGACAAATTTTGTGTTCTTACAATTGTCAAACTCTATGACAGTGGGATCTCAGTTACACAATACACAGGAAGTTTATGTTGAATGGGTAATAATGATCGCAGAAGAAGCCAGAATCTGTTGACTAGTTAATGGACATAATCTTCCACATATTTTGAAGTAATAATGTAGAACCCAAGGAACAAAATAGAAATAAAATACATCTTTCATCATATCAAATGGAGAGGAAACAGAGAGAACAAAAATGTATTGGTCACTATGTCATAATAGCAGGCAATATTATCTGTTACGGCTGTGGCTGCTGTGCAACCGCCTCACCACCAGGGGTCCCTCTAGAGCTGGCTTTCCTGACAGGCCCAGTCCATCTCCTCTGTCCACTCTATGCTCTGGGTGTGCCCTTATAACCCTGCCTGACAGTTGCCTCGGTGCTTCGGCATCGAGCTCGCCTGGGCTCCCTGCTCTAGCCTTCCTTCCTTCCTTGCTTGCTGTGCGTGTGGTCCTTTGACCTTGCCTTGCCTTCGGGCCTTCTGTCTTGCCCTGCCTTGCGTGGCCTTCGGGCCTTCTACCTTGTCTTGCCTTGCCCTGCCTTGCGTGGCCTTCGGGCCTTCTACCTTGTCTTGCCTTGCCCTGCCTTGCGTGGCCTTCGGGCCTTCTACCTTGTCTTGTCTTGCCCTGCCTTGCGTGGCCTTCGGGCCTTCTGTCTTGCCTTGCCTTGCCTTGCGTGGCCTTCGGGCCTTCTGTCTTGCCTTGCCTTGCGTGGCCTTCGGGCCTTCTGTCTTGCCTTGCCTTGTGTGGCCTTCGGGCCTTCTGTCTTGCCTTGCCTTGCCTTGCGTGGCCTTCGGGCCTTCTGTCTTGCCTTGCCTTGCCTTGCCTTGCGTGGCCTTCGGGCCTTCTGTCTTGTCTTGCCTTGCCTTGCGTGGCCTTCGGGCCTTCTGTCTTGTCTTGCCTTGCCTTGCGTGGCCTTCGGGCCTTCTACCTTGTCTTGTCTTGTCTTGCCTTGCGCGGCCTTCGGGCCTTCTGTCTTGTCTTGCCTTGCGCGGCCTTCGACCTTGTGCTGTGTATGGTCTTCGGACCTTCTGCCCTGCCCTGCCTTGCTTACTGTGCGTGCGGTCCTACGGGCCCTCTGCTCTACTGTCTGTGTGTGTTTGGCCTACGGGCTCTCTGCCCTGCTTACTGTGTGTGTGGCCTATGGGCCTTCTGTGTGGGTGTGGCCTACGGGCCTTCTGACCTACCTTGCCCCACTTACGGTGTGTGGCCTACGGGCCTTCTGACCTGCCTTGCCCCGCTTACTGTGTGTGGCCTACTGGCCTTCTGTGTGGGTGTGGCCTACGGGCCTTCTGACCTGCCTTGCCCCGCTTACGGTGTGTGGCCTACGGCCCTTCTGTGTGTGTGTGGCCTACGGGCCTTCTGACCTGCCTTGCCCCGCTTACGGTGTGTGGCCTACGGGCCTTCTGTGTGTGTGTGGCCTACGGGCCTTCTGACCTGCCTTGCCCCGCTTACGGTGTGTGGCCTACGGGCCTTCTGTGTGTGTGTGGCCTACGGGCCTTCTGACCTGCCTTGCTCTGCCGCCTGCCCTGACCCAGCCTGAACCTAGACCCTGCTATCTGCCTCCTGCCCTGACCCAGCCTGGACCCAGACCCTGCTACATGCCGCCTGCCCTGACCCAGCCTAGACCCAGACACTGCTTCTTGCTGTCTGCCCTGACCCAGCCACGGTTTCCAGCCATCCCTGTCTCTTTCCACCTGGAGCCACCCCTTTGGGTGGTGTTCACTACCCCTGAACTCAGCCCAAGCGTAACATTATCCTGGCATTTCTGATTTATTTGTAGATTATTTCTGGGAATATATTATGTTAAATGTTTTTTGTCACAGTGTTACCTAGATTATGTTTGTTTTGCTTTCATTCTATCTCACTCTTATCCTTTTAGCACTCAAGGATCATGAATACAGGAAAATGGGAAATCACACTGGCACAACAGAATTCCTGATTTTGGGATTTTCAGAATTCCCAGAGCTGCAGCTCCCTCTCTTCATTCTCTTCTCACTCCTCTACCTGATGGCCATGGTGGGGAACCTCCTCGTTATCTGCATAGTATGTGCCGATCGACACCTGCACACCCCCATGTATTTCTTCTTGGCCAACTTGTCTGCCATAGATATCTTCTCTTTGACCTTGTTTGTTCCAAAATTGCTGGTAATTCTCCTAACAAACAGCAGTAACACATCTTTTGGGGATTGCATTCTGCAGATGTATTGCTATATGATCTGTGTATGTACAGAATTTATACTTCTTTCTGCCATGGCCTATGATCGTTATGTCGCAATATGCAACCCCCTGCGTTATACCACCATCATGAGTAGGAGAATCTGTGCTCTTTTGGCAGCTGTCTCATGGGTAGCAGGTTTAATAGAGGCATTGATACCAACTATTGTTATATCCCAGTTTTCTTTCTGTGACTCCAATGTAATCAGTCACTTTTTTTGTGAATTCACAGCTTTGCTGGAGCTTTCCTGCACAAAGACTTCTTTCTTTGAACCTATGACTTATGTAGAATCTGTGTTTTCAACCTTCACCCCATTTCTCCTAACCCTGACATCCTATGTGTTTATCATCTCCACCATCCTTAGGATCCGTTCTAGAGAGGGGAAAAGCAAGGCCTTCTCCACCTGCTCCTCCCACCTCTCAGTCATCATTCTTTTGTATGGGACTATAATAGGAGTCTACATGCAGCCCAAGACAGGGGACTCTGTGAATTCAAACAAGCTGCCTATGGCAATCTACATAGTCTCTCTGCCACTGCTGAACCCCCTGATTTATAGCTTGAGAAGCAAGGAGTTAAAAGTGGCTCTGAAAAAAGTGATAGGGAGAAAGCCAACTTTCTGAGGCTCTAAACATTTCGGTAAGATGTCTGCTCTAGCAAAAGGCTTAAGGGTAGATTTAAAAAAATTGCGCAATCGCGTACTTTTGTTCGCGCACCAGGCGCAAACAAAAGTACGCTGGATTTTATAAGATACGTGCGTAGCCATGCGTATCTTATAAAATCAGGGGTCGGCGCCCGCAAGGGGGTGCACATTTGTGCAACCTGCGTGCGCCGAGCCCAGTGCGCGCTGCCTGTTCCCTCCAAGGCCGCTCCGATTTCGGAGCGGCCGGAGCAGCCTCAGAGGGAACTTTCCTTCACCCTCCCCCCACCTTCCCCTCCCTTCCCCTCCCTAACCCACCCCCCCGGCCCTATCTAAACCCCCCCTTACCTTTATTCCACGATTTACGCCTGCGGGGGTGGATTTTAAAAGCCCTGCGTGCGTAAATCCTTCTGGACTTACGCACACAGGGCCCTCGCGCGCCTATTTTGCATAGGCCGCCGGTGCGCGCAGAACCCCGGGACGCGCGTAAGTCCCGAACTTTTTTAAAAGGGGTGGGAGGGGCGTGTCGGGGGCGTGGCAGAATGATGCGGCGTTTCGGGGGCGTGATGCGGCGTTTTGGGGGTGGCGACGCGGGCGTGGTTTCAGCCTGGGGGTGTTCCGGGGGCATGGCCGCGGCCTCCGGACCAGCCCCCGGGACTGGAACAAGGAGCGGGCCAGCCGGCCGGCGCGCGCAGATTTACGTCTGCTTTTCGCCGGCGTAAATCGTGAAATAAAGGTAAGGGGGGGTTTAGATAGGGCCGGGGGGGTGGGTTAGGTAGGGGAAGGGAGGGGAGTGGAAGGTGGGGGGAGGGTGAATGAAAGTTCCCTCCGAGGCCGCTCCGAAATCGGAGCGGCCTCGGAGGGAACAGGCAGCGCGCACTGGGCTCGGCGCTCGCAGGTTGCACAAATGTGCACCCCCTTGCACGTGCCGACCCCGGATTTTATAAGATACGCGTGGCTACGTGCATATATTATAAAATCCAGCGTACTTTTGTTTGCGCCTGGTGCAACCGGCGCAAACAAAACACGGGGCAGCTCCGTGTTCCGGTCCCGGAGGCTGGTCCGGAGGCCGCGGCCACGCCCCCCGGAATGCCCCGGGCCGAAACCACGCCCGCGTCGCCACCCCCAAAACGCCGTGTCACGCCCCCAAAATGCAGCGTCATTCTGCCACGCCCCTGACACGCCCCCTCCTGCCCCTTTTAAAAAACCTCGGGACTTACGCGCGTCCCGGGGCTCTGCGTGCACCGGCAGCCTATGCAAAATAGGCGCGCCCACGTGCGAGGGCCCTGCGCGCGTAAATCCGGAAGGATTTACGCGCGCAGGGCTTTTAAAATCCGCCCCTTAGTGAATCTCTTAGATCAGACAGGAACATTTTCCAAGACGTTTGCCCAGGTAAATTGTGCGCATCAATATTTCCCATCCTTCGAGGAAGGCCTTCCTGTTTAGAGGTGTTTAGATTGCATTGTAAAAGAGTCACAAACTTGATATCAATGAAAACTACTCCTGCTTTTCCTGCCTCCCCACTCACACTGAAAGCTGGTACAAAGCTCACTGGCTCTCTTTATCTGCCTCTCTGAAAATCAGCACATGGTGCACATTCTCAAAGCGGCTGAGTACCTTGAAAGCAGTGAGGTTTGTTTGATCATTGCCCTAAATGTGCCTCTGTTTTCTAAAGCTGGCACTGCACGCCTTTCCTATAGGAAACTCATAACCCGGGACATGCTTGAAATATTTTATTTCTGTACTTTTTGAAAAATGAAGTTTTCTGTTCTGCCTTCCCTCCTCTCCACCCCAACACTTGTAATCTCTTGTTTTTCCTCAGTGCTTTTATCAGCCTAGGAAAATTGTGTGCCATAGCAAATAGGGGGCTAACCTTAAATTATTTCACTGCTCTACAGTGCTAATGAGCTATTGAATGCATAAAAATGCCCCCATCTGAGAGCCGCAGGAAATCCAAGCCTACGGGACTGTGAGGATTATTGTCAAACTCAGTAATAAAACATAGAAGAAGGCCGGGATTTTGGTTCATGCATTGGACTTGGGACAGATAGGGAAGGCAGTGGTCAGAAAAGGATTGAGAGGTCAGGGGGACTGGGAGAAGTTGGGGGTCAGTTTCATAATGGGATTTCAGTGGTGGATTTGGATCTTAGATTTAACTTCTCACCTTTCCAAACTTGGGCTCAGGGTTAGTTACAGTCAGGCACAGAAGGTATTTCCCTCCCTCAGAGAGCTTATAATCTAAATTTGTACCTGAGGAAACAGAGGGTAAACAGATTTACCCAAGGTAACAAGCAGTATCAGCTGAAGAGATGGATTTGAACTCTAGCCCAGTGTTTCCCCACTAGGGAGCCTTCAGACCTGATCAGCTGAGCCATGGAGAAGGATCAGATCCAGGCCAGCACCTGGGATTGCTTTCAGCACCTTCCAGCATCAATAGATACAAGCAGTGGCTTTTAAACGTATAGGAGCTCCTTTCTAAGATCCTGCCACGTCTTCCTAGCTACAACAGGAGCCATGGAGTGTGATGACTAACAGACGGATGCAGCCACATTGCACCCAGTGCCTCCTCCTTTCACCCTCTGTATTATCCCCAGGTGGAGTGAGCCAGAGAGCGCAGTGAGCTTTAGATGTGATTCACTGTCAGGCCGATGCAGTATCAGCTCACGTAAATGATTGAGCACCTGCTCTCCTAACGCATGCCCACCATGCAATGCATTATTTAATTGAGGGGTCATGCTAAAAGGAGGCACTAAGGGAAATTTTGCATCCCTAGTGTCTCCTTGGCATTGGGCGCACAGGAGAGGTGGCTGTCAGTGTGGGCTGGGAAAATGGATGCTCAGTATGAGTTTCCCATTTCCCCCACACCAACGGCACAAGATACAAGGCCTGGACCCTCTATTTTTTGAGTCTATATTGGGCGCCCAGAATTTCTTTTTCAAGACTTTTCTTTTTTACTTCAGTCTGCTTTCTTTGGTTCCTCCTACTTAGTATCAGGTCGATACAATGAGGAGGAATCACAGAAAGCAGGGATTTTTCCAGTGAGCCCTTGAGCGCTCCATACCTTTACGTCAGTCCCGGGCTGGCATAAAACTTGCCACCTTGCAATGGGTGCATTGGCCGCATGGGACATTTTTTGACTTGTGGGGATTAGATAATATCCTCATCTACATGGAATTTACATGTGATGCGTGCAATTAGGTATGTTCTCAACCGCACACACTTTGTGAATGAGCTAATCCCAGTATTGCATCGGGGTTTATGGATGCGTGTCTAAAACTGTGCGCTGGCCGCAGCACACGGTATTACATTGGCCTGGGTTAGTGTTGGGATTAGCAGTGGTGAGGGAGCCCTGGCAGCCATATGTAGCAGCGAAGGTACTAACAGAATCAGCTGCCTCTAGCACAACACATCAACTTCCCCCTTATCCTGCACATGGATGTGGAGACAGCTTCATGTGTGTGTGTGTGAGAGAGAGATTCTGCCCCATCTCTCCCTTGTTTTAAAATTTAGGGGAGAGACTGGAGGAGCTTTCAATATTTCCCTGGCTCTTCTTTTCACCATGAGTCCTCTCCGTGTCTGCACTGCCTATTCCATGCTGTGCCACATGACAATTTTACAGTAGATGTGCCTTGAGCTTGTAAAACTTGAGAAACCCTGCTCTAGCCCATTGCTCTAACCACTAAGCTGGTCCTTCTCCCTTCCAGTAATTCCTTTCTGAGTGAGCACTTTGATTTATGCTCTCTGCCCACAGGGAACTCAAAGTGCTTTACATGTGAAAGTAAGAATGCATCTTTTATGAGGCTGCTTTTAAATACTAAACACTTCTATACAATAAAGTGTAGATAAATATTTACAGTTTTGATTAATAAAAGGACCAGGGGGCATTCCATGAAGTTAGCCAGTAGCACATTTAAAACTAATCGAAGGAAATTCTTTTTAACTCAAAGCACAATAAAGCTCTGGAATTTGTTGCCAAAGGATGTGGTTAGTGCAGTTAGTGTAGCTGGGCTCAAAAAAGGTTTGGATAAGTTCTTGGAGAAGTCCATTAATGGCTATTAATCAAGTTTACTTAGGGAATAGCCACTGCTATTAATTGCATCAGTGGCATGGGATCTTCTTAGTGTTTGGGTAATTGCCAGGGTCTTGTGGCCTGGTTTGGCCTCTGTTGAAAATAGGATGCTGGGCTTGATGGACTCTTGGTCTGACCTAGCATGGCAATTTCTTATGTTCTTATGTTCCCACAGATTCTTGTTTTTCCTGACCATATTGTAAGCTCCATGGAGCAAGGACCATCATTTATTTGTATTTGTTAAATGCTGTGTGCATCTAGTAGCACTTTAACAATGATAAGTAGTAGTGGTTGGGAGAGTCTATCTCTTATTGATCTATATTGAGCCTTGGTTCACAGAAGGGAATGATCTATGGATGATGAGGTAAAATAATTTTTTTTGATTGGACAGAATGAATTGACATCAAATATAAGTATTTATTTGTTTTATATACCGTCACTCCATGTGAGAATTATTAGTTCACTATGGTGTACAGGATAGACACTCACAAACTTCTGTATAAATAATGTCCTTTGTATCTATCAGATATGATAGCTCATTATCCACCCAAGTTGTACCTTACATCTTCAAGATGATGTCATTGTCCTATTATCTGTACCATCCCTGAATGAAAACTAGATCATAATAACAAGATCATGTGCCTTCTCTTTTATTATTCCCATAATCTGGAACTCATTGCCTCTTTTATTGCGATCTACTCTTGATATAAAACTGTTTTGCAAGCAACTAAAGGCTCATCTATTTACGGATGCATTTGGTGATTTGATGTCTTAGATAATTTTCCCTATTTGTTGAATTTTTTCTTTTATTTATCTTTGTTGCTTCTATATTTTGTTTTATAATGTCTATATTAGTTAAATTTATTGTTTAATGTTTTACTGTAAACTGCCTAGGAAAAAAATGTTTGATTAGTTGTATAGAAACATTTAATAAATAAATAAATAAGTAATCTGAAGAACTGTCAAGGAGTGAGGCAGGCACAGGATAAGAGCACTTTCAGCAACAGGGAATGAGGAGGTAAAATGAAATGTAAGAGAAGGGTTTATTCAACCAATAACATTGAATGGAACGTATACAAAGGGGGCAATGATCAAGTAAGTCTGTGTGTATTTTATGTTTTGTACTTATATGAATGATTTATTGTAATCTATAGGGATTATTTTACAATTGATGAATACCTGCGTAAAACTATAACTATATATAACTATACTGTTATAACTATATATAACTATACTGTTTCTTGAAAACTCCGCAGAGACCATTCCTCATGGATTATGCACCAGGTTTTAAAGATAAAGTAGGTGCTAGGGGTGTACAGGGGAAAAAATCTTTTGGATTTTTGGTTCATTTTCTGAAGGTTTTTTTCCCATTAATTTTTTCTCGTAGGATGTTTGATTAGTTTCATTCATGGGAAAAAAACGAGTCAAACATAAAAAAAACCCAAACTTCAAAACATTCAAAATAACAAAAATAGGCTCTCCCAAGGCCTCCCACCCACTGCTGAAAACCAGGAGGAGAAATGCCAGGGCAAGGATTCCCCCCGGCCCCCACTTACCCAGTCCAGTGGGAATCCGCTGGCGAGGCCTCTTCCTCCTCATTTCTTGGAAATGCACTTCTTCAGGTTTGGCCCTGGTCTGTGAGGTAGGGCTCCAGGTTGGCAGGGGGATGGATGAGATTTTACTGAAATTTGGGTATAAATGGGGGATTCCAGCATAGGATTTACAGCTTTCCTTTGCAGCTTTCTTTTTTCAACATTTGAAGAGGATGGGGTGGGGTTGGGGTCATTGGGGGCACCCTAACTATATTTAACTGAAGGGGTTCAAGAGGTGGGGAGGGATCCTGGGCAGATAACCAAATCATGAGATCATCACTCTCTCTCTCTCTCACTCTTTTTCTCTCTCTCTCTCTCAAATTCTTTTGAACCAAATGTTATCTGTACTGCACACACTGCAATGGTGCAGTTGCTTCACTGATTTGGTCACTTTTGTCTCAGAGTTCCCTAAGTCATGCATTATGATTCTTTGCATCCTGAACTACTGAATGTATCCCTTACTATGTTTGGACCTCATCATGAGGTAAACAATTGATTAGAATTTAATATTTACATGGCTTTCATTAGTTTAATTAATGGTTAGAACCAGCTATGAACTCCATCTAACAATTGTTAATTATTCAATGACCACAGATGAAAGCATGTGTTCTCATTTGTAATGATACTGACTGCTAGGTGGCCCTCCTACCAGCAGGGGCCCTCACCGGCCCACATGCGAATCTACTCTAGCTTCTGCCTTGAAGGCTACATGATGCAGCAAGGCCAGACATATAAAGGCCTGCCTCACTCTCAGCTCAGTGCCTCATCATCAAGTAACTCTGACTCCTTGCTCTGGCCATTCTTGCATATATCTTGCCTTGTTTTTCCTCTGTTTAGGCCTCTCAGTGGCCTGTGTGTTCCTCACCATGTTCTTGTTCTGCATTAGACTTCCCAGTGGACTTTCTCACCAGTGTGTTCCCATCTTGCTCTTATCCTCCTGTGGGCCTTCCAGTGGTTCTCCTGTCTGTCTTGTTTGTCTGGTTCTATCTTGCTTTTCCTATCCCTGCCTTGCCTTCCCTTGTACCCTGTACTAGATTAGCTTTTCCTTGCACTCTGTCCCTGCCTTGTTCCAGTTCCCATCTTCCTGTCTGCCCTGATTCCTGCCTTGTCTTGCCTCTGATCACAGCCTGCCTTCTTCTCGGCTGGAGCCCTTGTTCCTGGAACACCACCAGTAAAGTCCTACCGACCACCAGAACCTGTGGGCTCAACCAAAGGAGGAGGTGACCAGTCAGGCAGAAGGCTCTGCCCTGCTTTTGCTCCCTGTCCTACTCTGCTCTTGACTGCTGTGCTGCTCCTGTCTGGAGAATTACCTTTAACCAGCCTGCCTGACTGTGGCATTGATCCCATTTCCACTGGATAAGTTGTATTGTTTTCCTAGGATATGTAAACATTCCCATTGGGATAAATAAAACTGTGCAAGCTCTGAAGGAGTTTGGTAACAAAATTAATTTTATGAATCAGGAAAATATAAAATAACATGGTCTTGTCTGTTCAGGGATCATTTCCCAAATGGATTTGCCATCCTATAAATAACAGTCTTACCTCATCAGACTCTTCCTACTAGAGATGCAGGTTCCATTGGCCAAGAAGGTGAGTGCTGGGATCAGATCCTTCTTTACTTTACTCCAGGACCTGCACTAATGCTCTTCACTGTGATGCACGCTTAGTTACAATTCCCAAAAGCTGAATCACAAACGGGCTTCTATTTTATTCTTTGGTAAAATTGTAACCCTGAAGTAAAGATGATCTGTTCAAGCTAAATAATTGTCTTGTGTACTTCATCATCAGGTACAGATAAAAATGTATCTTGTGTCTTCTTCTGAGCTAAAGCAGTGTGAAATTAGTAAAATATTTTCTTCTGTATCATTGGGTAGCTCAGAAGTTAATCTTGCTAAGTAAACATTTAAATCAGATCAGAGAAGGGTTTTTGTACAATGTAAGAATCTGAATGTTTAAAAATCATCCTAGGGTGGCCAATGTTTCTGGTGTGCACACACCCATTTAGGAGCTGCCTTAGGGAAGCTCGGGGCTCTGGGTTTTTCTGATCCAGCTATGCCACCATTATTGAAGGTCTAATAATTACTTTATGAGAATAAGAACACTAATAATGACATTAATTTCTTCCATCAAACAGTTAGGAATCTTCCAAGGGAAATTGAGTTTCAGAGACAAAATTTCCTATTCTTGGGAAGGAAGTTTTGGCTACCGGTGCATTCTTTTTCTAAAATTATCATTGCAAGTACAAACTTGTGTGTATCCAAAATGATATTTTATTTCTGATTTTTTCTGAGAAGTTATCAGCATTGGCTTCAAGAGATTCTTTGCCATTATTAAAGGAACATTTTCTATTGCTTCCCTGGGTTTTGAGGGGTAATTGGCGTTTCTTTTTTCTTAATTCTTTTATTGAGATTGGATCTAACCCAATTTGCTATTAAGTTTAGGATTTTGGCATGTTATGTTTCTGTTTTAATATTTTCAGAGGCTTTGTTAGTTTTGGTTTTCATTTTTGATTATGCAAATGTAACATTTTTTTCTAGGTTGGATTTTGATATAAATTCAGTATTCTATTTTTCCTATTTTATAGATATAAATTGCTTTTACTGATTTGTAACACTGAAATTCTATAAAAAATAAAGTTACAAAATATTATTAGGTAAGATGAGAGGGGCAGGATCTGAAGTGTGATTCGAGATGGCTCATGTATAGGTGTGATGATTGCATTGAGCTCTTATGGAGATCCGCTCTTCTGCTCTCCATGTTGTATTCATTCTTTAGGATATCAGTGTAAGGTTCAGATGAAAGATCCACTCTTCTGCTCTCCATGTTGTATTCATTCTTTAGGATATCAGTGTAAGGTTCAGATGAAAGATCCGCTCTTCTGCTCTCCATGTTGTAGTCATTCTTTAGGATATCAGTGTAAGGTTCAGATGTAAGATCCGCTCTTCTGCTCTCCATGTTGTATTCATTCTTTAGGATATCAGTGTGTAAGGTTCAGATGAAAGATCCGCTCTTCTGCTCTCCATGTTGTAGTCATTCTTTAGGATATCAGTGTAAGGTTCAGATGAAAGATCCGCTCTTCTGCTCTCCATGTTGTATTCATTCTCTAGGATATCAGTGTAAGGTTCAGATGAAAGATCCGCTCTTCTGCTCTCCATGTTGTATTCATTCTTTAGGGTATCAGTGTAAGGTTCAGATGAAAGATCCGCTCTTCTGCTCTCCATGTTGTAGTCATTCTTTAGGATATCAGTGTAAGGTTCAGATGAAAGATCCGCTCTTCTGCTCTCCATGTTGTATTCATTCTCTAGGATATCAGTGTAAGGTTCAGATGAAAGATCCGCTCTTCTGCTCTCCATGTTGTATTCATTCTTTAGGGTATCAGTGCAAGGTTCAGATGAAAGATCTGCTTCTCTGCTGACCCTGCTCCATTCATCCTTTAAATGGAGTAATGCAGTGCATGCTTAAGAGCTCTAATGGGATCTGCACAGGGCTCCCTCCAATTCACTTAGAAGGACAATGGTGGGAGAAGGTTGGTACAAGGTTGTTTCAAAAACATTCAGAAGACAATGTTAAAGCCATTTCCCAAGAAATGGGATTTAAAAAAAAAAAAAAAATGTCCACCCTATGAATGGTAAAAGCTATCCTCATAGTGCCTGTGCATTCATAGCTTTACCTTCATTTTGAAGAGGCGCTCCTGAGGATGGGATTTTGTATCATGCATGCACATAGATTTGTGGGATAATTTTCAAATGACCTTGTGTAAGTTTGCTTTAGATACTGATGTAAAGTCAGAGTTAAAAATTACCCCCATATTTTACAGCAATGGGGCAATTTTGAAATTAACGCCTCACTTTAAATATTGCCTCAGGAATGAAACAAATTAAAACACAAAAGGAAGGATCCTAGCGACTTAATATAATTGCCAGCAGAATTAATCTATTTGCTTATTTTGTTTTAATTTGATTGCATATTTAAAATAGGAAAGTAGTTTAAGCTACAACTTTAGATTTTGCTTTAAAAGTTCACTTCATAAAAAAATGAAAAAACAAGATTTATACATGTGAAGACAACACAATTATATATGTGTGAGTGTGTAACACAGAGATTGTGTCACCATAGTGTACATTTTCAAAGGGGTGTTGTGTGTAAGTAGCTTGTACCCATGTGTAAGCTATTTGAAAAGCATTGAGAGTAGATGTGCATTTTACATTTTGCATATACATTTTAGGGGTGTTCCAGGGCTGGGTTCCGAAGAATGCATGGATGTTTCTATTTTATATACATTATTCCCGTGGTTCCCACCTTTTTGCTTTCACGGCTTCCCTGGCCCAAGGATCACTTTGTTGAAGCAGCCCAAGCATTTCCCCTCTCTACCTCTTCTATACAATTGGCATCAGCATCAACTTCCCTCTCTCCCTACCCTTGGCACCATCACCTTCTCTTCCCTTCTGTCTTCCTCCTACCCCCTGGCATCACTTTCTCTAGCCCTCCTCCTTTCCCCTCCACCCTCTGCTATTATCATCACTACCACCTTCCCTCTCCCATATTATCATCTCCTTCCCTTTCCTTCTACCTCTCTCACCCACGTCCTGGCATCATCATCTCCTTTTTCTCTCGCCCTCCATCTCTTCTACTTATCACCAGCATCATCAGCCTGAAGTCCCCCATTTCCCTCTCACCCCCACCCAGTCATTTTTTCACTTTTAAGATGATGACCAGGTGTAAATATATGCAAGTGAAAGACTTCTGCATGTCCGTCTGGCATGATGCAAAATAGTTACTTACCTGTATAAATGTTGGCCACTTCCACAAGCCGCCCTTGGCCTACCTCTTCTTTGCATTTTCAAATTTACTTGCAGACTCTGATTTGCATGTGTATGCTTTTTTCTAAATAGCATATACTCCATAAATGCTATGTTATTAGTGGACGTGCTATTTTTTATGAGTGTGCAACTTTTGAAAAGTCACCTTATAATGTTTATGCCCTTTCAGGTGTATTTTAGCACTGAAAATATATTTAATGGTGTCGGCGCACATGTCTACTAAAATCACCCACTTACACGGTAGAAGGACATTTGCTTGCATAGGCTCACATCTGCTTAAAATTGCACGCACATATGTACAAGCTCAGGTTATTTTATAACATGCACTCATATACACGTTTGTTATAAAATGGCTGCATCCCTGGGTGCGAGCTGATAAAACTGCAGAAACTCTACAGGAGTTACATGAACAATATTAATCTTAAGATTCAGAAAACAAAAAACATGCTCTCTGTGTCCAGGGATCATATCCCAAATGTGCCTTAAACACTCCTGGCTCATCAGGTTATTTAGTTATTATTTGTTTTCTTAAAAGGCTTTTATTCTGCATCTTTCTAATCTGTGTTCAGTGGAGATTACAATGCACATTGATAAAAGAACATGATACATAAAACTATACTACAATGTAAAATTACAATATCATGTCAGAGATGAAGAAATCATTCTCAAGACGTTATGTGGTAGAATCAGATCTTTCATTATCATAAACTAGAATCTCTCTTTAGTTGAATGCATCTTCATTTACCAGTTATTCTTTGATGTTACTGTAAGCCTGAAGAAAGGATCATCTATTCTAACGATATAATTTCTTGATTAATTCAGCACTGGAACCAGATATCAAAGTGGCCCCCTTATGATTCACCCAGGACAAAATAAATAAAACATTTCCTGCTTTTCTGTCATCTGCTAATTTGATCATCTCACTCATCAGTCCCCTTTCAAGATCATTTATATGTTACAGGACCGGGTCATGTCCCGGTCCCTTCCTCTACCTTGGGGCCAGCCTGGCCCGCGTGAGTCTGCCCCCGGCCTCCCAGGCCCGTTTCGCAGGAGACGCCGCCGACTTCCTGTTGCTGGCCCTGCCCCCTAGGCGCACGCACGCAGGGGCTCTCGTCTTAAAGGGGCCAGTGTGGGAAATCTGGGACAGCTCCTAGATCAGCGGTTCTCAACCTATGGGTCGCGACCCCGGCGGGGGGTCGAACGCCCAAAACGCAGGGGTCGCGCGCTCCCGGTCTCTCCCGCTGCCGTTGCCGCCGGGCTGTCAGCACGTTCAAGCCCAGCGGGAACGGCAGCGGCGCTAGAAGAAGCTCTGCACCCGCGGCTGGGCCTTTTCTTCTTCCCGCGCACCCCCCCCCCCCGTGACCCGGAACAGGAAGTGAGATGCGGTGCGCGGGAAGGAGAAAGAGCCGGCCCGTGCCGCGTGATAAAGCAGCAGCGACAGCAGCTGCTTTATCGGGCCCCGGGCAATCGAAGCAGCCGGAAATCAAGAAAGGAGAGAGAGAGCAGCAGGAGCCTCCCGCGGCCGATGGGATCTACTTTCTTGGCCTGCGGGGGCTGGAGGAGGAGGAGGCTGCAGTTTCCATTTGTGCTCCGGGGGGGGGAGGGGGAAGGAAGTGAGTGAGAAAAAGAAGCAGCCAGCGAGCCTGTGTGTGAGTGAGAGAAACTGGTCAGAGAGCTGATGTGTGTGTGTATGTGAGAGACAATGAAAGTGACATGTGTATGTGAGAGTGTGAGACATTAGTCAGGGAGGTGACTGATGTGTGTGTGTGAGAGAGAAAAAGCATGGAAGGGAGAAGTCTGGGTATGTGAGAAAGCATGGGCGTAAGAAGCCTGGTGTTGTGGGGGTGAAAGAAAGCATGGGAGTGAGAAACCAGGGTGAGTGTGCATGCATGAGAGAGAGAGACTGCTTGGTAAGGTGATGGTGTGTGTGAGAGAAAAAGACTGGTGTATGTGTGTGTGAATGTGAGAGAATGTGATTCAGGGAATGAGAAGCCTGTGCACGTGGAGAGTGAGCATGGAAATGAGAGAGACTGGTGTGTGTGTAACAGAGAGAAAGTGATTATGGGAATGAGAAGCCTGTGCATGTGGAGAGAACAAGCATGGGAGTGAGAGACTGGTGAGTGAGTGAGTGTGTGTGTGTGAGAGAGAGAGAGAGACAGAGAAAGTGATTATGAGAGTGAGAAGCCCATATATGTAAGTAGAACACGGGAGTGGGAAGCCTGTGTGTGTGTGTGTGTGTGTGTGTGTATGGCATGAGAGAAACTGTTCAGGAAGGTGACTGGTGTGTGTGTGTGTGTGAGAAAGTGATTATGAGAGTGAGAAGCCCGTATATGTAAGTAGAACACGGGAGTGGGAAGCCTGTGTGTGTGTGTGTGTGTGTGTGTATGGCATGAGAGAAACTGTTCAGGAAGGTGACTGGTGTGTGTGTGTGTGAGAAAGTGATTATGAGAGTGAGAAGCCCGTATATGTAAGTAGAACACGGGAGTGGGAAGCCTGTGTGTGTGTGTGTGTGTGTGTGTATGGCATGAGAGAAACTGTTCAGGAAGGTGACTGGTGTGTGTGTGCCAAAGACTGTTTGGGAGATGATTGGTGTGTGAGAGACAGAAACTGGCCATGGGGGCATGACTGGTATGGTGTGTGTGAGTCATGGGCACTAAGGAAGAGGACCATAAGTATAGAGCTTAGCTTCTACTGCTGCTTCTGGTGAGTGCCACGGCCTGCAGGGAAGGGGAGTAGGAGAGCTGCTGGAGAGGGTAAGTAAAGGTGGCTTTTTAAGTTTATTTTTCTTGACTGCCATTTTAATTGTGTGATGTCTGCTTTTTTGAAATATTTTATTGGTGTTTGGAGAATGTTTAATAGTTTTTATGCGTTTTTAATTGTTGGATGTTCATAGCTGTTTTGAAACATTTATTCTGCTTATTAGTATAGTTTTACAATTATTTCTGTGTGGGGATCTATAGCTGCTTGCTAGTTCTGTTTTCCTAATAAGAGGTGTATTGGTTTTTAGGACCTGATTTAATATTTGTAGTGTTGCCTTTTCATAGATAGGGTTGCTCCTGTTTGAGTGTATTCCATAATACAGGTGTAACTGTGTGCGGATTAGTTTATGTGCATTACTACAGATCCTGGGAGTATGTTAGGTCGGTTCTGTGTCTGTTACCGAGATGAGATATTTTGCTAGCATGTAAGCGTTTGTATCGGTCTTATTTGTTGTGTTTTCTCAGAGGACATGCATTGGTGGTAAACTGCTGTTTTTTCATAAGTAGGGCTATTGAGCCTGGAAATAGAAGGAGTTTGAGTTGCTGTTACTGAGATGTCACTAGAACCAGAATATATTTTTTGTAGGGTGAGTTGTATGGGGAATGTCATAATTCTGCTTTACATCCATTATTGTGGGTCAGGGGGGTTCCTGTGGATACAAACTGTACTTTTACATCTAGCCCCGTGACGATCATGGGTCAGTGTGCCATGCATGTGAGAACCTATGGTGAATTGAGTCACATTCACATTATAAATGTCATAATTAAATGATAAGTGTGCACTAAAATCCAACCCCATCCATAACCCCACCCCCATATGACCAAAGCCCCGCCCTCACCCCACCCTCACGGGGCGAGGGCGGGGCGAGGGGTCACCGCAACATGAGGAACTGTATTGCGGGGTCACGGCATTAGAAAGGTTGAGAACCACTGTCCTAGATGATGTCAGATGCTGCAGGGTATATTGCCCTGCAGCTGGGACTGGATCCTCGCCTTGCAACGAGGTTCCTCAGGTATCCTGGTTTGCTGCTGTCTTCGACCCGGCTTGCTTCCTGACCTGTCTCCTGCCTCCGTCCCTTGGTTTTGGTATCATCATCTGACTTCTGGCTTCCGACCCGAACCGGCTCCGTCCCATGACTTCTCCTTCGGCTTCTGTTCCTGGCTTGGCATTTGTCTTCTGATCTTCTGGCTTCCGACCCGGCTCCATCCCCGACTCTGTCTTCTGCATCGTCCCTGGCTCTGGTGTGGATCTCGGTCTCCTGGCTCCTGACCTGGCTTCGCTCCTGGACTCTGACTTTGGCCTCTTCCTCATCTCAGGCATCTGGTACTTACTAGCCCAGAGGCTTCTCCTAAGTCCCAGCGGTTCGGGCTCTCACGGGCTCCTCCCGGGGGAGCCTTAGGCTTCCGAGGGTGAAGACTTCATCTGCCTGGGTCCAGTCCTCATCCACCTCTTCAGCCACGGCCTGGGTCCTTGGTTGCATAGGACTCCACCTAAGTCCAAGAGGTCCGGATCCCTACGGGCTCCTCCTGGGGGGTCCTCGGACTTCCAGTGGTGAAGCCTCTTCTGAGTCTCCTCCGAGCCACTGGGAAGCTTGCTGTGGTCTTCCATAGCATACCACCCATTGTCCCAACTGGCCCAAGGGTCCACGAAAGTAACAGCTTGCAAGGCCATGGACCCGGCGGATCTTGCCGGCCTGAAAGCCATTCCAGGTATAGCCCAGAGGTTGCAACAACAACAGACCTGCCTCGACATCCTTACAGCGACTGTACAGGGGTTAGCCGAGCGTGTCGGTGGAGCCACCGCTGCCAGCTCCACGGTACCATGGGGCCACTTCTGCAGCTACAGCACCCATCCAGATGCTGGTGCCTTTGTGGTATTCAGGGGATGCGAAACTATGCCGAGGATTCCTGAACCAGTGCTATATTCGCTTAAACCTGCTTCCACTTCAGTTTCCTACTGACCGGGTCAAGACAAGTTTCATTATTTCTCTGCTGGACGGGAGACGGGAGGCATGGGCTTCCAACCTTTGGGAGCGTCAGGATCCTTGTCTGGATAACCTGGTGCACCTCATCTAGGCCTTTAGGCGGGTCTTCGACGAGGCCTCCCGCAAACCTACTGCTGCCTCAGAGTTGCTCCAGCTGCGTCAGGGGGTAATCGGTCTCTGGCGGATCACGCCGTGGATTTCCAGACTCTCGGTTTACCCGTTGTCCCTTCTGGAGACGCAAGCCATGTCGGCATACATTCGGGAGAACCTGGACCGAGGGTTCATTCGACCATCCCAGTCCCAGGCTGGAGCGGGCTTCTTCTTCGTAGCGAAGAAAGATGGGTCCCTCCAACCCTGTATAGATTACCGTGGCCTGAACAGCATTACCCGATGGGATTGGTATCCTTCGCCTTTGATTCCGGAGCTCCTGGACCGACTACAAGGGGCCAAGGTATTCACCAAGCTAGACCTCCATGGGGCGTATAACCTGGTATGGATTTGTCCCAGCGACGAGTGGAAAACCACGTTTAACACATGGGATGGCCATTATGAATACTTAGTCATGCCCTTCGGCCTTTGCAATGCCCCGGCGGTTTTTCAAAACCTCATGAATGAGGTTCTCAGGGACATGCTCCACTCTTCGGTCATTGTTTACCTCGATGATGTACTCATTTACTCCAAAGACTTGGAGACGCACCGCCAGGATGTCCGGCGAGTCCTACAGAAGCTGAGGGACCACCAATCATTTGCCAGGTTCTTATGGCCTGGATTGGCCACTGTTAGAAACAGGATGCTGGGCTTGATGGACCCTTGGTCTGACCCAGTATGGCATATTCTTATGTTCTTAAGTATGAAAAATGCATCTTCGAGCAGGATTCGTTACCCTTCCTAGGGTATATTGTATCCTTCGCAGGCTTCCTTATGGACCCTGAAAAGGTCACTGCAATCAGGGACTGGCCACAACTGCAGGGGGTGAAGGCGCGCCAACGATTCCTGGGATTCGCTAACTTTTACCGGCAGTTTATCCCCCACTATTCCCAGAAGGTAGCTCCGCTGATGGCCCTTACCAAAAAGGGGGCCGACGTCAAGCACTGGCCGCAGACTGCTGTACGAGCCTTCCAGGATTTAAAGGAGGCGTTCCTCCAAGATACCTGCCTGTGGAACCCCAACCCTCAACTCCCGTTCATTATGGAGGTCGACGCCTCCGATGTAGTGGTTGGGGCCATTTTAATCCAGTTGTCCAAAGGAGGGAAACTCTTGCCATGTTCCTTTTACTCCCGCAAGTTCTCTCCCACCGAGAAGAATTACAGCATAGGGGATAAAGATTTACTGGCCATTAAACTTGCCTTTGAAGAATGGCGCCAGTGGCAGGAGGGGGCCCAACACTCGATAACTGTCTACACAGATCACAAAAATCTGGAGTATCTGTGTCGCACCCAGCGCCTTAATCCATGGCAGGCGCCACGGTCACTTTTCTTCAGCTGCTTCAACTTTACCCTCCGTTACTGACCCGCCTCCAAGAATGTTATAGCGGATGCGCTCTCTCGCACAACCGAGACTGAGGACATACCCAATCCGCCTCAGTACATCTTGGACCCTGCCAAGGTCCTGTTGGCAGCATCTGAGGTGGCTCCTGCAGGTAAGATGGTGGTGCCCTCTCATTCCTGCAAGAAGGTCTTAGCCTGGGCCTATGATTCCCTGACTGCCGGGCACCCAGGAGTCGCCAGGACGCTAGAACTTCTGACCGAGTTCTATTGGTGGCCACAGGTCAAGAAGGATGTTCAACTTTATGTCTAGTCGTGTCCTACCTGCGCCCAACAGAAACCTCTGCATGGATGTCCCTGGGGGCTCCTACAGCCTACTACCCATTCCCACGGAGCCCTGGACTCACTTGTCCACAGACTTTATTGTGGATTTGCCAGTTTCTGATGGGAAGACCGTGATCTGGGTCACGGTCGACTGTTTTTCGAAAATGGCCCATTTCGTGCCTCTCGCCAAGCTACCTTCAGCGCCAGAACTGGCTAATCTCTTCATACAGCATATCTTCCGATTACATGGTCTCCCTTCGCATATTACCTCTGACCGTGGCCCCCAGTTTACAGCGAAGTATTGGAGGTCCCTCTGTATGAAGTTAGGGGTGCGGTTACCTCACAACAGCCTTCCACCCTTAGACCAATGGTCAGGTCGAACGGACTAACCGAACTCTGAAGACCTTCCTCCGAGCTTTCGTTGGGGATCTACAAGATGACTGGGTCACCCTGTTTCCATGGGCTGAGTTCTCATAAATCCACCACAAACACTCTGCAACTGACCGGTCCCCGTTTCAGCTCGTTTATGGAAAGAACCCTAGACCTCCATTGCCTTTGCCTCTGGCAGTATCCTTGCCGGCGGTTCAACTTACTGCACAGCAGTTGCACACCTTGTGGACTTCTACTCAAGAGAAGCTCCAAACAGCCTCCGCCAAGGCAAAGAAGTACGCCGATAGATTACGGCGGCCAGCTCCGGTCCTCCTTCCAGGGAGCAAGGTCTGGTTGAGCACCAGGAATATCCATCTACAGGGCCCTTCTATGCACCTGGCTCCCAAGTATAGTGGTCCATTTACTGCGGCAGAGCGAGTTGGGGCGGTGTCTTACCACCTGCGATTACCATCCACCCTACGGATCCACAACGTATTCCACGTGTCCTTGCTTAAGCCTGTGGTGCTCTCTTCCTTTCATGACAAACCTCTGGAATCCACTACTGCTGTAGCTGAGACCGAGGGCACCTATATGGTGAAGGAGGTTCTGGACATTCGTTTCCATCATTTCCATCGTCGCCGGTGGGAGTACCTCTTCTTGTGGAAAGGATACGGTCCAGAGGAGAACTCCTGGGAACCATCCTCCAATATCCTGGATAAAAGCCTCCTTCGTCAGTTCCATCTCGATCACCCAGGTAAACCCAGGGCTCCAGAGAGGGGAAATAGGAGGGGGGGTACTGTTACGGGATCGGGTCGTGTCCCGGTCCCTTCCCCTACCTTGGGGCCGGCCTGGCCCGCGCGAGTCTGCCCCTGATCTCCCAGGCCCATTTTGCAGCCTGCTGCTGCGTCTCCACTGCGAGGGAGACGCCGCCGACTTCTCGTCACTGGCCCCACCCCCTAGGCACGCGCAGGGGCTCTCGTCTTAAAGGGGCCAGTGCGGGAAACCTGGGACATCTCCTAGATGATGTCAGACACTGCAGGGTATATTACCCTGCAGCTGGGACTGGATCCTCGCCTTGCAACGAGGTTCCTCAAGTATCCTGACTTGCTAGTTGCTGCGTTCACATTGGTTTGCTGCTGTCTTCGACCCGGCTTGCTTCCAGACCTGTCTCCTGCCTCCGACCCTTGGTTTTGGTATCATCATCTGACTTCTGGCTTCCGACGGCTCCGTTCCACGACTTCTCCTTCGGCTTCTGTTCCTGGCTTGGCAGTTGTCTTCTGACCTTCTGGCTTACGACCCGGCTCCATCCCCGACTCTGTCTTCTGCGTCGTCCCTGGCTCTGGTGTGGATCTCAGACTCCTGGCTCCTGACTCGGCTTCGCTCCTGGACTCTGACTTCGGCCTCTTCTTTGTCTCAGGCATCCAGTACTTACTGGCTCAGAGGCTTCTCCTAAGTCCCAGCGGTTCGGGCTCTCACGGGCTCCTCCCAGGGAAGCCTCGGGCTTCCGAAGGTGAAGACTCTTCATCTACCCGGGTTCAGTCCTCGTCCACCTCTTCAGCCGTGGCCTGGGTCCATGGTCGCATAGGACTCCATCTAAGTCCAAGAGGTACGGGTGCCTACGGGCTCCTCCTGGGGGGTCCTTGGACTTCCAGTGGTGAAGCCTCTTCTGAGTCTCCTTCGAGCCGCCTCCCGGCTGGGACACTTGCTATGGTCTTCCATAGCATACCACGTCCCAACCGGCCCAACGGTCCACGAACGTAACATTCTAAATATATTAAAAAGCTCCGGTCCCAGTAAAGATCCCTGAGGCATGCCACTGTTTAGATATCTTCACTGACCAAATAATCCTACTCTCTGTTAACTAATTTTTAAACAGTTTGTGAGCCACAAAATAACATTTTCTCCTATACCATGACTTTAATTTTCATAGGAGTCTCTCACATGGGACTTTGTCAAATGCCTTCTGAAAACCTAAAGACACTATGTGGTAGATTTTTAAAGACTTGAACGCAGACATGGATGCACCAATTTCATAACATGCGTGCGCCATTAAACCTTGTTTATCAATATGTTCTGTGATTTTGTTCTTTAGAATAGTTTCCTTGATTTTTCCTGACACTAAATTCATGTTCAGTGGTCTATAGTTCCCAGATCACCCCTGGAACACTTTTTAAATATCATGGTTACATTGGCCTGCTCCAATCTTCAGGTACAATGAACAATTTTAAAGATAGATTACAAATTACTAGTAATAGATCTGAAATTTCATTTTTTAGTTCTTTCAGAACCCTGGGGTATATACCATCTGATCCAGGTGATTTGTTACTCTTCAGTTTGTCAATCTGCCCTACTACATTTTCCAGGTTTACAGTTCTGAAAATTGTCCCCGCTGAGAGTAATTTTATAAAAGTGTACGTAGAATCAAAGTCTGTGGATAAAAATTGCTCACAGACTATAGTCAAAGGGTAGTTACAAATGCAAGTCTGCTTTGAAAATTAGGACTATATACAGAAACCCTGCCAGATCTGGGTGCACATATTTTTCAGTTCCTCTGGAGCAGGTGCAATGTGTGTGCATACATTTAAGTGGGTGCTTCTGAAAATCCACTGTAAACCCATAATTAAATGATTTTTCTACCCCCATCCTTCGGAAAGCATTCATTTGGGATTGTAAAAGTAAGCACTTAAATGACTTAGAGGGTAATTTTCAAAATGGATCGCACGAGAAAGCTAAAGTGGGGTGGGTTCTGTGCGGCGTCCGCACCGGAAAGGGAGGAGTCGGGGTGGCACCGGGGCAGATGCCGTGAAGACACTGCTGACGGTGAAAAGGTAAGGACCCTTTTCGCCACCAGTTTCACGCCCAGTAGCACCATCTTCGCCACCCGGCCCCCCATTACCACTGGATTTTCTATGGTCTGCGACCTTAGAAAATACAGGCCTTAAGCTCCTACTTTTATTCACCGCCCCCGCCTGGCAATTTTTTAAAGCATGCATTCATAGATAAAACTGGGAATTACACTTCTTAATCCTTTTGAAAATCAGACCCAATTTGTTTCAATTAGAAGTTATGATTTTTTGTAGAAACAGATCTGTAATTTATATGCTCATTATTGTGATATGTGAACTTCAATATATTACAAACACTGGGAATGACTAGGCTATCCCTTCTTAAATGTTCCTGATTGTTAATAGAGCAGAACATTTTCAAAATACACCAGGGTAAATTTAAATTTTGCCAGATAGATAGGCTGCCTGAAAGCTGCCCACTGCTAACCCTGCTAAACTATGTTTGGGTTTCCACCCAACTCCCGTTAGTGCACGCTAACTCCCTGATAATGTGCACTAACTCTGCCATGTTAGTGCGAATTATCAGGAGTTAGAGCGCACTGGCTCCCCGGAAAAAAAAACCCGAACCACGGAAAAAATTAAATTCCCAAGGGGGGCCCCCAAAATGAAGCCTGACAGTAAATTTAAACCCAAAACACATCTCTAATACCTGTCTCTTGACCCAATAGCTCAGATTTTTCAATTTATCTTAAAACATATTTTTACCAAGATATATTCATTTATAAATGCCCTTTCTTTTTAATTTAATCACCTCATTTAATAAAACCATGAAACTCCCTTTATATATTTAAATAATGGGTGACTATTCAGTTGACCCAGTTGAAGTACTGTTTGCTACAATGTGGTGATAACCCCTGGGATAACCCCTGCAAGCTCATTGGGTGTCACAATACGTGGTAGGGGGGTCACATGACTAGGAGGGACCCAGGAACCAAATTACAGTGGCAGAGAGATGGAAGACCTGCCAGGATAGGACAGAAGGGGCATTGCACAACTGTAACAATACAACATAAGAACATAAGAAATTGCCATGCTGGGTCAGACCAAGGGTCCATCAAGCCCAGCATCCTGTTTCCAACAGAGGCCAATCCAGGCCACAAGAACCTGGCAATTATCCAAATGCTCCACTTGTCAGAGATAACATCAATACAACTTAAAACTGAAACTTCTCAACCTCTACTTTCTCCTCAACTCTTTTGGGGATAGTGGACATTCTCCCTGCAGGTGTGCATGAAAGGTTCCTATGGTCACTTAATATATTTATATATTAATCCCTGCTCTAATCCAAAGAAGGCATTGCCTTAGTTTTATGCACCCCTGCTTGTGTGTGGATTATTTTAATATGTGCCGGCCTAAAGGAATGAGGATCTCATGAGGGATGTTGGTTTGACTGATTAGAGTGAGGAATAAGTCTATGATTGGAGGCTTCCTAGAAACATCTGCCAGAGTGAAGAGTGGCACCTACTGATCTAGTGATGACAACTTTCTATTTGCTTCCAGTTCCCAGCTGTGGTGTCTTACCTGTAAGATAGCAGAAAAAGTCCCTATCATGTGTGAAAGATCATCAGGATATGGAAAGTTTGGGTGCTCGAGCAGTGGTACACATCTGGGATCATGGAACTAATCCATGTGTGTTGCATAGATATCTAGATAAGCCTCCTATTGAGCTAATATTTTGTGTTAGAGAAAAGCCTTGAGAACACCCAGTGAAAGCAGAAAATTCCAGTAGATTTACCCTGAGTCTGCATAGACCTCCAGGGCTGTGACAGGGAACAATGCTAGAATAATGACAAAGTTTCTAGACATATCCAAATAGTACTTCTTATGGAGTATGTGGGATAGCACAAGTGCTCTGTAACTTCCCAGAGGACAGAGACACTCTGGACTTTGGTCTTCTTACATGAAACTTTATTCTTCATAAGACAGTAGATCAATATAAACAGTTTATTTTCATCAACATCCACATTCAGCATTTGCATTCTGGACAGAGATGTGTCAGAAGCTGCCTTCTCATGGAGATGTGGGGAATGTCTGTTCCCTTCTAGGCTCAGACTCTTATTCCTGCTAGCAGGGATCTCACCCACAGTGCTACCTAAAGGCCTAAGATTTAAGGCGGACCAGGCCAGATGCCTTGACCAGTAAGGAGAGATTTTAAGGACACTCCTTCTCATACCCTCCTTCTCAGCTTGGACCTGTCAGGTCGAGAATCTTTACCCAGCATGAATTCCTTCCAGAGATGTGACTTATCTCTCTCATTGTGAGACCAAAACACAGTCAGCCCTTCGGTGTCTGACATTACCTTCAGTTTTATATGGAATTCTCCAAATCTTTTGCCCAATAAACTCAAGGTAAAGGTTACCAGCTCTCTGCATTCCCTTCCCTCTAGGGGTACCCTTAAATGTGCCTCATTATTCACCACTATCCACTGTGCCCTTCCCCCAGTGTTCCCAATCTTTATTTTTTATGAGTTCAACAGAAGTTCCAAGTTCCAGTTCTCCTTCTTGAGGCAGATTATATCTGGGACTCCTTCTAAGGTGACTTCCTTACACTCCTTGGGGAATTATGCAAGGCCAGGGAGTCTCAGTCCTTCCTCATGACTCCTAGTTGTATTTTGTCTCGTTCTTGCTCCCTTACATGTATCTCTTCATTTTTTACTGTTATGGCTTTGACTTTTCTTCTGATCTTTAAGAACATAAGAACATGCCATACTGGGTCAGACCAAGGGTCCATCAAGCCCAGCATCCTGTTTTCAACATTTGCCAATCCAGGCCAAAAGAACCTGGCAAGTACCCAAAAACTAAGTCTATTCCATGTTACCATTGCTAATGGCAGTGGCTATTCTCTAAGTCAACTTAATTAATAGCAGGTAATGGACTTCTCCTCCAAGAACTTATCCAATCCTTTTTTAAACATAGCTATACTAACTGCACTAACCACATCCTCTGGCAAAAAATTCCAAAATTAATTGTGCATTGAGTGAAAAAGAACTTTCTCCGATTAGTTTTAAATGTGCCTAATGCTAACTTCATGGAGTGCCCCCTAGTCTTTCTATTATCTGAAAGAGTAAATAACTGATTCACATCTACCCGTTCTAGACCTCTCATGATTTTAAACACCTCTATCATATCCCCCCTCAGCCGTCTCTTCTCCAAGCTGAAAAGTCTTAACCCCTTTAATATTTCCTCATAGGGGAGCTGTTCCATTCCCCGTATCATTTTGGTAGCCCTTCTCTGTACCCTCTCCATCGCAATTATAACTTTTTTGAGATGCGGCGACCAGAATTGTACACAGTATTCAAAGTGCGGTCTCACCATGGAGTGATATAGGGGCATTATGACATATTCCATTTAATTCACCATTCTCTTTCTAATAATTCCCAACATTTTGTTTGCTTTTTTGACTGCCGCAGCACACTGAACTGACAATTTCAATGTGTTATCCACTAGGGATGTGAATTGTGTGCCCAATCGTTTTAACGATCAGGTTCGGCTGGGAGGGGGGGCTGGGAATCTGATCGTTAGAGATGTGAATTGGGATCGGTTCCGATTCCAATTCACATCACTAATTTTTTTTTAGTGAGGCCCCGCACCGATAAAAAAAAAAAACCAACCCAACCCTTTAAAATTACCCCCTTAGCCTCCCCCATTCTCCCGACCCCCCCAAAAAAAACGTTTCACACATACCTGGTGGTCCAGTGGGGCCGCGGGCAGCGAGCTCCCATTCCCAGGCCATCAACTGTGCTAAAAAAAATGGCACCGATGGCCCTTTGCCCTTACCACGGGACAGGGTAAGGGCAAAGGGCAAAGGTAGCGCAGGCGCCATTTTGAAAATTGGCAATATGGCCTGAGTGCAGGAGTTCGCTCCCGGACCCCCGCTGGACTTTTGGCAAGTCTTGTGGGGGTCAGGAGGCCCCCACAAGCTGGCCAAAAGTCCCTGGGGGTCCAGTGGGGGTCCGGGAATGATCTCCTGCACTTGGGCCGTATTGCCAATATTCAAAATGGCGCTGGCGCTACCTTTGCCCTGTCACATGGTAAGGGCAAAGGGCCATTGGAGCCATTTTTTTTAGCGCAGCTGATGACCTGGGAACGGGAGATCACTGCCTGCGGCCCCCCTGGACCACCAGGTATGTGTAAAACGTTTTTTTGGGGGTGTCCGGGAGAGTGGAGGAGGCTAAGGGGGTAATTTTAAAGGGTCGGGTGGGGGTTTTTTTTATCGGGCCATCGGCGCCATTTATGTTAGTGGCAGCCAAAATTGCGCCTATGGCTCAAGAGCAGAAGATCACGCCGGGACCCCCACTGGACCACCAGGTAATTTAAAACATTTTGGGGGGGATCGGGAGGGTGGGGGATTTGTTTTAAAGGGTCGGGGTGGGTTTAGGGCTTGTTTTGGTGTGCCGGTTTTCCCGCCCTCCCCCGATTTACGATTTTTCACGATAAATCTGGGGAATTTCTATTGTATCGCGACTCTAACGATGTTTGACGATTTAAAAAATATCGGACGGTTTTTTTAAATCGTCAAAAAATGATTCACATCCCTATTATCCACTATGATTCCTAGATCTCTTTCTTGGGTGGTAGCACCTAATATGGAACCCAACATTGTGTAATTATAGCATGGGTTATATTTCCCTATATGCATCACCTTGCACTTATCCACATTAAATTTCATCTGCCATTTGGATGCCCAATTTTCCAGTCTCACAAGGTCTTCCTGCAATTTATCACAATCTGCATGTGATTTAACTATTCTGAACAATTTTGTGTCATCTGCAAATTTGATTATCTCACTCGTCATATTTCTTTCCAGATCATTTATAAATATATTAAAAATTAAGGGTCCCAATACAGATCCCTGAGGCACTCCACTGCCCACTCCCTTCTACTGAGAAAATTGTCCATTTAATCCTATTCTCTGTTTCCCGTCTTTTAGCCAGTTTGCAATCCATGAAAGGACATTGCCACCTATCTCATGACTTCTTACTTTTCCTAGAAGCCTCTCATGAGGAACTTTGTCAAACGCCTTCTGAAAATCCAAGTATACTACATCTACCGGTTCACCTTTATCCACATGTTTATTAACTCCTTCAAAAAAGTTAAGCAGATTTGTGAGGCATAACTTGCCTTTGTTAAAGCCATGCTGACTTTGTTCCATTAAACCATGTCTTTCTATATGTTCTGTGATTTTGATGTTAAGAACATGTTCCATTATTTTTCCTGGCACTGAAGTCAGGCTAACCGGTCTGTAGTTTCCCAGATCGCCCCTGGAGCCCTTTTTAAATATTAGGGTTACATTTGCTATCTTCCAGTCTTCAGGTACAATGGATGATTTTAATGATAGGTTACAAATTTTTACTAATAGGTCTGAAATTTCATTTTTTATTTCCTTCAGAACTCTGGGGTGTATACTATCTGGTTCAGGTGATTTACTACTCTTCAGTTTGTCAATCAGATCTACCACATCTTCTAGGTTCATCGTGATTTGATTCAGTCTATCTGAATCATTACCCATGAAAACCTTCTCCATTGCGGGTACCTCCCCAACATCCTCTTCAGTAAACACCGAAGCAAAGAAATCATTTAATCTTTCCTTGATAGCCTTATCTTCTCTAAGTGCCCCTTTAACCCCTCGATCATCTAACGGTCCAACAGACTCCCTCACAGTCTTTCTGCTTCGGATATATTTAAAAATGTTTTTACTGTGAGTTTTTGCCTCTACGGCCAACTTCTTTGCAAATTCTCTCTTAGCCTGTCTTATCAATGTCTTACATTTAACTTGCCAACGTTTATGCTTTATCCTATTTTCTTCTGTTGGATCTTTCTTCCAATTTTTGAATGAAGATCTTTTGGCTAAAATAGCTTCTTTCACATCCCCCTTTAACTATGCCGGTAATCGTTTTGCCTTCGTTCCACCTTTCTTAATGTGTGGAATACATCTGGACTGTGCTTCTAGAATGGTATTTTTTAACAATGACCATGCGTCTTGGACATTTTTTTTTCAATTCTTTATTCATTTTAATATCTAAACAAACATCAAATTTGCTTATAAAGAAATGCTCTGGATACATTAATTTTCACAAGCACTTTTTCTTCCTTTACATTTGCCCCCAGTTCCACCTGCTAATTTAAACAACAGGGAAACAATCCACTTAAAATATATAAACCTGGCGGGCAAATTTTAATCACTTTTTTAACATTAATCAATTATTAAGACCCACTCCCAGCAGAATACTTGATGGGGGGAGATTAAGAAATATTTTAACGAAGAGAAAGAAGGAGAATCATTCATAAACTTTTCATAGTGCACGTAACAACAGTCCTATATTTAATTTTACTGGGTTAGTATGTTAACTTTCCTGGCTTCTATAAACTCTTTTAGTTGATCAGCAGTAAAAAATACAAAACGTTCATTTCCTTTTATAAGGAAACGTTTACAAGGAAACATAATTTTTACAACATAACCCAGCCTAACAACCTCTTGTCTGAGGTTTAAAAAACCCCGACGCCTGGCCTGTGTGGCTGGAGCTAAATTAGGAAAAATGTTTACTGCAGCATCGTGAAAATTAACTGGATATTTCTTAAAGTATGATTTTATCACTAAGCCGATATCTTTAACTGTAATAAATGATACCAAAAGTGTTCCTCTACTTATTACATCCAGGGTAAAATCTAAGAAATCTGTCAGGTTCCCTGCAAAAGGAGCATTTACAGGATTTCCTGAACGTCTCCACATAGGAAGAAAAAAGCAAGAGTTAATGGATGGAAGGTTTGATTCAATTATTTCAAGCTTTCAAAGGATAAATTTCTTCAAGGTAGTATAGGGAATTTCCCCTACTACCTTGGGAAAGTTAGTAAAATGTAGATTTAAATGCCTAGATTTATTTTCAATGAATTCCATACATCGAGATAGTACTTGACTATCTTTAATTGCTGGAATCTTGTACTGTTGAAACTGTTTCCTAGGGATGTGCATCCGTTTTCCACGGATTTGTAATCCGCAACTTATTTTTTGCTATCTGTTAAATATGTGGGGAGGCGAAACGCATCGCGACACCCCACGTATTAAACAGATTTCTGTTTTATTCGGCCTAAATAAAAATGTAAACCCCCCACCCTCCTGACCCCCCCAAGACTTACCAAAACTCCCTGATGGTCCAGCGGTGGGGTCCGGGAACTCACTCACACCCTCGGTGCTAGTTTCATTATGGCGCCGATAGCCTTTGTCACAGGGGCTACCGGTGCCATTGGTCAGCCCCTGTCACATGGCCATTGGCGCCATATTGTGCTCCTACCATGTGACAGGGGCTGAAAAATGGCACTGGTAGCCCCTGTGACATAGTATGGACAAAGGCTATCAGCGCCATTTTGAGTCCTGGCATCGGACTGCAGGTCGCTCCGGGACCCCCGTTGGACCAACAGGGCCTTTTGGCCAGCTTGGGGGGGCCTCCTGACCCCCACAAGACTTGCCAAAATTCCAGCGGGGGTCCGGGAGCGACCTCCTTGCATGCCGGCCGTCTGATACCAATACTCAAAATGGCGCCGATCGCCTTTGCCCTCACTATGACACACCTAGTGAGGGCAAAGGCGATCGGCGCCATTTTGAGTATTGGCATCGGACGGCGATTTTGAGTCTCAAAATGGCGCCGATCGACGTCATAGTGAAGTCAAAGGCGATCGGTGCCATTTTGAGTATTGGCATCGGACGGCGATTTTGAGTCTCAAAATGGCGCCGATCATCTTTGCCCTCACTATGTCTGTCATAGTGAGGGCAAAGGCGATCGGCACCATTTTGAGTATTGGCATCGGACGGCCGGCATTCAAGGAGGTCGCTCCCGGACCCCCGCTGGACTTTTGGCAAGTCTTGTGGGGGTCAGGAGGCCCCCCCAAGCTGGCCAAAAGTCCCTGTGGGTCCAACGGGGGTCCCGGAGCGACCTGCCGTCCGATGCCAGGACTCAAAATGGCGCCGATAGCCTTTGCCCATACTATGTCACAGGGGCTACCGGTGCCATTGGTCAGCCCCTGTCACATGGTAGGAGCACAAGATGGCGCCGATGACCATGTGACAGGGGCTGACCAATGGCACCGGTAGCCCCTGTGACAAAGGCTATCGGCACCATGATGAAACTAGCACCGAGGGTGTGAGTGAGTTCCCAGACCCCACCGCTGGACCACCAGGGAGTTTTGGTAAGTCTTGGGGGGTCAGGAGGGTGGGGGGTAGTAGTTAATTTTAATTTTAGCTGGGACACTAATTTAACTCGCCGTAGTAATGTATTTACAGATCGACAACTTATGGAATTCTCCATACTTCCGCATGAAACGGAATTGACCCCCCCCCCCCCCCCCCCACGAATACGTATCACGTACACAACAAAAACTTTTTGGCTGCACATCCCTACAGTTTACCCTCCTCTTCCAAACCCTTTACTTTCTCTTTTAATCCATCGACTTGAATTTGTATGGCAGCAGATTTTTGAACGCTTTGTAAATTAGAAATTTTCATTTTCTCATTCATAGAGTTTATAGCCGAAGCCATCCCAGCCATAAAACCCCAGAGGGAGTCTAAAGTCACCTGTGTAGGCCGCGGTGGAATGGCAATTAGCTCCTTCCTGGTGGTATTCTCTGGGAACATACCTCCTTCCAGTATTATACCAGTTTCGGTTAGCCCCACAGCTCTCTGTTCTTCCACTGGACTCGATGTAGGGGGTCCCGATGCTATACCATCAGGGGTCAATGAGGAGTCCTCTGGAATCGGGCCGGTTTGAAACACTGCCGAACCACCGCTCCTCGTCTCCTCAGCTGATCTCTGTGCAGGCGACTCCCTCTGCTCCACACTTAGAGACACCTCCGCTGCCGGCGAAGGTGGCTCTTCCACGCCGTCCCGCACATCAGTTTCTTCGGTTCTCCAGTGTGGAACTGTTGGATACATAAAGCCTGTAATCTCTGTCTGATTACGTGTGGATGGGATTGGCTCGGATGGGTGAGTCCGAATTTTTCCCTTCCTCTTAGCAGGCATTTTTCAGCGATATTGCAAAAAAAGACAGAGAGCTCCTGTTTAGATCTCAATATGTGCAACCATCTTGACTGCTCCCCGACCAGCCCAGTCTTAGACATTTTTTACTTTTGTAGCTGCTCCTTTCAGTTTTTTTCTAACAATTTTTCTCATTTTATCAAAGTTTCCCTTTTGAAAGTTTAGCACGAGAGCCTTGGATTTGCACACTGTTCCTCTTCCAGTCATTAAATCAAATGTGATCATATTATGATCACTATTGCCAAGCAGCCCCACCACCGTTACCTCTCTCACCAAGTCCTGTGCTCCACTGAGAATTAGATCTAAAATTGTTCCCTCTCTTGTCGATTCCTGAACCAATTGCTCCATAAAGCTATCATTTATTCCATCCAGGAACGTTATCTCTCTAGCGTGACCCGATGATACATTTACCCAGTCAATATTGGGGTAATTGAAGTCTCCCATTATTACTGCACTACCAATTTGGTTAGCTTCCCTAATTTCTCTTAGCGTTTCACTGTCCTTCTCACCATCTTGACCAGGTGGACGGTAGTATACTCCTATCACTATAGTCTTCCCCAACACACAAGGGATTTCTACCCATAGAAATTCAATTTTGTATTTAGTCTCATACAGGATGTTATCCTGTTGGACTCTATGCCATCCCGGACATAAAGCGCCACACCTCCTCCCGAGTGCTCCTCTCTGTCATTGTGATATAATTTGTACCCCGGTATAGCACTGTCCCATTGGTTGTCCTCCTTCCACCATGTCTCTGAGATGCCAATTAAGTCTATGTCATCATTCACTGCTATACATTCTAATTCTCCCATCTTACTTCTTAGACTTCTGGCATTAGCATACAAACATTTCAAAGTTTGTTTTTTGTTTGTATTTACATTCTGCTTTTTAATTGATAGGGATAAGTTAGAATATTTTAGCTCAGGTGAGTTTTTAGTTACAGACACTTGGATTACTTTTCTTATTATTGGAATCTCACTGTCAGGATGCCTTAATTCTAATGCATCATTAGTATCCTTTGAAGATACCTCTCTCCGAACCATGCGCTGCTGAGCGACTGTCGGCTTTCCCCTTTGTTCTAGTTTAAAAGCTGCTCTATCTCCTTTTTAAAGGTTAGCGCCAGCAGTCTGGTTCCACCCTGGTTAAGGTGGAGCCCATCCCTTCAGAAGAGACTCCCCCTTCCCCAAAAGGTTCCCCAGTTCCTAACAAAACTGAATCCATCTTCCTTGCACCATCGTCTCATCCACCCATTGAGACTCCGGAGCTCTGCCTGCCTCCGGTAACCTATCCTATTCAGGCCTCTTTGTTCTGGCTCTGTTAGGCCTCCCTGCAGCCATGATTTCAGCCTCTTCGCTTTGCGGTTGCCCTTCTTCAGAGCTGGTTTGCCCCCCCATTTCTAATGAGGCCCATTCCCCATTTCAGGTTTCCTTCCACCTGAGCCACAGTCTCTACAGGTTTAATCATCTGCCTTCCTCATGCTTTTCATGAGGAAGGCTGTGCCTGTTCTTGCAGCTCTGGCTTTACTTCTGCCACTGTCAGTTCCTATTACCAAAATGGGCCCTTTTCAAAAGCAAAGGATCCAGGTACCAGTTCCTCCAGGAGAACAGATAATGGTTATGGACTACGTCCAAATTAAAGTAATTTAAAAGAAAAATTCCACATCAGAACACAACTTCCCTTTTCTTGTTTTTTTGTGACAGATAGAAGAGAACCACTAAAGCTGTTCTGAATCTCCAAATACTTACAATAAGTTATATAAATCAGACATTTCATTGAATACATATCAAAGTAAATTAACATGTTGCAATGTCCTTGTGTATTTTCTTGATCATATTCTAATGTTCATTTGCTAAACCCACTAACCAGTGTTGGGTCCAGTCTATCTTTCCCAACCCAATCACTTAATTCCCCATTTACCTACAGATTAATACTAAGACAACACCCATATTCCTCCATTTTAGATCTTGTCAGCCATCTTATGTTTTAAGGCAATGTGTAGGTAGGCTCTCTATTTTGAAAGCCATCTCATGCTGGGTATCTGCAGCAATACTAATGTAATACCTAGTGATGTTTTTCATTATAGGAAACAGTAAACACTGCAATATTCACTGTGACTAAGGGTTCAATGAAAAATCAAAATAACTGTATTTTTTTAATTTCAATACAATTTCACTATAATATGATAAGACTTTATCAGTTTATAGTAAACAGCCTACTTGCTAAGCTTTGAAAAATACATTTTCCAAAGTATCATTCTCTATATAGCTGATCTCCAAATGTAGACCTCAAGATCTACAATATAAGGATCTTAGGGTCTTTTTACATTAATTCAACACCACCTGTTCTGCTGGTGTGGTCACTTGATCCACTGGCTCCTCACCAGATCTTTCTGTAGCACTGTCCATAGGCCTCTCCCTGGCCCCAGCACCTTTGCTATCATTATCTTCTTCTTGTATCTCTGAACTTTAATCTCTCTGGAGGGTAAAGCACTAGTCAGGTAGTTCATAAGACTGTTACACTTCCTCTGCTTCCAGGTGCTCTGAGCCTTTCACTGGCCTTACTAATGACAGGCTGGCGTATGAAATACAAACCTTTCTTCTCACTGTCCTTCAATCTCTTTTTACTTCTGGCAGGCTGGCAGTATGAAATACAAACCTTTCTTCCCATAGTCCTTCCATCTCTTCTTTTTTTTAACCTCATCTATTGAAATTCCCTTTTCACTGGTCTCTCTACATATACAGTTCATCCATTACAAATTATACAAAACTCTGCAGCCTGTCTGTTAACAGGTATATCCATATGTGAACATATCTCTCCTGTCCTACAAATACTCAGTTGCCAGTGTTATACCATGTACAATATAAACTTGTCAGTACCATCCATACCCTTCAAACAATATCCCATCACTATGGATTGCAGCCACTTTAAAAATCTGTCCTCCTATCAGACGTTTACAATCATTTAACCATGGATTGCTGGACATCCCTCCCCACCCCCCGGTGTACTCGAAGGAAACCAGAGAGCATGGTTTATGAACTGCTGGATCTATTGTATGGAACTCTCTTCCACAGAGATAAGAACGATCTCCGAGCCAAAATTGTTTAGAAAAGTTCTTAAAAGATATTTGTTTATTTCCTCTTAATAGTATCTGATAGATAATGATATCTGAGTCCTCCAGGACCTCTGATGCAGCTTTTGTCAATTTGATTTGATTCTGTTTAATTTGAATACATTTTCCATTTTAACTTTATTATGTAGGTTGTTTTGCACCCCTCACTAAACTTAGGAAGGGTGGATAACAACTATTTGAAAATAAATAAATACATAAACAGATACATTCTTTCCAGGCACACACCCAGGAAATCTGGCTCCTTCTGGCAGACCATAGAAGTTACCTCTGTCCTTCCAAGAGGATTTGAAGAACAGCTTGCATTTTGGCTTAATTGTTCTCTAGTACAAGGCTGGCTTCTAGAGGGCCATGCCCTGCTCAAATGTCCCTTCTTTTATTTGAACAGGAGGAAGGGAAAGAAAGAAAGAAATAGCCCTGCTACTTAATTGCTAACTCACGGTACAAATCCTTTCTAACCAAGTGGGGCTCCCCCTTGCCTGCATTAATAATTTTAAACAGCTTTTTTTTTTTTTGTTGACAGGCCCAAACACGCTTCTCTGGATTAAAAAAAAAATCCAGCTGCATTTCTTCTGTGATCTCCCTGAGCCACACATTTTTACTCTTCTCAGTGCTCTGTATAAACATTTAGCAGCAAACTGCCTCTTTGAGCAGGAGTCACGCAACAAACTTTTATTCTCTTCTCTAGTTTCTTTTCCTCTTTGGATTCTTGGGTTTCTGCCTGTGCAGTCACTCAGTGCAGAAATCACCAAACTGACACCATATGTGGGATAGCACAAGTGAACTTTAGCTTCCAAGAGGAGAGAGACACACAGGACTCTTGGTCTTCTTACATGAAATGTTATACTTCAAACATCAATAGTTTATCATAAACAGCTTACTTTCTGGAACATTCACATTCACTAATTATCTTCCGGACAGAGATGTGTCAGGAGCTGACTTCTCCTGAGCATGGGGACTGTCAGTTCACCTTTGGACCCTGATTCTTATTCCTACTTTCAGGAGATCCACCCACAGTGCTCCCTGCGTACCTAACTATTACGGTGAACCAGGGCTAGTTCAATACTGTTGAAGAAGGGATTTTAGGGACACTGCTTCACAGAGCTGTACTTTTGAAGCTGTTTACTTACGTAAAAAGCTATTTAACTGGGTAAAAATACTGTCTGGAAATTCTTGAGTAAAAAGCATGTATGAAAATCCATGGCAAACATGCATTTAGTCGGGATATGGGTAGATGGTCCCTATTTCAAAAACAAAAAATTCACTTTTTTTTTAATATTGAAAAGAAGGTGGTAGAGGGGAAGCTCAGTAGGATGCATAAGTGATGCTTGCACAACTCATTTCTTTTGTCTTTATTTATTCTCCAGCATCCCTCAGAAGACCAGATATGAGAGCTCTCCACTCTGCTTGATGTACATTTACCTGTTAATTAGCTTTTCTGTGACTGCCTAACCTCTCACACATCCTTCCCAAGATGGTAATTTTCAGAGGTGTGACTACATCTACACCATATTTTCAACCCTCTGATCTTGCTATAGATGACTTGGTGAGAGGGAGGTGGTGAAAAATGGATGATAAATGATGTATAACCAGTATCAGCTGCTTCTCATGAGTTTGAGAAGAATTGAATGACTGAGTGTTTTTCAACATTGATATCCATAGGCATGATTGGGGCTACCTTTATATTATTGTTTTCAATATTCATTGAACTGCAATGTTTTAATCTCTTTCTTTCTGTCTTAACAGATCATGGGCACTGAAGCAATGGAGATGGAAAATAAGACAGGGACAACAGGATTTATTATTCTGGGCTTTAATAAATATTCTCATGAGGAAACCTTAATTTATGTAATAGTTTTACCAGCCTTCTTTATCTCTGTGCTGGGAAACCTTGGGTTTCTAACATTAATGTGCTCTGACCATCATCTCCACAAACCAATGTACTTCTTCCTCAGTAACCTGTCCTTCATCGATATCTGTAACACCACAGTCACTCTCTCAACATTGCTGCAAAGTCTCTTTAAAGGAAAAATATTAATTTCCTTCTCTCTATGTATGACACAGCTTTACTGTTTCCTAAGTTTAACAAGTACTGAAATCCTCCTTCTCACTGCCATGGCCTATGACCGCTATGTGGCAATCTGCAACCCCTTAAGATATCCACTCATGATGAGTAAAAGGATCTGTATTTTATTAGTGGCTGCTTCATGGATAGCTGGCTCTCTGGATGAAGTTCCTATTGAAATTTTCATATCCCAGTTCTCCTATTGTGGCTCCAATGAGATTAACCACTTCTTCTGTGATCCCAATGCACTGTTAAAGTTATCCTGTAGTGATATTCACAACTTTGAAATACTTGCACTTTCTGAAGGAGCATTTGTGGCTTTCATTCCATTTCTTCTAACTCTATCTTCCTACATCCTTATCATAGAAGCTATCCTGAAAATCCATCATTCTGATGGGCGAAGCAAGGCATTTTCCACTTGTTCCTCCCACCTAACAGTTGTTTTTCTATTTTATGGGACAGTTTTGTTTGTATACATGAGGCCAAGCTCAATGCAATCACCAGAGCAAGATAAAATGTTTGCCCTCCTGTACACAGTATTCACCCCCATGCTAAACCCCATGATTTATAGTCTGAGAAATCAAGAAGTGAAAAATGCCCTCAGAAAAATGATCATTAGAAAATAATATGAAAGGAAAAAAATTCTCTCTGCATTCCATGTGAAATGCCATCAGGAATAAACACTCATCTGACCCATGTTTGTACTGCCACTTATGGAGTGAATGTGAAACCGTGAAAAACTGTTGAATTTATTTCTTTTGTTGTTTTTTTTTAAATAATGGATCATGAAGAAGGCGGCCATTACTCCATCTGACTTGGTAATAGTGATCACAACATGATCAATGTATTTTATTTACTGGAGGGAGGACACTAAAGAAATCTACTGTAAATGCATTTAACTTTCAGAAGGGTGATTGAGATAAAAATGAGGAAAATGGTTAGGAAAACATAAAAGAGCAACTGCAAAATTTAACAGGCAAACTTTAAAAGCTCCGTTCATGCCAAAACCAGGTGATACACACACAAGCTGGGCTGGCTGTCACCGAGGATTTTAAAACCTGCCTGAGGATGTGCATATCTCCCTCAGTGTGCACAAGTAAGAAGTTTAGAGAAATGGGGTAGAGCATGGGCATAGTCTGGGTGGGGCATGGGTGATTTGGGGCCTGGCCAAGAAACATTTTCATAAATACTTATACATTCTTGTGTGTGCTGGGGTTTCCTGCCATGTAAATTTGCTTCTGATATGGATGGTGTGTAAGTAGTAAACAAAAAAATATAGGTAAGTCAGTGTGATTTTAAGGGTGGGGGATAACAGGGGGTAAACCTTATTGGTTGCTGTTTGAGTCCAATTCCCGTTACCTCTTGCCATTGAAGCAGAGAGCTATATTGGAGTTGCATCAAAATTATCAGGCTTATTAGTTAAGGGTAGTAACAGCCGCATCAGCAAGTTATCCTCATGCTTATTTGTTTTCCCAGATCGTAAAATTCAATGTCATTGTTGGTTGCTGTCTGAATCTAATTCCCCTTTTCCTCTTTCGCCCCTGCCACTGAAGCAGAGAACATTGATGTAGTTGTATCAACAGTATGAAGGCTTATTGGGTAAGGGTAGTAACCACCACACCAGCAAGTTACCCCCATGCGCTCTTTACTTCATTCCCATCCCGTGGCCTGTAGGGAACCACAGTATTTATCCCAAGCCCCTTAAAAAAACAGTAAAAGATTCAAAGGGGCATGGGATAAACACTGTGGATCCCTGAAGACTAGTGGATGGAAATAAATAAAGTGTATCGGGGTAACTTGCTGGTGTGGTGGTTATTACCTTAACCAATAAGCCTTCATACTGTTGATGCAGCTGTATATATACATAGATACATAGCTATAAAAATATAAATTAAATTCTTCAGAGAACTGGACCAAAAATATGTGTTTGTCAAATTGGTCACTCAATCATAAGTCACCAGATAAAGTTCTTCTTGTTGGATCAGACCATTAATTAAACTCAAGTAGACAATGTGGATATTGACATTGAATTAGAATGAGGTCTTTAAATATTAAGGAATTAATTCAGAAGATCTTGATGCGGAGAATCTGGATGTTAAAGGCCAGATTTTGAAAGACAAGTTCACATAAAATCCGGGGTTTATGCAAGTGGCCGGGCCTTGTACTCGACGCGTGAATTTTTAAAAGGGCCTGGCCACGTGTGTAAACCCCGGTACGTGCACAAGTGCTGGGCCTCTTCAAAGTGGTGGGTTAGGGAGCGGGGAGGGTGGGGAGGGGCAGGGCAGGGCAGGACAGAGGCCTTTCTGGGGAAGCATGCGCTGGCATCCGGCTGGTGCGCATAAAAAAACAGGTGAGGTAGGTTAGCTTTAGGGGGTGAGGGGGAGAGGGGTAGAGAAAGAAAGGTTAGGTAAGGGGTTAGGGTAGTTCCCTCCCAGTCTGCTCTAATTGGAGTGGACTGGGAGGGAACTGGGGAGGCCCGATTGCATCGCTGCATGGATTTTTCATAAATTCACCCCCTTTGCATGTGCCACTCGCACATGCACATGCAGATTTTAAAATCCGGCGTGCATGTGCACATGGCCACCTGAATTTATGACATGCATGCGCCGGCACGCATGTTAAAAAATTGGCCCATCCATGTGTGTGCGCTGGGAACCACGCACACAAGGACACGTGCACGCATGTTATAAATTCCACTCCTTAGGGATCTCAGAAGGAGTTTATGAATGACTGAATCCTAGGACCATCTCTCTCGTTCCCTCTGTCTCTTATTCTCTGTCATTATTACTATTAAGACTGAAATGGTATCTTAGCTTCTTTCCAGAAGGCTTCTCAGGGAATGATTCCTACTTATTAGACACCACACAATAATCATTACATGGTGTCACCTATAAACTACACAGAAAATATATCCAATTATTATAAAAAAGAATTATCTTAGATTTTCTTAAAACTGTAGAAACTCTATAGGAGTTACAGGATGTGTACAATAATAATCAAACGATTTAGAAATAAGAAAAACACTGTAAGTTTCCAGGGATCATGTCCCAAATGCCCCTACCAGCTAATTTATATAGTCCTAGCTTACCACGCTAGCTATACAAGAGATGAAGAAATCATTGATGAAAAGGTAAATGATGAAGTCAAACCTTTATTAAATTTAGATTAGAACCTTTTTTTATTCCTCCAATGTGCGGCATCCTCAGATATAATTTTAGAAATCTCTTAAGGTGAGTGTGCTTGTCATGTTATTCTTAAGTACAATTGAAAGCCTGAAATAAGGATGACTGTTTTTAATTAGGTAATTTCTGGACTGATTAGTAATTGGTTTCTGATATAAATGTATCCTCATCTGGAGTGTCCCTAATAGCCTTTGTGTTAGGTATCAGGAAGGCATGAGGAGTCTGATAGGTGAAGGTTTTTCTCCCCAGATTAATGCGTATGCACACACCAGGAACATGTGCTCATGTGCCTAAAAGTAGGGTCCATGAGTTCTGGGTGAGCTTCTTGTTAATAACGTCTATGGGACAGATATTGACTCCACAATCCCAATTAGCACTAGAATTAGGTCAGCGTTAGAATATCAGGATCTGAACTGTGATTCAAGAGGACTCAAAACCAACTTGATGAACCCTCAACTGAACTTTAAGACACATCAGCAGCTTACGGATAAAGAGGGAAATATGGCTGAATCGGTGATATCTCAGCATGAATTAACTATTTTATTGTAAACCTAAAGCAATGGTACTGACCAACTCTATATTGTCTGATTTAAAGAAGATCATGAGATAGGATTGTCCATTCCCTCCCTTCCTTCCCTTTACTCTCCCAATCATAATCCTTTGACTGTTCAACTGCTGTGAAGGTATCATTGTCAATAAGAAAATTCTTAAGATAATGCAATTTGCTGATGAACTATTATTGTCCAATAAAAATAAATATAATACCACACTACATTAAGATTAATTAATTTGTATTTTGGATAATATTGGGGCTTAATTCATTTCAATAAATCAATGCCATATCCTCACATCCTGAAGTTATGAAAAAAAGGAAGGAGTTGTGTGCCGATATTCAGTGCAATCTAGATAAAGTTATGTAGGTAAGACTGGCCATGTCAGAGGATTGTCCAAAGGTTATCTGAATAACTTTAGTCAAGTATCTTCCTCTTTAGCTTGTTATATTTGACAAAAAAAATAATTGGTTATATTTTGCTAAATATGTGAGTAAAGTTATATAGAAGTATTTATCTGGAAATGTTCCTGCAATGGCATTTACTGACTATGGACCTCTAATTGTTTAGCTATCAAAGTACTAAATAATGTGTTTGTTTTATGACTTACTTAATCGATTAGTACTTGACAAAATAACTTCAAAGATGTGACAGATACAGTTAATATTTTTATCCTTTTTGTGAAGAAATTCCTGTGTAGGTAACAGAGAGTGAAATTAAAGGAGTGAAAAGGACTATTATGGAATTCCTGTGGAAAGCAAAGGAAAATAGATTTAGTCTTTCTGCACAGTGGATATCTATTCTGTTTATAAAATCTGTATCCCCATATATCCAAGGTTTCTGGTTGGGAACCAATATAACATACATATAAAACCTATTAACATATCAAATCAAAACCATTAACATGGGTAACGTACATAAAAAAAAGAGGGTGGTATTAAACTTCCCAGATACGGGAGCCAATGCAATATAACTTGTGCAAAACCAATATTAGTTTCTGGATCACCTAAAACCTATTAATGGGCATTTTAAAAAAGGCACATAAAGTGCAATGCAAAAGATTTTAGTGTGCTTACGATAAATAATGTCAGAATTTCCATGCTCATACTGTTCCCATGCATGGAAACCTGAAAATGCATTGTCTAAATAGTGTGAAATATGCTACTTACCGAGAGTGAGCATACATAACATACATATTAGCATGCTGGGTTCATTTCTGTTCTTGACTTTTCCTGCTGGCTTCCAAGGGGTTTACAACTAGGAGACTGATGTTCTATGCAATGGTGAACCTTGCTAAATTGAGTTATGCTTTAAAATCAATTTTAGTGTGATGATTCATGCTATGTACCATTTCAACATTCCTCATTTTACTTTTGTTCCACAAAAAAGAAGTTTTAATGTTTACTTTCTCTTTTACTAGTTTTCATACAAAATTGATATTAATGAGTGATGCCAATTTTAGGGGGCATTCCTGGCATGTTTTTAGGACAATGTTGGAAACCTATGCATGTTGCCTTCCAGTAAAAATCTGCTGCCTTCAGAAAATGCAGGTGCAAAGACTGTACCTAATTTTTATCTTGGTGCCCAGTAGATGTTTTTCATTCGGGGGCCTTATCCCAGGGAAAAATTAGCTACAAGGCCCCAGGGGTAAAAAAAAAATAAAAAAATACTGATAGACTGTGCAGCTGGGTGAAATGTGTCCTTGGAACATTAGGGAAGATTTGGACAGGAACAAACCCCTATCATTGTATCTGTGTGATATCTGCATACGGTTCTGATGAAGAGCCTCGCTTCAGTTTGTGTTTTTATTACATTTATGTTATTTTTTCTAAAATATATTTATTTGGATGTAGCTCAAAGTGAGTTAATGTTGGACGAGTTCTTTCTTATGCTATATTTCAGTTCAATGTTCTGTACCCTCCTGAAGCCTCTAAATGGATAGACAGTTTATAAATTGAAGCAATAACTAAAGGGGTTTAAGAATGTAAGAATAGAAAGATCTCCATGCTGTGTCAGACCAAAGGTCCATCAAGCCCATCATCCTATCTCCAACAGTGATCTCGATATGGATGCTCCATAAAACAATTCAGAAGCAATATTTCATTTACAGTTTTGATCTCCATCCCATTCAGAATAATTCCTAGCAGTCTAATGCTTTTCTAACCTCTGCCCCACACTGAGCTGAGGATTTCTATCAGTTTTGTCCACAATAGACCTTACGATGTTCCTCATTAGGTCCTGCTTTCAATCTTTAAGGATGACTCTTTGGTTTTAATTGCCTCTTTCACAGCATCATTTAGTCAATATGGGAGGTGCTTGTTCTTCTTATGACATTTCTTGATTTATGGAATGCATTTTATGTGAGCTTCCAGGATAGTAATTGTAAGCAGTCCATATGCCCCATGCAGATTTTTAATAGAGATGAGCAATGTTTTTATTTTTTCATTTCGGGCTTTGTTTTCAGGCTCCCATGGAAAACATAATTTTTCCCGCGGTTCGGGGTTTTTTTTTTTGTGGGCCCCCAATTTTTGGGTTAGCACACGCTAATGTTTTAAAGTGCAGACTAACCCGAAATACAATTTTTTCCAAAATTTTGGAAAAATTATTTTCAGTTTTCATTGCCCCCGAACCATGCTGATTTAGACAATTTCATTGAAATTGTGTAATTTGGGGAAAACTAATGCACATCTCTAGTGTATACTGTTATTTTCCTTCATTTCTATTTTATTACCTGCACTTCTGTTTCTGTTTCAGGTGGCTTTGGACTTTAACAATAGAGAAGGGAATGTGCATTTGTTCAAAAAAGTAGTGAGTGAGGCCAATTTCAGTTTCTTCCAAATGTTCCTGCTCTGAAAATACCCCACAGATTGAGCATATTTTCATATTTGTGGCCATGATTTGAAACCTGGGGTTGGGGGCAGGGCCAGAATCAGGTCCAGGATCAGGGCTGGGGCCAGGCTTGTTCAGAGCAGGCCCCAGTGCTGGGTCAGCCTTGGCTCTAGGCTGATTCTGGGCAGCCCTGACACCAGTTTTACTGGTTTTTAGATGGAGAGTGAGGCTCAAAGGAGCCTGGTGAGGCCAATTTTTATTGTATTCAGTTCAGGATTTGTTTGACTTTATGGATTTATTTTTTGTGTTTGTTTTATTTGCCAAATCCCCCCACCACCACCACCACCACATCCCCCAAAAAACAATTAACCAATGAAAAATTGAAAAATATCTGAATCCACTTAGCATGACAGAGTGCTCATAAGCAGAATCTAAAAGTTTTAAATAAATAAATAAATAAATAAATAAATAAATGAATGAATGAATGAATGAATGAATGAATGAATGAATAGATAAAACAAAAAAATGAGGGCTGCCCATCCCTAATTTGGATTAGTTAAATAAAAATTAAAAGAAAATAGAAAGGAGCCACATCCTTTTCCCCAATCTCTGAGGTAATAGACTAGAAATGGAGAATGTTCTAGAAGTAAAATGTAGTATCTGTAAGTCAGGCAGATAAAGGATCAATTACCCTGATGTCATTCACTAGGCACTATGGTAGAATAATAGATAATTTATACAGGGAAGGAACATTTCAAAGCAGCTCGCAGGTGCACATTTGCACCTATATGTCAGCTTGCGCCTAGGGATGTGGCCATTTTATAACTTACGCATGCTTATACACGCAGGATATAAAATAATCTGACCACACACATATTTGCACCAAAGGTTAAGTGGGCATGTGCATGTGCATGCAAATCCAAATTCTACTGCATAAGTTGGGGGATTTTAAAAGTGGTGTGTGCTGACACCATTGCCAGATAAATCAGTTTGTCCCCAGTTCACCCAGTTAAGAGACAGGTCTTCCAAACCCTCCTGGTTTAATAGCCTTCATTCTCCCCAATTAGCTCCAATCCTTAAAACCTCACAGATTTGCCTATTTTTTAATTGTATAATTACATCTCTTCCATAGTGGAAGTAAATTTACACAGCAGGGGATCCAGACACATAAGTATTTGAACACACATTTCTGGTTAATGCCCTGAAATACCCATGGGAGATACCTGCTTATCCAGGCAGCATTTAAAATATTCTCAGCGTACTCAAACCTGACTTATTCGTGAATCCCCTAATTAATGTGCACGCCGGGCTTTTATAATTCACCTTTAACTTTGCCCTGGCTATTCTGTTTGTGGGAATGCTTTGTGATACATTTTTTGGTATCAGAGTTGCTATTTTCTATTTGCTATTCTTAATTATGTCTCTACTTCTTCCTTTCACAGGAAAATGGGAAATCTCATCAGTGTGACATAATTTCTGCTTCTAGGGTTCTCAGAAACCTCAGAGCTCTCTCTCTCTCTTCACCCTCTTCTCATTCCTCTTAGCTGATGACTGTGCTGGGGAACCTCCTCATTATGGGGCAGGTTTTAAAAGCCATGCGCGTGTAAATCCAGCCATATTTACACACGCAGGGGACTTGTGCGCCTATGTTGCATAGGCCGCCGGCACGCGCAAAGCCCTGGGACGCGTGTAAGTCCTGGGGCTTTGCTTGGGAGGGCGTGTCAGTGGCATGTCAGGGGCATGTCAAGGGCATGTCAGGGGCGTGTCAGGGGCATGTCAGGGGCATGTCAGGGGCATGTCAGGGGCGTGTCAGGGGCGTGTCAGGGGCATGTCAGGGGCGGCGCTGCATTTGGGGTCATTCCGGGGATGGGGCTGTGGGCATGGTGCTGGCCCAGGGGAGTTCTGGGGGCATGGCTGAGGCCTCCGAACCAGCCCCTGGGCCGAGGAATGGTGCACAAAGTTAGGGGGGGATTTAGTTAGGGCTGGGGGGTGGGTTAGATAGGGGAAGGGAGGGGAAGTTGTGGGGGGCCAGAAAAAAAGTTCCCTCCGAGGCTGCTTCAATTTCTGAGCGGCCTCGGAGGGAACGGAGGCAGCTACTTAGCTCGGCACCCGCAAGTTGCACAATTGTGCAACCCCCTGCACTTGCTGACCCTGGATTTTATAACATGCGCATGGCAGCGCGCGCATGTTATAAAATCGTGCATAGATTTGTTCACACAGGGTTGCACGAACAAATCTACGCCCGTGCATAATTTTAAAAATCTACCCCTATCTGTACAATATGAGATGATCAACATCTTCACATCCCCATTGATTTATTCTTGACCAACTTGTCCATCATAGATATTTGCTCTTTCACCATTTTTATACCACAAATTAATGCATTCCTTCTAACAAAAATGATTAAAATATATTTTGTGCAATGTATTCTGCAGATATACTACTTTGTGGCTTGTGCAGATTCAGAATGTGCACTTCTTAGTGCGATATGTGATCATTACATTGCAATTTGCAATCTCTTACATTGCCCATCATCATGAATAAGAAGGTCTGTGCTCGTCTGGCAGGATTCTCATGGATAGCAGGTTTTCTTGAGGCACTGCCACACTCTATCATTATAGTCCAGATTTCTTTTTATCTTTTTATTACTCCAATATATTCAATCTCACAACACTGATGAATCTTTCCTACATAGACATCTCAATATTTTTGGAGCTATGACTTTTTTTAAAATTCTTTATTTATAACTTATTACTGATTATAATACAAAATGTATCATACTGAAATATTTATCATCATATTATCTAGTATTACATTTACTCCAGAATTACTTTTTCAATCAGTATATAGAAAAACGTCATAAGAAATTACAAGACATTGAATCCCATTATTAAGCGAGTGTTACAGGAAAAAAGATAAAGAAATACATGCAACAGTTTATACTAATTAATCTCCCACATTAACTGCCTTTTACAGGGTGTGATTTTAGAAATGCCTGCAACGCTGTGACTTCATAGAAAAGGAATTCTTTGTCTTCATGCCATATTTCGCACTTACACGGATATCGAAGATAATACTTTATCCCCCTTAACAAGCACTCACTTTTTAAAGCAAGAAATTCTTTCCGCCTTAACTGTGTTGCTCTTGATAAATCGGGGTATACCCAAATTTGCTGACCATGAAATTTCTGATCTCTATTGCGTAAAAATAACCTGAGTATTATATCCCTTTCTGGAGGAAATATGAAGGAGACAAATAAAGTTTCTCTCTCTAATATCTCTGTCTCAGATGACATTTCTATAATACCTGACAGATTAATGGATTGTTCTGGCTTACTATCCCTCTTTGATTTTTTACTGGGAATATAGTAAATTTTACCAATGGCAGGCATAGCCTGTTCTGGTATCTTTAGTATTTGCTATAGATATTCGTTGAACATTTCTTTAGGGGCTATAACTCTTTGAAAGGGAAAATTTAATATTCTCAGGTTTGAATACCTTAAATTATTTTCCATATATTCATACCGTTTTTCATTCAAACTCTCTGATTTAATTAAATTTTTTTGAATTTCTTCAATCTTAGATATTCTTCCTTCTTGTTTTTCCATTTTTTCTTTATTAATATTCACTAATTTTCCCATCTCTATAGCGTTTTGCTGACTATCCTCATATGTTGCTGTTAATTTAATTATCGCTTTCTCTAAAGATTTAATAGCAGCCCAGATAACATCCATTGTTACTTCAGAGACAGAGGAAGATATAATCACATCTGTTTTGGGCTTAACCTCCTCACTCCCTTTTGCAGTTATGTCCTTTATCTCCACTCCCAGGTTTATAATATCAATTGGCTCAAGGGCCAAAGAGGCATCCTTCCCTTTCGATGAAACAGGTGGAGTGGGTATACTCGGAGCCCCGGGGCTCAACGAGATGGCTTCGGCCGGAGAGACTGATTCTCACTCCAGATCTGTCTCTCCAATGGCCCTGTCCTCCAGGTTAAATCCTGTTGCTGACATAAAAAACATATATATTTGTGGCTGGGACTGACCCTGCATAGGAGACGAGGCTACCGCCTCCCTTATGCGGGCCTTCCGCTTGGTATGAGGCATACTTGTGAAATACTTGCCAACTTTTATGTCACAGTTGCCTGATTCAATGTCTTAAATGGAGGTTTGAAGGGAAAAATATTAAATTGTACTTACAATTGTACTTACAATCTTACAATTGTACTTACAATAGGAATATTTCATAATACCATGTATTCTAGACATTGTTTTTTGGTCATTTATTTCTTCTTTTAAATGCTATTTAAAAAGCTCTATTTAAAACATCAAGATTTTTAGACATATAAGGCTTTGTTTTTTGTCATGTATATTTTTTTCTCATATGTTTAACTGTTATTCAAAAAGTTCTTCAAAATGTTATTCAAAAAGTTCTTTGTTATATGTAATTGCCCCCAAGCAAGTTTATTCAACTGTTCTCTGTAAACCGATTTGATTTGCATATAATGTAAGAAGATTGGTATATAAAAACCATAAATAAATAAATAAATAAATAAATAAATAAATAAATAAATAAATCATATTTGCTGAGGTTCGAAGAAGAAAAGACAAAGCTCAAAAACTTCATTCCTGACAAAGCCGCGTGCCCCTTTGGCACGCACGGCTTCAGCAGCGTGCCGATGTCGACAGCGCGCAGTGGGGGGTTCCAGTTTTGACCCTTACCAGCCCCTCCTCCAATGACGTTAGCGGCAGATGGTAAGAATCGCTGGTAAAGTTTTCAAAATGAAGCTCCCAAAGGTAAATTGTTAGAGGAAATCTTCACAGGGCAAATAATTCTCACCCATGTCTCTTTCGCTTGCAAACCTCCAAAGCTATGACTTTTTTAGTATCAGTATTTTCAGTATTTAATCCATTTCTCTAAATATTCACATCCTACATGTTTATCATCCTCCACCATAGTCAGGATCCATTCCAAAGATGGGGAAAAACAAGGCCTTCTCTAGCTGCTCCTCCCACCTTACAGTCATCATTCTGTTATATGGGACCATAATAGGAATTCATATGCTGCTCAGCACAGAGGACTCTATGAATTCAAAGAAAACTGATAACTACAATGTATAAGGTCCTTCTGCCAATGTAAATCCCCTTATTTATAGCTTGAGAAGCAAAGAGTTGAAAGAGGACCTAAAAAAAATCCTTAAGCAAGGAAGTCAACATTGCCACTCAATAAACACTGCAGGAAGTCTGGCTCAAGGAAGTCCCTTAGGAATCCCCTTAACATGCCACTGTCCAAAAGAACACTCCTGGGGATGAAAGCAAACAAATATTTTAACAGAGCAGTTGATTGTAGGAGAGGTAGAGAAATTAGTAAGACAAGAAACAGAACCATGTCTTCTTTTCTACAATGCACAGCATTCCCCACAGGGCCATGGGGGAAGCCTTAGAAATATATTTTATATTTCTGAGTCAGAGGGGAAAGCTAGAAGGAAGAGCGAGAGGAGCACAAAGAAACAGAAGTCTTTTGCCAAGTCTTAGCAAAAGAGGAAAGAGTAGAGCAGCAGCCTAGCTGGTGATCTCTAGGCACAGTAAGAGCAGGCTTATATCTAATTAGTAAGGCATAGCTGGCTAGATTTATACTGGTTTTCATCTGAAACTTACCCTGTTCAGCATCAGTGTTAAAATTGATCCCATGAAAAATAACAAACTGGTTTTATATATATTTTATTCTCTCTGTTCTGATTTTTATTTGTTTGTGGAAAGAGTGTGTGATGTATATATTTTTTGGTCTCAGTATTTATTTTTCTTCCTAGTTCCTTATTGTCCCTTATTTAGTCTCCCCTTCCTCCTTTCAGTACTCCAAAAAGCATGATGACAATGAAAACAGGAAATCACAGCGGAGTGACAGAATTCCTGCTTCTGGGGTTCTCAGAATTCCCAGAGATGCAGCTCCCTCTCTTCACTCTCTTCACTGTCCTCTACCTGATGGCCATGCTGGGGAACCTCCTCATTTTCTGCATAGTATGCGCCGATCGACAACTGCACACTCCCATGTATTTCTTCTTGGTCAACTTGTCTGCCTTAGATATTTGCTCTTTGACTTCCATTGTTCCAAAACTGCTTTCAATGCTCCTAACAAACATCTATAACATATCTTTTGGAGAATGTATTCTGCAGATGTATCTCTATATGATGAGTGTACTTACAGAATTTCTGCTTCTCACTGCCATGGCATATGATCGTTATATTGCAATATGCAATCCCCTACGTTATAGCATGATCATGAATAAGAGGGTCTGTGCTCTTCTGGCAGCTGTCTCATGGGTAACAGGATCATTGGAGTCATTGCCACACATTGTTGTTATATCCCAGTTTTCTTTCTGTGACTCCAATGTAATTAATCACTTCTTCTGTGAAGTCTCAGCACTGCTGGAACCTGCCTGCTCAGACACCTCTATCGTTGAAATGATGAATTATGCAGAAGCAGTTTTTACAGCTTTCACCCCATTTCTCCTAACCCTGACATCCTACATCTTCATCATCTCCAGCATCTGTAAAATCCGTTCTACAGAGGGGAAACGCAAAGCCTTCTCCACCTGTTCCTCCCACCTTACAGTCCTCATTCTGTCATATGGGACTATAATAGGAATTTATATGCAGCCCAAGTCCGAGGATTCTCTTAAATCAAACAAGCTCCCTACTGCACTGTACATAGTCACTCTCCCACTGCTGAACCCCCTGATTTATAGCTTGAGAAGCAAAGAGATAAAAGTGGCTCTCAAAAAAGCCATAAGCAGGAAGTCAGCATTCCTGACCCACTAAACACTCAAAGGTGAATTTTCAAAACCTAATACACACCAAAATTATGAGATGTGCAAATATGTTGGGCTGATGCATGCTGGGCAGATTTTAAAAGCTGCCAGATATGAGTGTACTTGATGTTTGGAACCAAGGACATAGGCATGGACATTCCTGGTTCAAACTTGAAATTTGCACATAAATGCTTACATGCCCTGGTATGCACTGAGGTCCCTTGCTGTGTACATTGGATGATGAAAAAGATATAAAACAAAAAAATTCTAGTCAGAAAAATGGGGCTAACAGGGAAGGAGGGAAGCTATTAAACTAAGAGGAGTTAGAAGTCCTATACCTTACCTTGATGAACTAAGAATGATCTGGGAAAGTGTCCTACTTTGCTTTCCTTGTGTATATTTTCCTAAATTATCTAATGTCAAGTATGTTTTATTTAAGCCCTCCCAACTGAGGTTTCCCAACTGAGGTTTTTCATTGATTTAAGGAAATCTATTATGTTGTTATTTATTTTGTCTGTTTAGTTTATTTCATTTCATTAAAATGTATTAATCGCTTAACATAGGGGCTTAAGTGATATACAGTAGAAACACTCATATAAAATAAAAAATATAAAACAAAGACAAACTTGTCAAAAAATATTGCCAAACATACAATCAATTACATAAATGCAAAAATGCAAACAAAATATTATCTCTGACATTCACTAAAATCAATTCAGCCATTTACTTTATAAAGTTTGCTGGTACAGAGTCAGCTGTAGGCTTGCTACAAGAGAATTTTTTTTAAAGAAAACCTAAAATATTTAATGCAATGGCTTAATCTTAGTTCAAATGAAGAGAAAGCCGATTCCCTTGTATATGAAAGATGAGTATGTCGAACAGAGGGCACACCTAACAAGCCACATTGCGAGGAGCACAGTTGGTGTGAGGCTTTATAAAGTTTTTAATGTGCATTAGCCCATGGACATGTATTGGTGTTTATTAGTTAAAGATTGTCCTGCCTATTTTATAGGCAATTTGTTATTCTTTTGGAAGCCATTGTAACTCAGTAAGTACTGCAGTAATGTAAGAACATAAGAACATGCCATACTGGGTCAGACCAAGAGTCCATCAAGCCCAGCATCCTGTTTCCAACAGGGGCCAATCCAGGCCATAAGAACCTGGCAAGTACCCAAACACTAAGTCTATTCCATGTAACCATTGCTAGTAATAGCAGTGGCTATTTTCTCAGTCAACTTAATTAATAGCAGGTAATGGACTTCTCCTCCAAGAACTTATCCAATCCATTTTTAAACACAGCTATACTAACTGCACTAACAACATTCTCTGGCAACAAATTCCAGAGTTTAATTGTGCATTGAGTAAAAAAGAATTTTCTCCGATTAGATTTAAATGTGCCACATGCTAACTTCATGGAGTGCCCCCTAGTCTTTCTATTATCCGAAAGAGTAAATAACAGATTCACATCTACCCGTTCTAGACCTCTCATGATTTCAAACACCTCTATCATATCCCCCCTCAGCCGTCTCTTCTCCAAGCTGAAAAGTCGTAACCCCTTTAATATTTCCTCATAGGGGAGCTGTTCCATTCCCCTTATCATTTTGGTAGCCCTTCTCTGTACCTTCTCCATTGCAATTATATCTTTTTTGAGATGCGGCGACCAGAATTGTACAGAGTATTCAAGGTGCGGTTTCACCATGGAGCGATACAGAGGCATTATGACATTTTCCGTTTTATTCACCATTCCCTTTCTAATAATTCCCTACATTCTGTTTGCTTTTTTGACTGCTGCAGCACACTGAACCGACAATTTCAATGTGTTATCCATTATGACGCCTAGATCTCTTTCTTGGGTTGTAACACCTAATATGGAACCTAACATTGTGTAACTATAGCATGGATTATTTTCCCTATATGCATCACCTTGCACTTATCCACATTAAATTTAATCTGCCATTTTGATGCCCAATTTTCCAGTCTTACAAGGTCTTCCTGCAATTTATCACAATCTGCTTGTGATTTAACTACTCTGAACAATTTTGTATCATCTGCAAATTTGATTATCTCACTCTTCATATTTCTTTCCAGATCATTTATAAATATATTGAAAAGTAAGGGTCCCAATACAGATCCCTGAGGTATTCCACTGCCCACTCCCTTCCACTGAGAAAATTGTCCATTTAATCCTACTCTCTGTTTCCTGTCTTTTAGCCAGTTTCCAATCCATGAAAGGACATCACCACCTATCCCTTGACTTTTTACTTTTCCTAGAAACCTTTCATGAGAAACTTTGTCAAACACCTTCTGAAAATCCAAGTATACTACATCTACTGATTCGCTTTTATCCACATGTTTATTAACTCCTTCAAAAAAGTGAAGCAGATTTGTGAGGCAAGACTTGCCTTGGGTAAAGCCATGCTGACTTTGCTCCATTAAACCATGTCTTTCTATATGTTCTGTGATTTTGATGTTTAGAACACTTTCCACTATTTTTCCTGGCTCTGAAGTCAAACTAACCGGTCTGCAGCTTTTCTGGATCACCCCTGTAGCCCCTTTTTAAATATTGAGATTAGTTTAGCTATCCTCCAGTCTTCAGGTACAATGGATGATTTTAATGATAGGTTACAAATTTTTACTTATAGGTCTGACATTTCATTTTTTAGCTCCTTCAGAGCTCTGGGGTGTATACCGGTCCAGATGATTTACTACATTTACCCAGTCAATATTATTACCACACTACCAATTTGGTTAGCTTCCCTAATTTCTCTTAGCCTTTCACTGTCCATCTCACCATCTTGACCAGGTGGATGATAGTATACCCCTATCACTATAGTCTTCCCCAACACACAAGGGATTTCTACCCATAAAGATTCAACTTTGCATTTAGTCTCATGCAGGATGTTTATCCTGTTGGATTCTATGCCATCCCAGACATAAAGCACACACCGCCTCCCGGGTGCTCCTCTCTGTCATTGCGATATAATTTGTACCCTGGTATAGCACTGTCCCATTGGTTATCCTCCTTCCAGCATGTCTCTGAGGTGCCAATTAAGTCTATGTCATCATTCACTGCTATACATTCTAATTCTCCCATCATACTTCTTAGACTTCTGGGATTAGCATACAAATATTTCAAAGTTTGTTTTTTGTTTGTATTTTCATTCTGCTTTTTAATTGATAGGGATAAGTTAGAATTTTTTAGCTAAGGTGAGTTTTTAATTACAGGCACTTGGACTACTTTTCTTATTATTGGAACCTCACTGTCGGGATGCCCTAATTCTAATGCATCATTAGTATCCTTTGAAGATACCTCTCTCCGAACCATGTGCTGCTGAGTGTCAGCTTTCCCCTTTGTTCTAGTTTAAAAGCTGCTCTATCTCCTTTTTAAAGGTTAGCACCCTCCCAGCCCTACTCTAACAGCCCCAAAATCTTTTTTTACCTTTTGCACCTGCCTGGAGACAGGCACAGGTTATGCGTGCAGGCACCCTGCCGGCATGCGATCCTCTGACAAAGCAGCAAATGGCTGCTGTGTCAGAGGCCTCTAGCCCCGCCCCCACCATGCCCCTAGATGGCCCCAGACTTCCCATGCCCTGCTCCCCTCCCCACCACTTTTTGCAAGCCCCGGGACTTACACATATCCCGTGGCTTTATGCGCGTCACTGCGCCTTTTTCAATCAGGCCCAGTGCGCGTAACCATTTTAAAATCCAACCCTTAATCTTTTATGCTTTTTTATAGGTATATGTGAACTGATAATGAAAGATTAGAATGGTAGGAAATGCCTATCAGAACAAAATTTGAAGTGAGGTAAATCTTGGGTATGTGTGGTAGTTTCTGAGATATTTGTCTTATATGAAAAGAATATATATGACAGTATTAGATGGTAAGTATTTGATCATATTTTCAGGGAACAATATGGAAGCCAATCCAAAGTTGTATAGTAGCAACCAGCTTTCATCAAACTATCACATGCAATAAGAAGAGAGAGAGAGAAGAGAAGAGAAGAGAGAGAGGGAGACTAGCTATAAGACTCTCATAGTAGTTAGGTATTTATACCTCTATAGGAATCCCACCTAGTTACTCAAGATGAGGTATAGGTATTAGTGTAGTGGTGAGGGGCCACTTTGACATTCAGAGTGAGACATACAAACAAAACAGTACACTCTTGTGAAGATTTGATGTCCTTCAGAGTGAGGAAACTCATACAAAGATTAGATTTGTACAATGATCTTTCAACCTAGCTTGATGTTACCCAGGTAGAGAGTCCATCTTAACTTAACCAAATCACTGTGAACCTGAGAGATGTAGTAGGCCAGATAGACAAACTAAAGAGCAGCAAATCACCTGGACTGGATGGTATGCATCCTAGGGTTCTGAAGAAAACAAAAAATGAAAATTCAGGTCTATTAGTTACAATCTGTAACCTATCTTTAAAATCATCCATTGTACCTGAGGTCTGGAGGGAGGCCAATGTAACCCCGATATATAGAAAGGGCTCAGGAGCGATCCGGGAAAATATAGACCAGTAAGCCTGACTTCAGTGCAGGAAAAATTATGAAAACTATTCTAAAGATCAAAATCACAGATCATATAGAAAGACATGATTTAATGGAACACAGTTCCCATGGATTTACCCAAGGAAAGTCTTGCCTCACAAAGCTGCTTCATTCTTTTGAAGGGGTTAATAAACATGTGGATAAAGGTGAACCGGTAGATGTAGTGTATTTGGATTTTCAGAAGGTGACTGACAAAGTCCCTCAAGAGAAGCTTCTAAGAAAACTATAAAGACATGGGATAGGAGGCGATGTCCTTTCGTAGATTACAAACTGGTTAAAAGACAGGAAAAAAAGAGTAAGATTAAACGGTCAATTTTCTCAGTGAAAAAGGGTATACAGTAGAGTACCTCAGGGATCTGTACTTGGACTGGTGCTTTTCAATACATTTATAAATGATCTGGAAAGTTATACCATGAGTGATGTTATCAAATTTGCAGATGATACAAAATTATTCAGAGTAGTTATTCAGACTGTGATACATTGCAGGAGGACCTTACGAGACTGGAAGATTGGGCATCCAAATGAAAGATGAAACTTAATGCGGACAAGTGCAAGGTGCTGAATAAAGGGAAAAATAACCCTTGTTGTAGTTACACGATGTTAGGTTCATATTAGGAGCTACCTCCCAGGAAAAAGATCTAGGCATCATAGTGGATAATACTTTGAAATTGTTGGCTCGGTATACTGCAGCAGTCAATAAAGTAAACAAAAGATTAGGAATTATTAAGAAGGAAATGGTTAACAAAATGGAAAATGTCATAATGCCTCTATATCGCTCCATTCTGAGACTGCATCATGAATACTGTATACAATTCTGGTCGCCACATCTCAAAAAAGATATAGTTGTGATGGAGAAGGTACAGAGGGGTGACCAAAATAATAAAATGGGATAGAGCAGCAACCCTATGAGGAAAGGCTGAAGAGGCTAGGGCTGTAGGAGCACAAGATTTTGCCGGCCATTTTACACGGGCTGACCAATGGCACCGGTAGCCCCTGTGACATAGTAGGCCAAAGGCTATCGGCGCCATTTTGATCGAGGCAGGCAGGACAGCCCGACAGCATGGAGGGAGAAATCCCTCACGGGACCCTGCTGGACCACCAGGGATGTTAGTAAATCTTGGGGAGGGATTGGGATGATGGGTGGGGGTTGTATTTAATGTATTATAGTAAATTTTAATGCTTGGGGTAGGTTTTTTTGAGCTTCGTTTTCTCGCATCATTTTTTGGGCCAGTTTCGTTTTTCCCCGTTTCGTTTTTATTCGTTTTTCCAAAAAACTAACCGAGGAAAAACAAACTTTACCCCGAAGCGTCTGACTCAAAAAATGACCCGGTAGAAAAAAATAAAGCTCATCTCTACAGAGGATACGCTTGAAATATTTTATTTCTGTAATTTTTGAAAAATGAAACTTTCTGTTCTGCCTTCCCTCCTCTTCACCCCAATACTTGTAATCTCTTGTTTTTCCTCAGTGCTTTTATCAGCCTAGGAAAATTGTGTGCCATAGCAAACAGGGGGCTAACCTTAAATTATTTCACTGCTCTACAGTGCTAATGAGCTATTGAATGCATAAAGATGCCCCCATCTGAGAGTAGCAGGAACTCCAAGACTACAGGACTGTGAGGATTATTGTCAAACTCAGTAATAAAACATAGAAGAAGGATCAGAACCAGGCCAGCACCTGGGATTGCTTTCAGCACCTTGCAGCATCAAGAGATACAAGCAGTGGCTTTAAACATGTAGGAGCTCCTTTCTAAGAACCTGTCACGTCTTCCTAGCTACAACATGAGCCATGGAGTGTGATGACTAACAAAAGGATGCAGCCACATTGTACCCAGTGCCTCCTCCTTTCACCCTCTGTATTATCTCCAGGTGGAGTGAGACGGAGAGTGCAGTGAGCTTTAGATGTGATTCACTGTCAGGCCGATGCAGTATCATCTTGTATAAAACGGGCGCTCATGATTGAGCACCTGCTTTCCTAACGCTTGCCCAGCCACTTCTCCTGGGCACACGATGCATTATCTTGATAAAAAACTGTTTTGCAATCAACTATAGGCCCATCTGTTTGCAGACGTATTTGGAGATTTGATGTTTTAAGTAATTTTCCCTAATGTAATTGTTTAATTTTTTTCTTTTATATGTTGTTTTATAATGTCTACATTTGTTAAATTTATTGTTTAATGTTTTACTATAAACTATCTAGGAAAAAATGTTTGATTAAGCAGTAAAGAAAATTTTTAAAAATAAATAAGTGAATCAAAAAATCTGTAATCTGAAGAACTGTCAAGGAGTGAGGCAGGCACAGGATAGAGCACTTTCAGCAACAGGGAATGAGGAGGAGTAATAAAATGTAAGAGAAGGGGTTTATTCAACCAATAACATTGAATGGAACGTATACAAAGGGGGCAATGATCAAGTAAGTCTGTGTGTATTTTATGTTATGTACTTATATGAATGATTTATTGTAATCTATAGGGGTTATTCTAGAATTGATGAATAGGTTTGAAAAATAAACAAATACATAGATAAATACATTGATATAACTATACTGTTTCTTGAAAATTACGCAGAGACCATTCCTCATGGATTATGCACCAGTTTTTAAAGATAAAGTAGGAGCTATGGGTGTACAGGGGAAAAACATCTTTTGGCTTTTCGGTTCATTTTCAGAAGGTTTTTTTCCCATGAAAAAAAACGAGTCAAACTTAAAAAAAAAAATAAAACAAAACTTCAAAACATTCAAAATAACAAGAATGGGCTCTCAGGACCTCCCACCCACTGCTGAAAACCAGGAGGAGAAATGCCAGGGCAAGGATTCCCCCCGGCCCTCACTTACCCAGTCCAGTGGGAATCCGCTGGCGAGGCCTCTTCCTCTTCCTCTTCATTTCTTGGAAATGCACTTCTTCAGGTTTGGCACTGGTCTGTGATGTAGGACTCCAGGTTGGCAGGGAGATGGATGAGATTTTACTGAAATTTGGGTATAAATGGGGGATTCCAGCATAGGATTTACAGCTTTCCTTTGCAGCTTTCTTTTTTCAACATTTGAAGAGGATGGGTGGATTTGGGGTCATTGAGGGCACCCTAAATATATTTAACTGAAGGGGTTCAAGAGATGGGGAGGGATCCTGGGCAGATAACCAAATCATGGGGTCATCACTATCTCTCTCTCTCTCTCTTTCTCTCTCTGCTTCACTCAAATTATTTTGAACGAAATATTATCTATACTGCACACACTGCAATGGTGCAGTTGCTTTACTGATTTGGTCACTTTTGTCTCAAAGGGTTCCCTAAGTAATGTATTATGATTCTTTGCATCCTGAACTACTGAATGTACCCCTTACTATCTTTGGACCTCATAATGAGGTAAACAATTGACTAGAATTTAATATATGTATGGCTTTCATGAGTTTAATTAATGGTTGGAACCATCTAGCAATTGTTAATTATTCAATGACCAAAGTTGAAAGCATGTGTTCTCATTTGTAATGATACTGGCTGCTAGGTGGCCCTCCTACCAGCAGGGGCCCTCACCGGCCCACATGCGAATCTACTCTAGCTTCTGCCTTGAAGGCTACATGATGCAGCAAGGCCAGACATATAAAGGCCTGCCTCACTCTCAGCTCAGTGCCTCATCATCAAGTAACTCTGACTCCTTGCTCTGGCCATTCTTGCATATATCTTGCCTTGTTTTTCCTCTGTTTAGGCCTCTCAGTGGCCTGTGTGTTCCTCACCATGTTCTTGTTCTGCATTAGACTTCCCAGTGGACTTTCTCACCAGTGTGTTCCCATCTTGCTCTTATCTTCCTGTGGGTCTTCCAGGGTCTTCCTGTCTGCTATCTGTCCTTGTTTGTCTGGTTCTATCTTGCCTGTCCTATCCCTTCCTTGCCTTGCAACCTGTTCCAGATTTTCCTTCCCTTGCACCCTGTTCTAGATTAGCTTTTCCTTGCACTGTATCTCTGCCTTGTTCCAGTTCCCATCTCCCTGTCTGCCCTGATTCCTGCCTTGCCCTGCCTCTGATCATAGCCTGCCTTCTTCTTGGCTAGAGCCCTTGTTCCTGAAACACCACCAGAAAAGTCCTGCCAGTCACCAGTACCTGTGGGCTCAACCCAAGGAGGAGGTGGCCAGTCAGGCAGAAGGCTCTGCCCTGCTCTGCTCCCTGTCCTACTCTGCTCTTGACCGCTGTGCTGCTTCTGTCTGGGGAATTACCTTTAACCAGCCTGCCTGACGGTGGCATTGTTCCGATTTCCATTGGATAAGTTGTATTGTTTTCCCAGGATATGTAAACATAATCCAAGGGCTAGGAAACTGAGCACAGAAAACTGAACAATAAATTATTGTCCTTGAAAAGCTGATATTGGCCTAAGAAATGCACATTTAGGGGTCAATATTTGAAGGAATTTGTTTGGCTAATTTAGGGGGTTATTTTCTAAAGGTTTATCGCGTGTGTTAGGGCCTTTTCATGTGTGATAGGATGTAAATGACAGGGAGGGGAGGAGTCAGGGCAGGGAGAGGGAGGAGTCGCTGGCAGTAGTGCGGCGAATAGCATCACCTTTTACAGTGGCGCTATTCGCATGAAAGGCTGCAGGCGGCAGCACACCAGCGAAATCGCATCACCGAGGTGCAAATGGCTGCAGACTTTCTCAGGCCCGCCCCCAACCCTTTTTTCATGGGATTTATCATTCTGTGAGGAATGATGAATCCTGCCCTTAGAGACTTACGGGGTCATTTTCTAAGCCGGGGTCGGAGTCGGGGCAGGGAGGGGTGGAGTAGGGTTGGTGAGGAGGCGGACGTGTCAGTATCTTTGCTGGCGGCGATAAGGTAAGCACCGTTAGCGTCGCCAGTAGCGCGCCCAATAGCATAACCTTTCACCTTCGCCCCCCCCCCCCCCACCACCCCGTTACCGTTAATTATTTATATTATGAAACAATGTATTTACTCCCTTTCTATCTACTGTAAACCGATTTGATAATCACAGGCCCGCCCCCCGTTAGCGCTGGATTCACCATTCTGTGTGAGAATGGAGAATCCGGGCCTTAGCCATATAAACTCCATGTTTAAAATTGCATTATCCCTAAAGGGCATCGCAGAAAATGATAGTCCTCTAAAATAGCAGTCAATTAATATTATATGGAGCTTTGTGAAAAGAATGGAAACATTGTATCAAAGTATTTCATGAGTGGATACCATTGATAAACATAAAACTGTGCAAGCTCTGAAGGAGTTTGGTTAATTAATTAATTTTAAGAATAAGATAAATATAAAATAACATGGTCTTGTCTGTTCAGGGATCATTTCCCAAATGGATTTGCTATCCCATAAATAAGTCTTAGCTCATCAGACTCTTCCTACTAGAGATGCAGGTTCCATTGGCCAAGAAGGTTGTTACCAGCTTACCTACCGGCAGGCTTCTTCCCCGCGGCCAGCGCGATTCCGCCTCTGCTGCCCCCGCGCCCGCGACGCCAGCGGCGTCCCTGCCTCGCTCACGGGCTCGGTGCTCCCCCTGGACGTCGGCAAGCAACTCTGACGCTGCAGACAACTCTCGCGCAAAATCGCGCCGAGGCCACGCCCCCTGACGTCAGACGCCGATCAGCTGCGATTTGCGCGGGAGGTGAGGGGGATTTAAGGGCAGCTTCCTTCCAGCTCCTCGCTTCGGCCACAGTGCGTTTAGTGAGTGTATTGTTGCTCTTCCTGCCTGTTGCTCTGCTCCTGACCTGGACTGCCACCGGATTACCCTGCCTGCTACCTGCCTACCGGATCTGTTTGCCTTGGTTCGTTGTTCGCTGCCTGCCCTGACCTGGACTGCCTTACCGGATTACTCTGCCTGCTCCCTGCCTACCGGATCTGTTTGCCTTGGTTCGTTGTTCGCTGCCTGCCCTGACCTGGACTGCCTTACCGGATTACTCTGCCTGCTACCTGCCTACCGGATCTGTTTGCCTTGGGGCGGTGTTTGCTGCCAGTCCTGACCAGGACTGTCCTCTGGACATCCTACTGATCCCGTTACCACGTCAACTGCCGCAGAGGGTCCGTTCCTGAGCGTCCCGGCGTCAAGGTAAGCGGTCTCGACCCTGGTTCCACTTTCCCCAGTAACAGTTGGCCGAAGCCATGGAACCAGTCGATTTGGCCGCACTGCAGGCAATTCCCGGAATGGCCAATCGCATTCAACAGCAGCAGGGGGTCCTGGATCAAGTCACCGGAGTGTTGGATCGCCTAGTTGCCCGAATGGATGCGTTAGCCCAAACCCCAGCAATCCCCATAACCACTACTACAGCGAGTCCTGCTCCTATCAGGATCCCTCCTCCGCCTCGATTTAATGGAACTGCCACACTTTGTAGAGGATTCATCAATCAGTGTCGTATGCACTTCTCCCTACAACCGGCTTCCTTTCCCAATGATAAAACCAAGACAACTTTTATCCTTTCTCTATTGGAAGGACCTGCCCTGGCTTGGGCTTCTCCCCTTTGGGAGAGAGAGGATTCGCTTCTCTCTAATCTGGAGCGATTTTTAAAGGAATTTCGCTTAATTTTTGACGAACCTGGACGTTCGAATTCTGCAGCAAACGCTTTACTTAACATCAAACAAGGATCTCGATCCGTGGGGGAGTACGTCGTCCAGTTCCGGACCTTAGCCTCTGAACTCGCTTGGGGAGAGGATACGTTGGTGGCAATTTTTCGGCAAGGCCTTGCCGAGAACATTAAGGATGAGCTCGCTGGCAGGGACCCCCCAGAGACCTTGGAGGGTTTAATCCGTCTATCTGTTAGGCTGGATTTACGGTTCCAGGAGAGAGCACGAGAGCGCGCTGCTTCCCG